>NC_140994.1:130521904-130950143 GCF_052327205.1 Somniosus microcephalus
GTTATAAAAATATCGGGCTTGGGGGAAAGAAAGGCTGTTTGGATAATGCTTGACTATCAGTCAATCGGGCAATGAAGGGTCTATTTGCTTTCCAACTGATGTGGAAAGGCGATGTGCCGCAAGAATGGACGTGTTGGCTGACCAATGGTGGGAGCGGGGCAGCGGAGGCAGGAGATCATGTGATGACACCTCCAGGAATATGTCCAACCAGATTGGCAACTCCGTCCCTTGGGCAGCCGATGCCTGTGGAACTTCCAACGGGAGTAGAGAAAACCAGCAAAAATTAAGGAGATAAAAACACACTTTGTAGTCTGTTAATGGGGGCACTTTGGTGCCAAATACCTCTGCACCCCTCTCCCTAGACAGTCCAAACCAGTCATCTCTAGTTCCACATGCAGTGGTCATTGCATTAACTCAGTGATGTCAACCAGCACAGGCCTCAATGGAACCTCCATGTTCTATTGAGGCATCAGATATGTAGGAGCAGTCTTTTCATTAATGTGCCAGGAAATACCCACAGTGATGAAGGTTATCGCACAGCCGATAACGACCTTCCTCGGCGTGGATGCTCAGTGTTCCTGACAACTTATTAAAGAGTCTCTGCCTGTATCAACCATCAGTCAGGTCCATCAAAATTGGACGCTTTCATTTCGGGTTCTTTTTCAGAACATAACGTCGGATTCATTCACTGCACCGTGAGAACTAGAGATTAATATCTAGAAGATAGGAGGTCAAATAATTGCTGAGAAAACATTTAGCATTTATCACACCGCAGGCTAGTTTAAAGCCCTGGTGGATCTCCCTTGCCATTGCCCACAGGGATGTGGAATTTCCCGTGGGGGCGTAATTTGGAAGTTATACCCAAAATTGCTCCCATTTTGCCAATGTCGATTTGCGGCCTTAATTTCCTGCCAATCTTATGAGCATAGAAAGTAAAAGTCGGAGTAAACAATTGGGGCCCGAGGAAAGCATCACACTCTCACTGTATCTGCCTTATTTATTGATGAAAATTAAGGTCTCGAGCCATCTAACCATTCATGCACATCAGGTGCTTCATGTTTGAACCTGCAACTGGGGAAGTTTTTCAATTTTTAACATGAGTCATTCAGATGCCATAAAATATATTAAAAGACAGAAAATATAGAGCAGGTCTCAGTGAGGATTTTTTTTAATTGCTTAAAAACATCACAATAAAAAAACCATAAAAATGACTTAGCTTCCTGATTGGGAGTTAAATATTCCAGGCTTTGAGGTCTTTAGAAAGGATAGGGAAACTTTAATCACTAAGGCTACCCTTCCTCCTCTTCCAAAGATGCTATTACAACATTAGTAAGAGAGGAGGAGGACCAGGAGATCCAGGAGCTAATAAGTCACAAGCGCAAGGCATTCCTGATCTGGAACAGCAACACAACTCGAGAACAAGAAAGCAGCTCTACAGACGCCTGAAGGCCGAGGTCCAACAAAAAACTCGCGACCTAAAGAACAGAAGGTGGATGGAGAAAGTGCAGGAGATCCAGCAGCTAGCCAACAATCACGACGTGCGTGGATTCTTTAGCACAGTCAAGACCATCTACGGCCCAAGCACCCAAGGTCCTACCCCACTGTGGACCAAGAACGGAACGGTACTCATCAAGGACAGAGAGGCAGTCACTGCCCGCTGGAAGGAGCACTTCGAAGATCTCCTTAACTGAGACTCTGTCTTCGACGTGAGTGTCCTCAACTCCATCCCGCAGCATGCTACCCGCCACCATCTCAGCACAACCCCAGCCCGGCATGAGGTTGAAAAGGCCATCCGACAACTGAAGAACAACAAGGCCTCAGGAGCAGATGGAATCCCCGCCGAGGCACTAAAGCATGGCGGAGAAGCACTACCGGCGCGAATTCATGAACTCATTTCTCTTATCTGGAAGGAGGAAGGAGGAGAGCATGCCAGGGGATCTCAGAGACGCCGTAATTGTGACCATCTTCAAGAAAGGTGACAAGTCCGATTGCGGTAATTACAGAGGAGTTTCCCTACAGTCTGCCACAGGGAAAGTCATCGCAAGAATCCTCTTCAATTGCCTTCTCCCAGTGGCCGAAGAGCTCCTCCCAGAGTCGCAGTGCGATTCCGCCCACTAAGGGGCACAATGGACATGATCTTCACCGCGCGTCAATTACAAGAAAAATGCAGGGAACAGCAGCAACCGCTGAACATGGCCTTCTTTGATCTCACAAAGGCCTTCGACACTATCAACCTTGAGGGATTATGGAGTGTCCTTCTCAAATTCGGCTGCCCTCAAAAGTTTGTTACCATCTTCCGCCTGCTCCACGACGACATGCAAGCCATGATCCTGACCAACGGTTCCACCACAGGCCCAATTCATGTACGGACCGGGGTCAAGCAAGGCTGTGTCATCGCACCAATGCTCTTCTCAATCTTCTTTGCTGTAATGCTCCATCTCACCCTCAGTAAGTTCCCCGCTGGAGTGGAGCTAATTTACAGAACAAACAGGAAACTGCTCAACCTCCGTCGCCTCCAGTCCAGATCCAAGGTCATCCCATCCTCTGTCGTTGAATTACAGTGTGCAGACGACGCTTGCGTCTGCGCTCACTCGGAGGTAGAACTCTAAACCATCGTCAACACCTTCACTGAAGCATGGGCCTTACACTAAACATCCATAAGACAAAGGTCCTCTACCAACCTGCCCCCGCCACACAGTACTGCTTCATGATTATCAAAATCCACGACAAGACCTTGGACAACGTGGACCACTTTCCATACCTCGGGAGCCTACTGTCAACAAGGGCAGACGTCGATGACGAAGTCCAACACCGCCTTCAGTGTGCCAGTGCAGCCTTCGGTCGCCTGAGGAAGAGAGTGTTTGAAAACCAAGACCTCAAACCCGGCACTGAGCTCATGGCCTACAGAGCAGCAGTGATACCCGTCCTGCTGTATGCCTCAGAGTCATGGACTATGTACAGCAGGCACCTCAAAACACTGGAGAGGTACCACCAACGCTGCCTCCGCAAGATCCCGCAAATCCATTGGCAGGATAGGCGCACCAACGTCAGTGTTCTCGCTCAGGCCAACATCCCCAGCATCGAAGCTTTGACCATGCTCGATCAGCTCCGATGGATGGGTCACATTGTCCGCATGCCCGATACGAGACTCCCAAAACAAGCGCTCTACTCGGAGCTCAGACACGGCAAGAGAGCCCCAGGTGGGCAGAGGAAACGCTTCAAGGACACCCTCAAAGCCTCATTGAAAATGTGCAACACCCCCACCGACACCTGGGAATCCCTGGCCCAAGACCGCACAAAGTGGAGGAGAAACATCCGGGAAGGCGCCGAACACCTCGAGTCTCTTCGCCGGGAGAAAGCGGAAGCCAAGCGCAGGCAGCGCAAGGAGCGCACGTCAACCCAAGCACCCCACCCACCCGCCCCTTCAACCACTGTCTGTCCCACCTGTGACAGAGACTGTAGGTCCCACATTGGACTCATCAGTCACCTGAGAACTCATTTTTACTGTGGAAGCAAGTCATCCTCGGTTCCGAGGGACTGCTTAAGAAGAAGAGAGGGTAGAGGTAAGGGAAAGCAATCAGCAGAGACTCTATGGTTAGAACTGAGAAATAAGAGACGACTTAAAAGTTTAATGGGAGTTGTTTACAGGCCTCCTGATAGCAACAATGAAGTGGCAGAATGTATTATTTCAGAGATTAGTAGAGGCTGGTTGTAAAAGCAGAGTTGTTTTAATGGAAGACTTTAATTTTCATATAAATTTGGAAGAGCTGAGAAGCGCAAGTCAGAAAGGTAGTGAATTTCTTGAGTTTATTCAAATAGTTTTCTGGAGCAATATGTTCGAGAACCAACAAGAGGGCAGGCCATACTAGATTTAGTAATGGGCCAGATTTAGTTAATAATCTAACAGTAAGGGAACATTTATCAAACAGTGATAATAATATGATCGAATTCAATGTTAGATTTTAAAAGGAGAAACTTAACACAGTTACTAAGATTCTAGATTTTGGTACGGCTAAATTCAAACGGAATGAGATAGAGACTGACAACAGCAAACTGGTCAAATCTGTTATCGGGTAAAACTACAGATGAACAGTGGGAGTTGTTCAAAAAACAATTTAACTTAAAGAGCTCTACTTACCAAATAAAACAGCCATGGTCGACAAAAGAGATGAGCGATAACATAAAACTAAAGGAAAGAGCATACAAAAGTGCAAAGAATAGTGTAGATCCAGAGATTGGGAGAGATATAAAGAACAGCAGAGGAAGACAACAAAGATAGTAAGAGCTGCTAGAAGGGAATATGAAAAGAAATTTGTGACGGATATCAAGATTAACACAAAAAGATCTTATATTAGAAGTAAAAGAGTAATCAAGGTGTAATGAAATCTGTTTGTCTTGATCCTGTATTCATTTTGCACTCATGTATATTACCCTCCCCCACTGTGTATAGTTTCACTTCCTCTTCCCCGACTAACCTGGGAGGTTCCAGGTCTTGGCTCTTGGCTCCGCCCCTGACTTCTCTTACATAAAGATCCCAGGATCTGTATGACTCATTCCTGTGAACCAGTCGGCGTGTTGAGATGTTAGCTCCGATCTTAGTGATTAAAAGCCAACTTGTTTAAGTCTATAACTTCTAGTTTTGTGGTTATTGAAGGCCCATCAATTTTAATCACTAAAGAATACTAGGATGGATCGACTCCTAAAACCAGAGCGTCTGGACTTGGATCCACATTCTGCCGAAGCATCAAATCAATTTGGACACTGGCTCAAATGCTTCGAACTCTTCGCAGGGGCCTCATCCGCAAGCGAGGTAGATAAACTGAGTCTACTGACTACTCGCGTAAGTCATCGGATTTATTCGTTCATCCGGGACGCCACCTCTTACACGGAGGCTATCACTATCCTGAAGGCCCAATACCAGAGGCCGGTAAACGAAGTGTATGCCAGACATCTGCTGGCTACACGCAGGCAGCGACCAGAGGAATCAATGGACGATTTCTTACAGGGCCTAAAGGACCTGGTCCGGGACTGTAACTGCAAGGCCGTGACGGCCAACGCGTACTCTGACGAATTGGTCCGCGATTCCTTCATCACGGGCCTCAAATCGAATTTTATCCAGCAGAGACTGCTGGAGAAGGAGGTCCTGGACTTAAAAAAGGCAGTGGCCACTGCGCGATCACTGGGCGTGGCCCAGAAAAACTCTGACTCTTATTCTTCCGGCCATGCGGCCCTCACCGCCTCGTGCGCGCCGAGGGGGCCGCCATCTTGGAATCAGCCATCTTCCCCATCCAGGTCTCAGACCAGCTCTACGCCGCCGGAGTCCCCACACAGAAGTTCACCCAGGAGTCCTAATACAGCGGCAATGTCTCGAGGCCCGAAATGCTACTTCTGCGGCCAGGCCAAGCACCCCAGACAACGATGCCCAGCGAAGGACGCTACATGCTTCAAATGTAAGAAAAAGGGGCATTTTAGCAAAGTCTGCAGGGGGAATCCGATTTCCAACTCCGTCACCGCCTCGTGCGTGCCGTGCGGGCCGCCATCTTGGGATCCGCCATCTTTTCCCGACTCAACGGCTGCCCAGGGCCCAACAGTGGCTTCGATCACGGTGGATCAATCCAGGCCACACCCGTTGACAAAATCCATGATGGACATACAGGTAAACGGGAATTTAATGAAATGTTTAATTGACTGTGGGAGTACCGAGAGTTTTATCCACCCTAGCCTGGTACGGCGGCACTCATTAACGGTAACCTCTACACGGAGCAGAATTGCTATGGCTGCTAAGCCCCACACTTCGGACATTTTGGGCTACTGTGTGGTAACACTGGCTGTAAAAGGCACGGACTACAAGGATTTTAAACTCCTCGTGATGCCAGAACTCTGTGTTAATGTAATCTTGGGCCTGGACTTCCAGTGCCACCACGAAAGTGTCACGCTAGCATATGGCGGGTCCCAGCCGCCACTCACAGTCTGTGGCCTATCAACCTTAAAAATCAGCCCGCCCTCTTTATTCGCTAACCTCGCTCCGAACTGTAGGCCCATAGCGACCAAAAGTAGACGGTACAGTCTGGAAGACAGACACTTTATCAAGGCGGAAGTGGACAGACTCCTGTGGGAAGGCATTATTGAATGCAGTACCAGCCCGTGGCGTGCCCAAGTAGTCATAGTTAAAAATAGCGAAAAGAAACAGATGGTAATTGACTACAGCCAGACTGTTAATATTTATACCCAGCTGGACGCCTACCCTTTACCCCGCATATCAGAAATGGTCAACCAGATTGCGCAATACCGAGTCTTCTCGACTATCGACCTCAAATCCGCGTATCACCAGCTCCCCATTAGAACAGAGGACCGCCCATACACCGCCTTCGAGGCGAACGGGCGCCTCTACCATTTTCTCAGAGTGCCCTTCAGAGTAACAAATGGGGTCTCAGTCTTCCAACGTGAGACGGACCGCATGGTTGACGAGAATAAACTACAAGCTACCTACCCCTATCTGGACAATGTCACTATCTGCGGGCACAACCAGCAAGACCACGACCTAAATCTTGCGAGATTTTAAAAAACTGCCCTAAAGCTGAATCTAACCTACAACGAAGACAAATGTGTCTTCAACACAACCCGTCTCTGTATCCTCGGCTGTGTGGTGGAAGATGGGGTAATTGGACCGGACCCTGACCGATTACGCCACCTGAAGGAACTGCCCCTGCCACACAATCCCAAAGCTTTAAAAAGGTGCCTGGGATTTTTTTCGTATTATGCCCAATGGGTGCCCAATTACTCTGATAAGGCCCGACCCCTCATTAAATCGACGTCCTTCCCACTATCAGCTGAAGCTCTGGAGGCTTTCACCAGTATTAAACAGGACATTGAAAGGGCTGCAGTGTGTGCAGTGGACGAATGCATTCCCTTTCAAGTCGAAAGCGATGCGTCAGGCTTTGCCTTAGCTGCGACCCTCAATCAGGCTGGGAGACCTGTGGCCTTCTTCTCCCGAACCCTTCAGGGACCTGAAATCAGGCACTCTTCTGTTGAGAAGGAGGCACAGGCTATAGTGGAGGCAGTGCGGCACTGGAGACACTACCTAGCCGGCAAACGTTTCACCCTGCTCACCGACCAGCGGTCGGTGGCTTTCATGTTTAATAACAAACAAAGGGGGAAAATCAAGAATGACAAAATACTCAGCTGGAGGATCGAACTATCCACGTTCGACTATGGTATTATGTACAGGCCGGGAGCCCTTAATGAACCCCCAGACACCCTATCGCGGGGAATGTGTGCCAGCATTCATACGGACAAATTACAGGGTCTCCACAACGACCTCTGTCACCCAGGGGTCACCCGACTATACCATTTTATAAAGTCCCGCAATCTGCCCCACTCCATCGAGGAGGTCAGGGCAATGACCAGAGCCTGCCGCATCTGTGCGGAATGCAAGCCTCGTTTCTACAGGCCTGACCGTGCACACCTTATCAAAGCCACACGGCCATTCGAGCGCCTAAGTCTGGACTTCAAGGGACCCCTTCCCTCTGCCGACCGTAACGTATACTTCCTCAATATCATTGATGAATATTCCCGCTTCCCCTTCGCCATTCCCTGCCCAGACATGACCAGTGCCATGGTCATCAAGTGTCTCTGTAATCTATTCTGCATGTTTGGCATGCCGAACTACATACACAGCGATAGGGGGACGTCATTCATGAGTGACGAGCTGCGCCACTTCTTGCTCTCGAAGGGGATAGCCACTAGCAGAATCACTAGCTACAACCCCGGCTGTCACGTTAGCCTTAAAGTCAAAAGGCCTTCCGACCTCCCGCTGGCAGGAAGTCCTCCCAGACATGCTCCACTCCATAAGGTCTCTGTTATGTACTGCCACTAACGCTACCCCTCGCGAAAAGATGTTCGTTTTCCCCCGGAAATCCACCTCGGGCATATCTCTACCCGCGTGGCTGACGTCTCCGGGGACAGTACTATTGCGGAAACACGTGAGAGGCCATAAAACGGACCCCCTTGTGGAAAAGGTACAGCTCCTCCATGCAAACCCTCAGTACGCCTATATCGAATACTCTGACGGGCGAGAGGACACTGTTTCTATAAAAGACCTCGCTCCCTCGGGGAGCGGAGAGAACGATGGGAGACTACCCGATGAAGACCTACACTACAAAGAGACAGGACGCCCAGAGGTATCAATACCCAACTTTAACCTGGAGGACACTGCAGATAACCTGGAAGACACTGCGGAGGCCCGGACAGCGGAGGAACCAGAATCCACTCCCCTAGAGGCACCCCAACCGGCTTTGCGCCGATCACTGAGAACTGCAAAACCTCCTGACAGACTCACTTATACCAACTTTTAAGAAACATCACCCCGATGGACTAAATCTATAGAAGGGGTGAATGTAATGAAATCTGTTTGTCTTGATCCTGTATTCGTTTTGCACTCATGTATATTACCCTCCCCCACTGTGTATAGTTTCACTTCCTCTTTCCCGACTAACCTGGGAGGTTCCAGGTCTTGGCTCTTGGCTCCGCCCCTGACTTCTCTTACATAAAGATCCCAGGATCTGTATGACTCATTCCTGTGAACCAGTCGGCGTGTTGAGATGTTAGCTCTGATCTTAGTGATTAAAAGCCAACTTGTTTAAGTCTATAACTTCTAGTTTTGTGGTTATGGAAGGCCCATCACAAGGGTAATTAAGGATAGTATTCGACTAAAAACAAGGGCATATAAGGTAGCCAAATCTAGTGGGAGGATAGAGGATTGGGAAAACTTTAAAAGACAGCAAAAAATAACTAAAAGATTGATTAAGAAAGGGAAGATAGATTATGAAAGTAAATTAGCAAAAAATATAAAAACAGATAGTAAGAATTTTTATAGTTATATAAAAAGAAAAAGGGTGGCTAAAGTAAATGTTGGTCCCTTAGAGGATGAGACCGGGAAATTAATGGTGGGAAATATGGAGATGGCAAAAACACTGAATGAATATTTTACATCAGTCTTTACAGTAGAAGACACTAAGAATATCCCAACACTGGACAAACAGTGGGCTATGGGGGCGGGGGGGGGAGGAGCTAAACACGATCAAAATCACTAAGGAAGTGGTACTCGGTAAAATAATGGGACTCAAGGCGGATAAATCACCTGGACCTGATGGCTTACATCCTAGGGTCTTGAGGGAAGTGGCGGTAGGGATTGTGGAGGCATTGGTAATAATTTTCCAAAACTCCCTTGACTCGGCAAAGGTCCCGGCAGACTGGAAAACTGCTAATGTAACACCCTTATTTAAAAAGGGCAGCAGACAGAAGGCTGGAAACTATAGACTGGTTAGCCTAACATCTGTGGTAGGTAAAATTTTGGAGTCCATTATTAAGGAGACAGTAACAGGACATTTGGATAATCATAATTTAATAGGACAAAGTCAGCATGGTTTTATGAAGGGGAAGTCATGTTTGACAAATTTGCTGGAGTTCTTTGAGAAAGTAACGTATAGGGTGGATAAAGGGCAACCACTGGACGTAGTGTATTTAGACTTCCAAAAGGCATTTGACAAGGTGCCACACAAAAGATTATTGCTTAAGATAAAAAATCACGGGATTGGGGGTAATATCCTGGCATGGATAGAGGATTGGCTATCTAACAGAAGGCAGAGAGTTGGGATAAATGGTTCATTCTCAGACTGGCAATTAGTAACTAGTGGTGTTCCGCAGAGGTCAGTGCTGGGTCCCCAACTCTTTACAATCTATATTAACGATTTGGAGGAGGGGACCGAGTGTAACATATCAAAGTTTGCAGATGATACTAAGATGGGAGGGAAAGTAGTGAGTGAGGAGGACATAAAAAACCTGCAAGGGGACATCGACAGGCTAAGTAAGTGGGCAGAGATTTGGCAGATGGAATACAATACTGGAAAGTGTGAGGTTATGCACTTTGGCAGGAAAAATCGTAGAGCAAGTTATTATCTTAATGGCAAGAAACTGGAAAGTACTGAAGTACAAAGGGATCTGGGGGTCCTGGTGCACGAAACTCAAAAGGTTAGTATGCAGGTGCAGCAAGTGATTAAGAAGGCCAATGGAATGTTGGCTTTCATTGTTAGGGGGATAGAATATAAAAATAGGGAGGTATTGCTTCAGTTGTACAAGGTATTGGTGAGACCGCACCTGGAATACTGCGTACAGTTTTGGTGTCCATACTTAAGAAAGGACATACTTGCTCTCGAGTCAGTACAAAGAAGGTTCACTCGGTTAATCCCGGGGATGAGGGGATGGACATATGAGGAGAGGTTGAGTAGATTGGGACTCTACTCATTGGAGTTCAGAAGAATGAGAGGCGATCTTATTGAAACATATAAGATTGTGAAAGGGTTGGATCGGGTGGATGCGGGGAAGATGTTCCCGATGATGGGTGAAACTAGAACTAGGGGGCATAGTCTTAGAATAAGGGGCTGCTCTTTCAAAACTGAGATGAGGAGGAACTACTTCACTCAGAGGGTGGTAGGTCCATGGAATACGCTGCCCCAAAAAGCTGTAGAAGCTACATCATTACATAAATTTAAAACAGAAATAGACAGTTTCCTAGAAGTAAAGGGAATTAAGGGTTACGGGGAGCGGGCAGGAATTTGGACATGAGTCTAGGTTCGGATCGGTCATGGCCCTGTGGGTAGCGGAGCGGGCCCAGGGGCCGTGTAGCCTGATCCTGCTCCTATTTCGTGTGTCTAATTCTGTTAGATTCAGGAGATGGTTCTGTGATAGTGGATTGGCGGTTAGGATCAGATCAGCCATGATCTTATTGAATGGCGGAGCAGGCTCGAGGGGCCGATTGGCCTACTCCTGCTCCTATTTCTTATGTTCTTATGTTCTTATGTAATGTGGGCCCTTTGAAAACAGATGCAGGTAATATTGCAAATGAAAATAAGGAAATGGCAGACTTGTTGAATAATTACTTCGTGTAAGTCTTCACAGTAGAGGAAGAGGATAATATACCTGACATTCCAAGGGAACTAATAATAAGTGCCAACACAAAATACACATTCCAACCCAAATTTATGAATGAAATCATGCCATATTGCATACAAACTTAAACTAATCACCTTAGCGCCTGTCTTCCATTTACCTTTGCCTGTGCTAGTGCTCCTACGCAGTTATACCCCAGTGGCTGCAGCATGGCTGGTGAAAGGCTGCTGACTTTCAATGGAAGAGACTGCAGATGGCCTTGGAGGATGACCTCGAGCAGCTCTGGGCCGAGAAGGCCCGGCTTCAGACTGCACCATCTCGACAGCAGTCTGGGCTGGCCGGCTGGCTGATGGGCAACACCAAGGGCACTGGGAGAGTGGCAGAGGTGGCATCACAAATGCTGTCATTCTGAGAGAGGACACCGGATTCGTGCTCCAGGGAGCCACTGCCAATCCCCCAGGGCAGCGCCTCTGCTATCCTATTAATCTGTTGGAGGAAAGATTGCTGGACTGCTGTGACACCCTGCAAGTCTCTTTGAACAACCATGTTGGCAGCAGTCTGAGCTTGCATGGCAACAAGCTGACTTTGCATGACAGCAGTCTGAGCTTCCACTACAGAACTCAGACTTTTGGTAGAAGCTACTTGCGTTGCAATGGAAGCTGAGACATCGGCCATCAAATGCTGCATCGTGGTTGGGTCCACAGGTGTGTTGATGGTGTTGGCCATCAGTTCCATGCTGGAAATGATGGGCTCAAAGCTCTGCGTAAAGTCCTGTGCCAAGTTGGTGCCGGATTCCTCCATGCTCCTTGACATTCAACGCAGTCTTTTTGACAGGCTTCCTAATGCACCAAGCATTTTGTTGTGTACACCCATCGGCCTTCTTCTGTAGCCTGGCCCATCGGAGTGCTCATCTGAGTCCTCTGCAGCAGAACTAGTGTCCAACATTGCTCTCCAGTGAGCTACTACCTGTGCTATCCTTGCCTTCTACCCTGGCTACAGCGCACTTGTGCCCGGTGTCTCACCACGTTCAGATCCTGCCTCTATGCTGTCCTCTAAGATATGCGCAGTGTCAGTATCTGAGCTGGTGGCTCCGAGTGTGAAATCAAGTGATGGTGTGTCTTCATCAGCACTGTCTTCTTGGTGTTTATCCACTGCCTTGGCAGGTTGCAATTCTTGGGTACCTGAACAGAAAAAGGAACAAGGGAGAGATTGTGGTGAGGGGAGAGGGGGAAATTAAGAAATGCTTGCTTACACCACCTGCAGCTTGTAAGTCCGAAGAGATTATGGGATGAGGGGGAAATGGGATGTGAGAAGGAGGATTAGGTATGAGGATACCGTTGTCTTCAATGGATTCAGCCCTGCCCCTGGCCACGGCCTCAGCAATGACTCTTCCCATAATGGCCAGCACCGTCTCCTCCATGGGGGTTAGAACGTGCAGGTTCACCTCTCCCCCTCCAGTTAGTTCCTGCTGTCTCTGGTTGTGCACCAGCTTCTCCTGCAAGACAGAGGGAAGTGCATCAGTGAGTGTCATGCAATATGTTTTGGTGATGTGGCTGTCAGGATTGAATAGCTGGCAGTGTGTGCGAGCTGTGAGATGTGGGTGTGAGGCTTGCAACAGTGCTAAGTGTGTGAGGGTGAGGTGAAGCATATGAATGTTAGGTATGACTCCTGATTGATAGATTGTTGGTAGGTGAATGATGGGGGTGTGGTGAATTGAGCAGTGGCTGAGGCTAGTGGCACAGTTGATAGGATATGGCATTTGAAGATGCTTTCACTGACCTTGACCACTCGTGGAAGGTCATTAAACTTCTTGCGGCACTGCATCCAGGTCGTCAGGGCTAAACTCCTGGCATTGACCTCCACGGCTGTCTACTCCCACTGCCTTCTCATCCTGCGGATACAGGACATCTCTCCTCCTTTCCACCTCCTCCACCAAGACCTCCAGTGCAGCATTGGGAAACTTTGGTGCATGCTCTCTCACGTGGTCAGCCGTTTTTGATTGTTGCACAGCACTATTCCGAATGATCTCATCACCTGCTGCAGCCACAATGCACCTTCCCTTTAAGAGGTGCAGGCTAGCTTTAAGCAGTGCAGGTTAGCTTTAAGTAGTGCTAGCAAGTAATGATATTGGGCCTCCTGCTGGTATATCTAATGACAGCACGATTAGCGATGGCTGCATGCAGCAATCATTACAATGAGCAGGCAGTAGGAAGTTGGCATGCTGGCTGCATTACATAGAACGGGTGCAGGGTAGTCGCGCATCGCGATCCCCATGCCTGTTTTCGGGGGCTATCCAGTTTAGCCAATATTCCAAAAGAGGTCATGGGCACTTTGGATCCCATTCTTCTGGGCCCTTTCCCCACAAGGCTGCTAGACCTTGCCTCAATTACTGCAAGATCCTAAAGCGCCCCCATATGCTGCCAGACATTGACTGTTCCTCTACCCCCACCCCAGTTCCCAATGTACCCAAACCCCCTGCCCAAACTTGCTGGAGCCCAGGAGCTGGGATTTTCACACACACTCCCAGATCCAAGGACCCCTTCCCAGGGCTCACAAACACCTCAGCTGCATTCCAACCACTCCCAAATCACAGGAACAATCCTAATGCTCCCAGTCCCTGGGACCTTCCTCATCAATGAGCCCAGATCCTAGGACCACTCTCCCATTGACTCCAGAACCAGTCGCAATTATCTCAGAACCCTCCTCTGCAGTGCACCCATCCCTTAGTATTCACAGATCCTAAGCCTCCCCCCGCAAAGTACTGTTAGACCCTGGGAACTCACCTCAGTACTGTTAGACCCCTTCCCAGGGTTACCCCAATGCTGATAAATTATTGGCGCTGGTATTACTACTTGGCATAGCACTCCAGTTCTTACTAAACCTCTGACTGTCAATGACACAAATATATATACACACCCAAGGGACCTGTATGTGGTTGAGAAGTCAAAGTTACAATGATGGATATTGTTGAAGCTATTGTGGGAGGAAGAACAAATTATCAAATGTTCCTCCAATTTTGTCTCTTCCATCCTGCTGCCTTGCTGAGCTATAGAGGCACAGATCCCCGCAACCTCCTACTGCTAACATTAACCTAGGCAGTAAGCAGTGGATGGCTATTTGACCACGTGGGGCATAACATGCCAAGCCCAATCCTAACCTCGTCTGAGGCCCAAACTCACCAGTTGTAGCAAAGGGCAATCAGGAGCCGAGGTTTCACTTGTTTCTCCTTCTCCTAGCCCAGGGCGCTGAAGCCGAAGGCCAAGCCTGGGCCGTGCCTTTACCCGCTGATGCAGCAGGCCACTTGTTTTTCTAATCATTTGCAGTCAGTAGTGTATTCTGGAGATTATGTCAGGAGAAAAATAAAATTCTGCTGTGTTTATACCGTACCAATTTTGTTCCAATCTAAACCAACATTTGTCCCAATAAACATCCCACATGATGGATGTTGTCATTTAAACCACTAGCCCGATCTCCTGTGTTTTTCCATCGGGGGTTATTTATTGGTGTAGAGAATTGCAGTCTGCTTTGTCCCTTTATTCTGAACCAATATTTCTCTCTCAACCAACATAACAAAAACAGATCATCTGGGCATTTTCACATTGCTGTTTGTGGGAGCTTGCTGTGCGCAAATTGGCTGCCGCATTTCCCACATTACAACAGTAACTCCACTTCAAAAGTACTTCATTGGCTGTAAAGCGCTTTGAGACATCCGGTGGTCATGAAAGGCGCTATATAAATACAAGTCTTCCTTCCTTCCTTCATTAGAAGGTACATGTTGACAAATGGGGTAAGAAAAAAATGATTATTACTCAATTTAAAGCCATAATGAATAAGTACATATGACTCAAAGGAGCAATCTATCCGCAGTGTCCGAATGCAAAGGTTACGGCCTAACACAGGGGACAGTGAGAGAGGAGCCTACTGAAGCATGGCATTGGCTGCATTAATAATCTCCAACGCTTGTCATGCCAGCTCTGACCTTGCTGCGAGTAAATGGGGTGGAACTCTAAGCTCACCAAACCTCCAGAAGTTGCGGCTTCCGCCTCAGTTTCTAAAGCCCTAGCAACGTTACCTCAGGCAGCCATGTTTTTTGGCTGAGCAACTGAGTCAAGCCTACCCATATAGGCCCACAATGGCTTGTATTTTCTTCTTCTTTTGCTAACGAGCCTGAAATCACCTTTGCTAACGATACAGGTAGACTATCCTTTATCCGAAAACCTCGGGACCAGCCGTGTTTCGGTTTTCGGAAAATTTCGGATTTCGGAAGGTATTTTATAAGACTGGGAAATTTGTCAGGGGTGGGGGTCGGCGGTCGGGGGTCGGGGTCGGCGGGGGTCGGGTCGGCGGGGGGTCGGGTCGGCGGGGGGGTCGGCGGGGGGGGTGGGGGTCGGCGGGGGTCGGGTCGGCGCGGGGGTCGGGTCGGCGGGGGGGTCGGGGTGGGGGTCGTGCGCACGACTTACGCTGAACGAAAACACTTTCGGTTTTCAGAGGATTTCGGTTTTCGGAAGTGCAGATAAAGGATACACTATCCCTTATCCGAAAGGGTGGGGGTCGGCGGGGGGTCGGGGGTCGGGGGGGGAGAAAAGAATATCGGACAGGCCGCTGTAGCTATCGGACGGGCCGCTGTATTGTTGGGTTCACTCTCCCGGTACCTCCTTCACACTGCCCGGCTCGGCCTGCAATCTCCTACCCAGGCGGGAACTCAGTGACCCTCTGCCCTGCTCAGCGTAAGTCGTGCGCCACTCTGGTCATGTCGTGCGCACGACTTACGCTGAACGAAAAAACCTTCGGTTTTTAGAGGGTTTCGGTTTTCGGAAGTTCGGATAAAGGGTAGTCTACCTGTACAAGGAAATAGGCCAGAAACAGACACAAATTGTAGCTTGCCATCGACAGCACAAATTGGCATGGGGTTGGCGATCTTACTGACTGAGGCTTAGCACAAGGAGATAATTGGAACAAAGTAAATACCACACAGTGCCACCATTGAGACTCAACAAAGATTGTAATTATACTAACCTCCGCAGCCAATGAAATTGCCTAAATTTCAATACCTGTCCTTTAATACATGTTACTGGTGAGTTTATTCGAATCCAGATATTTGTTTAGCCAACCAGAGGATGCGGATTCCCAGTGGAATCCTGCATTTAAATCCTGATCACTTATTCAACATTCAGAGTACCATCACATTTGTTTAATTTTCTCTTATTTTCTCCACCAGCAACTCCCCGCACCACCCTTCCCCTCCCCTCCCCCGACACCCGCCCCCGCTTCCCTTCTGAAAGTACCAACTTGCCGAGTTATGGTTCCACAGGTGCTGGTGAACCCGTGGAATGGCTATTCTTCATGTGTGAGCCAAGACAGCATGCGACAACAGGCTGTTCAGCTGTGGAAGACACCACACAGCCAGGCCTGATTCTGTCCCCATTGAATGACCTTTGACCTCCTTGGTCAGCTGTGTAAATTCTGACTTTTTTTCCCCCCCTCTTTAATGAAATGTCAGCCATGGCTCAGTGGTAGCACTCTCACCCCTGGATCAGAAGATTGTGGGCTCAAGTCCCACTCTGGACTGGCACTCCGAAGCAGTACTGAGGGAGTGCTGACTTTCGGATGAGACGTTAAACCGAAGCTTTATTTGCCCTTTCAGGTGGACATAAAAGATCCCCAGGCACTATTTTGAAGAAGTGCAGGGGAGTTCTCCCCAGTGTCCTGGCCAATATTTATCCTTCAACTAACATCGCCAAAACAGATTATCTGGTCATTACCACATTGGTTGTAAAGCACTTTGGGATGTCCTGAGGTTGTGAAAGGCGCTATATGAATGCAAGTCCTTTTTTTTCTTTTACCTGACTGGCAAGTCAAGTGGGTTGCTAACTGGTTGGATATCCAGTGCAGCCAAACTCCAATCAGTCACGCCCAATGTAAGCTCATTTATTGGGCAAGATCTAACTGTTGGCATCCATTTTACATGTTATAAACATCTAACAGGCCACACCCACAACACTGGACTGAACTGACCAATCCAGAACCAGACAGGCAACAATCCTGTTGTAAGGTGAAGGACTGTTTAACCTCCATGTTAACTGCAAATCAGTTGGCCTGGAATGAAGTAAGCCAAGAGGATCTCAATGGAGAATGCCTGCTTCTTAACAATGCTGGCAATACCATCAGCTCTTCCCAGCAAAGAAAGTGCTGTCGACCCAATGACAACTTGCATTTATATAGCACCTTTTTAACATAGTAAAACGTCCCAAGGCACTTCATAGGAGCGTCATCCTACATAATTTGGCACTGAGCCACATAAGGAGATATTAAGACAGATGTCCAAAAGGATCGCCTTAAAGGAGGAGAGGTAGAGAAGCAGAGAGGTTTAGGGAGGGAGGGAATGCCAGAGCTTAGGGCATCGGCAGCTGAAGGCACGACCGCCAGTGGTGGAGCGAAGGAAATCGAGGATGCGCAAGAGGCCAGAATTGGAGGACTGCAATGCTGGGTTGTAGGGCTGGAGGAGGTTACTGAGATTGGGAGGGGCGAGGCCATGGAGGGATTTGAAAACAAGGATGAGAATTTTAAATAGACCACAGACAGACTGCCAGAGCAGTTATGCTTACTGTAGTATTATGAAGTGGCTATGCTTTAATGCAATGCCCTTGGCTTCATCCATTCCCTCAGATCATCTGCTGCACAGTTTAGCGGCAGAGGCAACATGCGCAAATGTTTTTTTAACAAATCAACTGACTGCTGAGAACACCAATTACCAAGACTTTACATTGGGTGAGGTACCAGTTATTCTCGCTGCTTAAATGTTCTCTTGTAAAATTGTCATCGTCAGCAGTCAATGTGATTTATTTTTCTCCCACCACCGCTCATTGTTTCCAGCTTATCTTTGGCCTTCTGTGTGGTCTAAGCTTTCCCCGACAAGATGGGAAATGATCCACTCCCTCCCAGCCCTTTCTATCCAGTCTCCTGGCAACTGGTCTCAGTATATTTCAAGCAGTTTCCAAGCATTGGCCGATCTCCTGTGGTGTTGCTCATAGGTAGTCAGGAGCATGGTTTCAAGGTTTAACTGCTAACCTGGCCTGTTGCTAAAAGGTCAGCACTTTAGTATTCCTTGGAGAAACATGGTCTAAATTGGCAAATACAGCACATCACAAGTGGTTATAAACTCTTGAGGCCATTCAAACCACAATTGTTTGCTACATGTAAATTTCAGGCTCCAGATCAATGACCATCTCTCTTTCTCCCATTTTTATGGTTGGTTTTGCATCTGTAACAAAGCATTTAGACATGTTTTATCTGGAGCTTGAAGCACATGAACTAGGCATGACTTTATTTAATGTCTGTAATGATGACCCGAAGTGCAACTGTGGCCATGAGTCCCAGACCATGGAACACATCACATCAACCCACCCGCTACGATCTGTTGCAGAAGGCACCTCATTTCTCCACTCGGCATCTCAGGAGGCTATTGAATGGATAGCCAAACTAGACATCCCATTATAAGCTTATCCCATCATACGAAACAACAACAAAAATGTCTGTAATATGTTGAGTCCTAGAGTTTCCTCTACTAAACCTCTCATTTTCAGATGGTCCTTGAGTGATGCTCCAAGGTAAATAGGGTAGGGAGGCCTACCGCTGAACCTCCGTCCCTAAAACTGGCCTCCAAACTTATTCTCCCTCCCCCCATTGTCACGGATGTCAGCCACCCCCCTCCCCCACCTCCCCCACTGCCTGCCTGTGGCGGTGAAGGGGAGACGGGGGGAATGGGTCTTGGGACCCTGAGCCAATTTCCCGCTCTTCCCTCTTCTACACTGCTGACACACAAGAACAGAAGAAATGGTGTTAGGGAAATTGATGGGATTGAAGGCCGATAAATCCCCAGGGCCTGATAATCTACATCCTAGGGTACTTAAGGAAGTGGCCCTAGAAATAGTAGATGCATTGCTGGTCATCTTCCAAAATTCTATAGACTCTGGAACAGTTCCCATGGATTGGAGGCTAGCTAATGTAACCCCACTATTCAAAAATGGTAGAGAGAAAACAGGGAATTATAGACCGGTAAGCCTGACATCAGTAGTGGGGAAAATGCTAGCATCCATTATTATAAAAGATGTAATAGCAGAGCACTTGGAAAACAGTGACAGGGTCGGACAAAGTCAACATGGATTTACAAAAGGTAAATCGTGCTTGACTAATGTACTGGAATTTTTTGAGGATGTAACTAGTAGAATAGATAAGGGAGAACCAGTGGATGTGGTATATTTGGACTTTCAGAAGGCTTTCGATAAGGCCCCGCATAAGAGATTAGCGTGTAAAGTTAAAGCACATGGGATTGGGGGTAAGGTACTGACTTTGCTAGAGAACTGGTTGGCACACAGGAAGCAAAGAGTTGGAATAAACGTGTCTTTCTCCGAGTGGCAGGCAGTGACTAGTGGGGTACTGCAGGGATCGGTGCTAGGACCCCAGCTATTCACAATATATATCAATGATCTAGACAAGGGAACTAGATGTAATGGGCTCGATTTTGTTAATGGGGAGCTTTTGGAGACGGGACTCCCACTTTTTGGGTTGTAGTCCCGCCTCCATCGACTTGTGACCAACCCACGCTATTTTCCCTTGATTGACCTTGTTAAGCCCACCCAGCGGGCTCAGCAGGCCAATTAAGGGACACCTGGTTACTGGTGACGTCAGCGATTGACATTTCATCTGTCAAGAGCTTTTGACAGATGAAGAATCAACGTTTGACAGCTCTGTGAAGCTGTCAATCACTGACAATCTGTCTTCTAACTTGAGTCCTTCTACTCAGACTCAGTTAGAGAGCTCTCCAGACCAGAAAGCAGAGGCTGCAGCTTTTGACAGTTCAGCGGCCATTCTGCTTTCTGTGCTGGTGAGCTGAGGGACTCCTGAGAACCGAAGGAAGGAAGCCTGCAGGAGAAAGTAAAGGTAAGTAAAGCTTATTAAAACACTTTACACTTACCTCTGCACACATGCACCCATCACTCACCTGCACAACGGACATCTTGACCCCTCCAACCCCTGCAGACCGACGATCCGCCTCGCTAACTTGGCGTGGCTCGGA
This sequence comes from Somniosus microcephalus, assembly GCF_052327205.1. NCBI lineage: Eukaryota > Metazoa > Chordata > Chondrichthyes > Squaliformes > Somniosidae > Somniosus > Somniosus microcephalus. The sequence continues at coordinate 130,541,928 of NC_140994.1, forward strand.
GCCGTCGGACAGCCCACACTTCAGGGCTAAAAATAGGGATTAGGCAAAAAACTGCCTGTTAACTACCTGTTAACAGGCAGTAAATTGGCACTAATCCCCTTCCCGCCTTGGGGAGGCGGCTCCCAGCACAGGTCGGGTACCCGCCTCCTCGGACATTGGCACGGAGGCGGGTTGGGGGCGGGATGGATTCCTGCCCCCCGATTCTGCAATTTTTCCACCACTCCCGCCTCCAAACCCGCCTCCTCGGGGCTTGGAAAATCGAGCCCAATATCTCCAAGTTTGCAGACGACACAAAGCTGGGTGGGCATGTGTGCTGTGAGGAGGATACCGAGAAACTCCAGTATGATTTGGACAGGTTGGGTGATTGGACAGATGCATGGCAGATGCAGTATAATATGGATAAATGCGGGGTTATCCACTTTGGTGGCAAAAACAGGAAGGCAGATTATTATCTGAACGGCAGTAGATTGGGAGAAGGGGAAATGCAACGAGACCTGGGTGTCCTTGTGCACCAGTCGCTGAAGGTAAGCATGCAGGTGCAGCAGGTGGTTAAGAAGGCAAATGGTATGTTGGCCTTCATAGCGAGAGGATTCGAGTACAGGAGCAAGGATGCCTTGCTGCAGTTGTACAGGGCCTTGATGTGACCACACCTTGAGTATTGTGTGCAGTTTTGGTCGCCTTATCTGAGGAAGGATGTTCTTGCCATGGAGGGAGTGCAGCAAAGATTCACCAGACTGATACTTGGGATGGCAGGAATGACGTATGAGGAGAGATTGGGCCGATTGGGCTTATACTCGCTGGAGTTTAGAAGAATGAGAGGGGATCTCATTGAAACTTATAAAATTCTAACAGGACTAGACAGACTAGATGCAGGAAGGATGTTCATGATGGCAGGGGAGTCCAGAACCAGAGGTCACTGTCTAAAGATAAGGGATAAGCCATTTAGGACTGAGATGAGGAGGAATTTCTTCACCCAGAGAGTGGTGAACCTGTGGAATTCTCTACCACAGAAGGCAGTTGAGGCCAATTCATTAAATATATTCAAGAAGGAATTAGATATATTTCTTAAGGCTAAAGGGATCAAGGGATATGGGGAGAAAGCAGGGACAGGGTACTGAATTTGGATGATCAGCCATGATCTCATTGAATGGTGGAGCAGGCTGAAGGGGCCAAATGGCCTACTCCTGCTCCTATCTTCTATGTTTCTATGTAAAGAAGTTGTGCAGAGGAGATTGGTGTGGTGGATGGGGGAGCTGTGATGACTGGAAGACTCACTGACATGTAAGAAATGGCCATCTCTCTGTTTCGCTATCCATTCAAATACCTCAAGCACTGATGTTGAGCTCATGTTCAAAGCCCCTTCCGCATTTCATTCAGCATTATCTTGGGGACTTCTGCCCCCTTCTTCATTAGCCTCACTCATTTCTGGTGCTGCACTCCCGATGAAGAGCTGAGATACTGACGGGAGCCTGCCCTACTTACATAGTGGACCCTGAGCCAGAAAAAAAGGTGACAGCAGGGTTGGGCAGACAGGCAGAAGTCCTACTCTGATCCAATTCTGATGGGAGGAGAAAAATCCAAGCCTTGAAGTCTTGCAGGCATCACGCACCACTTGTAAGAGTCACACCTACGTCCTGTCACACTTGGTTGATAATAGCTCTATTCATATAAAATAGCATATCCTCTGACTCACCATGAGCAACTCCATGGGCGAGCTGCTAGTGTATAATAGATAGGTAATCTCAAAGAGTGCAAGCCAATGGGTTCACAGTCTATTCCGTGTACATTTTGTGCTGTGCTAGGTATGACACTTCCTCTCTCCACTGCTACACACCCCATTTTATCCCCTCCTTTCTGTCTCTGTCATTGGCTTAATGGATAGATGCACCTTGCGCTGATGTACTGAGCAATACAAAGCTGGAAGGTCCCAGATTTTGGACTGCACAGAGTGAGCTGATCTCAGCTGGGTTGTTGTTGGGTTATATGCCTTATTGCGAGAAGGCGGGATGGAAGGGAGATAGTTAGGATGGAAGGGAGGAGAGAGATAGGGTGTAAGGAAGTAGAGTATCACCATCAAGATCAGTATCCCTTCAGATTCCAGATGACATCATCAGCATGAACAAAAATATTCAATCAAAAAAAATCAAGATTACAAAAAGGATGTTAAAATAAATTAGAACAAAATTTTAGACAAAAGATTTTATTCGTGAGGCTCTCCTAACTTTTATTTAAAATGATCTCTGAAATACAATACAGATGCTGCCTGCTTGTCCATCTGAATCACTGACGGGTTTGAGGCTTGTAGTACAGGACAGATCGTGATCAGGCTCAACAATGTTCCTAAATAAATACAAAGCAGTGCATTAGCCCTGAGCAGTTTCACTTCAGACAGAAACCACAGAATGCTGCGTTATTTATGTCCACAATACAAAGCACAGCACTGAGTGTACATTATGAAAGGGTTTGAAGCTTGTGAAAGACAGTTAAGTATCAGGAACCAGCTACAATACAGTATGGGGACCAGTGAAGCGGAATGAAGCTCTAGCACAGGCTGGTGTCTCATCACCTCTTGTGCTGTCAACAGGCATACCAATCTCTAGTGCTTTTTTAAAAATGTTATATTTTTTTCCTAATTTTTCTCCCTGCTTAAGTGGGTAGCATTCTCGCCCCTGAGTCAGAAGGTTGTAGGTTCAAGCCCCACTCCAGAGACTTGAGCACATAATTTTGGGTGACACTCCAGTGCAGTACTAAGGGAGTGCTGCACTGTTGGAGGAGCTTTCAGGTGAGACATTAAACCGAGGCCCCGTCTGCTCTCTCAGGTGGATGTAAGATATCCCATGTCACTATTCGAAGAAGAGCAGGAGAGTTCTCCCCAATGTCCTGGACAATGTTTAACCCTCAACCAACATCACTAAAAACAGATTATTTGGTGATTACTTCAGTGCAGGACCTTGCTGTGAACGTTTCATACATTACAACAGTGACTACACTTCAAAAGAATTTAATTGATTGTGTAACGCTTTGGTACATCGTTGGGATGTGAAAAGAACAATATTCTTGTAAGTTCTTTCTTATTTTCCTGAAAGCTCTGACTCAGGCTAGGGTACAGTTCCTTTGCATTGATATATTGCCCAAAAGACCATTCTTCATGCATTAGTCTAGACACTGAGGGTTGATTTTACTCCTACCCACCTGGATGAAACCAGGTGGGTGGGCATTTAAAACCACCCAGGTTACTTACTCACCAGAAAGCTGCTAAGATATCGCAGTCTGTGAATTTAACCCGCTCCCCTGAGCAGGCGGAAAGGACATCTGCCCAATGCCAGCAGGCTTCTTCCGAACATATGCATGCCGGGTCCCAGTGACGTCATTGGGACCGGCTTTAATTATAACTCAAGCCTCAGCGAGGAAGCGGTGGGATTTAAATGAGGCCCGGGAGTTAAAATAGCCTGGGCCTTGCTTCTGGACAATAGTTCAGTTTCCAACCAACCCACCCGCCCGCCCAAAACTCACCCGGAATTAAAAACGGGGCCTGAATGTGAAGAGCCTATTTGATCATGGAAGGAACACGTTCGAGCCCGTTCCTGTCTCGACTCAGTGTCCACACATGCTCACTGATTGGATAGTGATCAGAAACAGGAGCCCAAGTTGATTACATTACCTAGTCTAGGAACATGGGAACAGCAGTAGGCCATTCAGTTGCTTGAGCCTGTTCCGCCATTTAATTAGATAATGGGTGATCTGTATCTCAACTCCATCTACCCACCTTGGTTCCGTTACCTTTAATGCCTGGCAAAAATCAATCAATCTCAGTTTTGATTTTTTCAATTGACCCCGAGCCTCAGCTGCTTTATGGAGGGTAGAGTTCCAGATTTCCACTACTCTTTGTGTGAAGGAGTGCTTCCTGACATCACCCCTGACCGGCCTAGCTCTAGTTTTAAGGTTATGTCCCCTTGTTTGGGACTCCCAGAGGAAATAGTTTCTCACTATCTACCCTATTGAATCCTTTAATCATCTTAAACACCTCAATTAATTCACCCCTTAATCTTCTATATTCAAGGGAATACAAGCCTAGTCTAAGCAATCTGCCCTCATAATTTAACCCTCTGAGCCCCGGTATCATTCTGATGAATGTGTGCTGCACCCCCTCCAAGGCCAGTATATCCTTCCTGTGGTGTGGTGCCTCAACATTACAGTAAAAACAACTCAACAGTATAGCACCTCTTGAATCGGTACCTAAATGGGTGGTGGGATGAGACGAATATTAGGCCCCTAAGCCTCCACGTTGAACTCACCTCCTGCCCCCACATGTACAAGCTCACTTTCTTTTTTTTTATTCTTGGGAAGTGGGCATCGCCGGCAAGGTTGGCATTTTTTGACCATCCCTAGCTGCCCTTGAGAATGTGGTGGTGATCGGCCTTCTTGAACCGCTGCAGTCCCATGTGGTGAAGATGCTCCCACAATGCTGTTAGGTACAGAGTTCCAGGATTTTGACCGAGTGCCAGTGAAGCCTCATGGGATATTTTACACACAAAGACTGAAAAACACCTGAAATGCACTCCGGGGTAGAGTCAGAGAAGAAAACCCTGGAATTATTTAAGAAGCATTTGGATAGTGTGATGGGGAAAAGACCGTAGGGTCTTTCTGGATGATTGAGCTAAGATGGGTCTAATGTCCTTCCTCATCTGTGCCCATGTAATCTTGTGAGATGCAATGATTCATCATTCAATACAGAATTTATCCAGTAAGTGAAGGAGAATGAATATTCATAAGGTACTAAGCACTATTTGCGTGGGTTCCTCTCACTGTCAAAATTCCATATTCAGGAACTTCACATCAAGTAATGTGTTTTCAACTCAAAGTCATGCAAAATCACCTTTTACTTTCATTATTAAACTAATTGGCCTAGAAATTAGGTTTGCCTCCGCCAGGGCTTCTGCGCCCGAAATTTTGCGCCCGCGATAATTGCCACTGCGCCCGCCAAAAATTCAGCTGCCCCGCGCCCAGACGGCTGCGGGCGCTAATGGAGGGTTTCAGCGCCTCACTATGGGCGCTGAATGCAGGTTTGCGGCGCTAATCCCCCGCTGCGGCACCCGATGCGGTGCGGCAGGCTGGGGTACTGCAGGCCTCCTCCTTCTGTTAAGGAGGAGCTGCCTGCAGCCGACTGCTGACCGTAATGCCACGGGCGAGGCGGCCGCAACTGAATTTGGGCGTCTGGCCGCGTTACCACGGCAACCGGGACGCTGCGCACACCGATGACGTCATCGGTGCCGGCGCAGCGCTACCGGCTAACGCCGATGGTAGGGCCCAACGCAATTTCGATCGCGGCTATAATTCCGGCACAAGGCCCTCTAACGCCTCTAATTGGGCGCTAACCCCACCGAATTTCTGGGCCATTATGTTCTACTTAGGACTATTATAAATTCAGAAGGTGGCTTAAAATCTTCTGCAGAGAGACATAGAAAGATTAAGTGAGTAGGCAAAACTGTGGCAGATGGAGTTCAATGTGGGGAAGGAAGTGTGAGGTCATCCACTTTGGATTCAAGAAAGACAAATCAGAGTAAGTTCTTAATGGCAAGAGATTAGAAACCTTGGAAGAACAAATGGATTTGAGTTTCCAGGTTCACTAATCACTAAAAGCTAGCACATAAGTACTATAAGGAAGCAGGGTGGATGGTTGAACTACATTTTAGAAAGCAAACATGGGATTAATAAGTTTTGTATGATACAACATTAAATTAGAATAAGTTTCGGTTGATGTAGTCTGAAACCAGTTTGATCACATTGTATGGGCTACTGACCATTTGATCACAACTTGAGGGCTATTGATCAAGGGAAGTAAGGGCAGATGGTAAGATTATGATCTTTACACAATCTTCTTCTTCTTCTTCTTAGGCAGTCCCTCGAAACCGAGGATGACTTGCTTCCACATTAAAAATGAGTTCGCAGGTGACCGATGAGTCCAATGCGGGACCTACAGTCTCTGTCACAGGTGGGGCAGACGGTGGTTGAAGAGGCGGGTGGGTGGGGTGCTTGGGTTAACGTGTGCTCCTTGCGCTGCCTGCGCTTGGCTTCCGCTTGCTCCCGGCGAAGAGACTCGAGATGTTCGGCACCTTCCCGGATGCTTCTCCTCCACTTTGTGCGGTCTTGGGCCAGGGATTCCCAGGTGTCAGTGGGAATGTTACATTTTTTCAATGAGGCTTTGAAGGTGTCCTTGAAGCGTTTCCTCTGCCCACCTGGGGCTCTCTTGCCATGCCGGAGCTCCGAGTAGAGCGCTTGTTTTGGGAGTCTCGTATCGGGCATGCAGACAATATGACCCGTCCATCGGAGCTGATTGAGCGTGGTCAAAGCTTCGATGCTGGAGATGTTGGCCTGAGCGAGAACACTGACGGTGCGCCTATCCTGCCAATGGATTTGCAGGATCTTGCGGAGGCAGTGTTGGTGGTACCTCTCCAGTGCTTTGAGGTGCCTGCTGTACATGGTCCATGTCTCTGAGGCATACAGCAGGGCGGGTATCACTGCTGCTCTGTAGACACAATCTAAAGGCGAGTTGCATATTAATTAAGTGGGTGTGCATACAAAGTAAAGTGAACAATACAAGACGTGATCATGGAGTTGCTGAACCTGAGCCATTGGGTGAACAATTGACTGGGCAGAAAGGGAGACAGGATATAAACTGGGACAAAGATAGGAGTTGTAGTGTATGTACCTTGAAGAAGGAACTATATTCTGCAGCCCCTGTATACTGCAGTACCAGTAGTGACCACCCCTGTATATAAGCCTGTGTAGTAACTTTGTATAGTAGTTCCAGTTTTGTCTCCATTCAGTAAACACCTGTTATAACCAACTTCTGCAGTCCATGTCTCAATTACATACGGACGTTACATTGGTGACGAACGGATCCGAACTTACCTACAGTTCTGCACCACCTCACGGGGATCCATCCCTGAAGCGAAGTTGTTAGAGGTCGAGGCCAGAAGGAAGAAATCCAAAAAAAGAAAAAAAAACAAACAGAAGAAACGGGCGTCGACCGTGGGCAACCGCCCTCTGATTCATCCAATTCGAAGATTTGCAGGAGAGGCTGTCGAGAGCTCGGCTTCGTTCTCCAGTCTATGGTGTTCCAGCTAATCGGGCTGGTGGCAGGTAGTACACTGATCCTTCCTGGGCTGCGGCGGGCTAGAGCTCGATCGGGTGGCTTTTCAACGGGGCCGAGCAGCGTTGTCGGGAAGAGGAGAGAGAGAGAGAGGGTGGAGCACACAGGGCGCGGCCGGTGCTACGAAGCCGGGCAGTGTACAGACCCGAGAAGAGGGAGGAAAGTGTCCCACAGGGTCTGCTCTGACGACGGGAACAGTAATTAAAATTAAAGAAATTAGAAGCGCAGAAAGCCGCGAGGAGCTGCAGTTTGCCACAGGGACCGCGGAGAGCCGCGTTGGCAGCAGTGCGAGGGGAAGTGCGCGAAGACCATAGGGCGTCGCCATCAAGGCATAAAAACGCCAGCAACAGCGCTGGCAGCAGCGGAAAAGACAGAAAGCGCGGGAGGCGCCATCTTAATCCAGCGGGGAAGAAGGCAAAGCGCGGGAGGCACCATCTTAGATCTCCAAGATGCCGAAGACTGGCAATATCACTGCCTTCGATAATGCAATAGAAGACTGGACCACGTATGTGGAAAGAGTCGAAGTATATTGCAAGGCAAATGAAGTAGCCGATGAGAAAAAGGCATCGGTACTACTAAACTTAATGGGCGCAAGAACGTACTGCCTATTGCGGAACCTGATCACTCCAGTCAAACTGATGGAGAAGAGTTTTAACGAAATTGTTGATATCCTACAGGAACACCTAAATCCTACACCGCTGCTGATAGCAGAAAAATTAAAATTCCACAAGAGAAATCAGCATAAAGATGAGAGCAATGCTGATTACCTTACGGAACTACGCAAGCTATCAAAACACTGCCAGTTCGGAGCAGGACTGGCAGATACCCTACGGGACAAATTTGTCTGTGGACTCCTGAGTGAAGGAACCCAGAAGAGGTTACTCTCAGAGAAAGAGCTGCCGCTAGATAAGGCTTTCAGCGTGGCAGTATCGTACGAAGCAGCAGCAAGGGGAGCTGCGGAAATACAGCAAAAGCCACAGGAATACGGCACCCATGAAATGACACGGGGATTTGAAAAATGTTATCGCTGCAGCAGAACAACCCATGACCAGAAGGACTGCTGGTCCAAGGACAAAACATGCAGGCAATGCGGAAAGATGGGACACATTGCACGAGTTTGCAGGTCCGGGAAGAAGACTAACGACAACAAAAAGACTACTAAGGAAAAGTACAGGAAAGTACAAAAGATGACGGACAGTAGTTCCGAAGACCAGAAGAGCGATAGTGAATCCGGGAAAAAGAGACTAAGCTGTCTCAAACTACACAATGTAATCACAAAAGAGGATCACCGAACCATTTGGGTCACCCTCACGATAGCAGGGTCCCAAGTCAAAATGGAATTGGATACAGGATCAGCCCTGACTGTCATGAATCGACGAGACTACGAGCAGCTATTCTCACACATACCCTTGAAAGACACATCCATTGTCTTGAAGACATATACGGGGCAGAAAGTATACCCCAGAGGGAAAATAAGGGTGCCTGTCGAATACAATGGCAAGGAAATACAGAAATTGTATCTGTACATACTGCAAGATGGTGGACCACCGTTATTGGGACATGAATGGATCAGAAAGATAAGTTTAGACTGGCACTCCATTCAGGCACTGACTGTGGCTGGTAAAAAGGATGACGACGTCACATCTGGACGATTGTCAAAAATCTTGGCTAACGCTAAAGAGGTATTTCAACAAGAACTGGGAACTCTTAAAGGCGTAACTGCCTCGATAAAAATAGAAGAGAATGCAATTCCCAAGTTTTTCAAAGCAAGACCGGTACCGTATGCAATTCGCCCAGCCGTCGAGGCAGAGCTGGAGAATCTGGAGAATGCAGGCGTGTTAACTAAGGTAGACTGGAGCGAGTGGGCGACACCCATCGTTCCTGTCATGAAGAAAACGTTAAACAATAAGTCTGAGGAGCCAAGGAAGGTTCGCATCTGTGGGGACTTCAAGGTGACCCAGTCCTTCACACAGTACAGTATCCTCTTCCAAGGATAGAAGATATTTTCACCTCACTATCTGGAGGGAAACGTTTTACAAAAATTGACCTAGCGCAAGCATATTTGCAGATGGAGGTTGAAGAATCCTCCAGGAAATATCTCACGATAAACACTCACAAAGGTCTTTACCAGTATAATCGACTGGTATTCGGAGTTGCATCAGCTCCGGCTATATGGCAAAGAGCGATGGAACAAGTCCTGCAAGGGATTCCAGGGACTCAGTGTTACTTGGACGACATCCTAGTGACAGGTGAAAATGACAGTGAACACCTTGCCAACCTAGAGCAGGTGCTCACTAGACTAAGAGAACATGGGCTACGAGCCAATCGCCCCAAGTGCGAGTTTTTTAAGAAACAAATATCGTATTGTGGCCACGTGATTGATGAAGAGGGGTTACATAAATCCCCTGACAACATTGAAGCGGTAGTTAAGGCTCCAGCGCCTGAAAATGTGTCGCAACTGAGGTAATTCCTCGGATTGGTGAATTACTACCATAAGTTTTTGCCGAATTTGTCCACAATTCTGCACCCACTGAACGCCCTGCTACAAACTGGAGTAGCATGGAAATGGAGCGATGAATGTAAGCGGGCCTTTCAGAAGTGTAAAGGCCTGATCACTTCAAGAGAAGTATTGGCTCACTACAACCCATCACTACCGATAAGACTGGCGTGTGATGCGTCTCCCTACGGCGTTGGAGCGGTACTGTCACATAAATCCCTTGATGGTTCAGAGAGGCCGATAGCTTTTGCGTCAAGCTCGTTAACTGCAGCCGAGCGTAACTATGCCCAGATTGACAGAGAGGCCCTCAGCCTGGTGTGGGGGGTGAAGAAGTTCAATCACTACCTGCACGGACAGAAATTTACTCTACTAACTAATCATCAACCTCTTGTCTCCATTTTCAACCCTAAGAAGGGCATCCCGATAATGACAGCACAACGGCTACAAAGGTGGTCCCTTTCCCTAGGGGCACACCAATATGACATCGAGTACAAAGGAACTAAACAGCATGGGAATGCTGATGGATTGTCGCACCTACCGTTGCCGACGGTGGAAGAAGCACCTGCAGTGGATCCTGTGGAGATATTCCACTCGACCATAGTCGAATGTCTACCTGTGACGAATGCAAACATAGAAAAGGAAACACGAAATGACCCGACACTCTCCAGGGTCTATGATTTAACGGTGAAGGGATGGCCAGCACATGGCGAACCACTGTTGAGAAGAGAACAGCTGTCAGTGTGCCGAGGAACCTTGATGTGTGGATCCAGAGTAGTAATTCCACCCAAATTGAAGGATAGAGTGCTCAATGAGCTTCATGAGGGTCATCTGGGAGGGGTAAAAATGAAGAACTTAGCCAGAGCGTTTGTGTGGTGGCCGGGAATCGATAGAGAAATCGAAGAGATGACCAAGAGCTGTACAGGATGCCAGAAGGTCCAAAACGCCCCACCACAAGCCCCTCTACATCCATGGGAGTGGCCCTCATCTCCATGACAAAGGGTACACATTGATTTTGCTGGTCCATTTATGGACTCGATGTTTTTAATTGCGGTGGATGCACATTCAAAGTGGCCAGAGGTAATAAAAATGTCCTCAACCACCACAGAAAAAACTATCACAGTCTTACGAACCATATTCGCCAGAAATGGGCTGCCTGAACAGATTTGCTCCGACAATGGGCCACAGTTTGTGTCTGAAGAGTTCCGGAGGTTCTTAAAGAACAATGGTGTTAAGCATTACACATCCGCCCCATATCATCCAGCCACCAATGGATTGGCTGAGAGGTTCGTTCAAACATTCAAGAAGGCTATCAAGGCAATGTGTAATGAAGACATACCCCTACAACACAAGGTGGATAACTTCTTGTTTGCCTACCGGAATGCGACACATGCGGTTACCAACCAAACTCCAGCCATGATGTTCTTCAATCGAAGACTAAGATGCTGCTTGGATTTGGTTAAGCCAAACATCAGAAGAAATGTGGAGAACAGGCAGTTTCAGAATATGAATGAAAGGCCAACCAGGAGTTTCAAGATAGGTCAACCAGTTTTAGCCTGGGACTACCGCACAGAGAAATGGCAGCCAGGAACGATCTGCACATGGCAAGGACCTCTAATGTATACCGTGGACGTTGGAGAGAGCATTGTAAGACGCCATGCTGACCAGATTCTAGAGTCACTGGAAAACGTCAAATCTACACCACGATCCTATACACCTGGTGATGAAACCGAAGTACCAATTGCATCTACCTCAGAATCGGTGATATTGGAAGCAGACGAACCAAACAACGACGTTGATCCCGAATCAACTTTGCCAGAAGAACCTGATACCCCAAAGAGGCGTATCCGGACAGAATCAGGAAGCCTCCTCAAAGACTGAATTTATAATTGATTAACTTCAGCTAATGTATATAGCAACTGTAATTGTAAATATGTTATTTAATTATTAATCGAATGTTATGTACTGTTTAGCTAAAAGGGGAGGAATTGTAGTGTATGTACCTTGAAGAAGGAACTATATTCTGCAGCCCCTGTATACTGCAGTACCAGTAGTGACCACCCCTGTATATAAGCCTGTGAAGTAACTTTGTATAGTAGTTCCAGTTTTGTCTCCATTCAGTAAACACCTGTTATAACCAACTTCTGCAGTCCGTGTCTCAATTACACATGGACGTTACAGGAGTCATTGTACAGAATCGCACACCAGGAAGAGGCAGAGTTTCTAGTTCTACCCAGAGGAGTGGGAAATACCATTTTGCTTAGTCCTCTGTACTATTGTGAAAGTGATTGTATTTACTTTACTTATTCCATCATCCAGTAAAGTCAACACATAACCAATATTACCTCGAATGCTTACAGTACGAAAATTAATCAAGAAGGCTAATGGAATGTTGGCTTTTATCTCAAATGGACCAAATTACAAAGGGGAGGACATCATGCTTCGGTTGTACAGTGCCTTAGCCAGACCCCATCTGGAGTATTGCATTCAGTTCAAGGCATAGCACCTCAGGAAGGATCTTCTTCTTCTTAGGCAGTCCCGCGGTGGGGCAGACGGTGGTTGAAGGGGTGGGTGGGTGGGGCGCTTGGGTTGATGTGCGCTCCTTCCACTGCTTGCGCTTGGCTTCCGCTTGCTCCCGGCGAAGAGACTTGAGGTGTTCGGTGCCTTCCCGGATGCTTCTCCTCCACTTTGTGCGGTCTTGAGCCAGGGATTCCCAGGTGTCAGTGGGGATGTTGCACTTTTTCAAGGAGGCTTTGAGGGTGTCCTTGAAGCGTTTCCTCTGCCCACCTGGGATATATTGGCCTTGGAGTGGGTAGAGCACAGGTTCACCAGAATGGTACCAGGGCTTAAAGGATTAAATTATGAGGGCAGGTTGCATAAATTTGGCTTTTATGCCCTTGAGTTTAGAAGATTGAAGGATGATCCAAGTGAGGTGTTTAAAAGGATTCGATGGAGTAGATACAGAGAAGCACTTTCCTCTGGTGAGGGAATCCAGAACTGGGGGCACAATCTGAAAGTTAGAGCTAGGCCATTCAGGAGTGAAATCAGGGAGCACTTTTTCACACAAAGGGTAGAGAAAATCTGGAACTCTCATCCCCAAAAGGCTGTGGATGCTGGGGTCAATAGGAGCTTTCAAGACTGAGATCGATAGATTTTTAATGGGTAACAGTATCAAGGGATATGGAGCAAAGCCAGGTAAATGGAGTTGAGGTTCAGATTGGCCATGATCTAATTAAATGGCGGAACAGGATTGAGGGGCTGAATCATCGCCTCCTGTTCCTATGTTCCTATTCACTCCCATATATTTTAATAAATTGTCACTGGAAATAGTTTAAATTTGTTGTTCCTTGACTTTTTACTTCTCTCCCTATTAACAAAGATATATTTCCACACCAGCATCATTGCCCCTACACATACAGCCAACTCATTCTGTGATTCAATTCACTCCCTGCACTATTAATAAAAAAAAATCGATATTTGCACTGATAAATTGTGGAATAAATATAAATTTAAACCAGGCCTGAAGACAAACTATTATACAAAAAAAGTATTTTTGGAACATGTACTGGGGGATGAGTAGAATTGGGAATTAATCTGTGTCTCAGTGAAAAGACAACAAAACACCTCACCTGTTCCTAATGTTCCTATTGAACCATAGCCCAGGAAGATGACTTCAAGAGAGGAAAGGAATAAGATTGGGTCAGAAATTTATAAAATTAGAGACATACAACCAAACTGGCAAAAGAAAAAGAAATCTCACAATGAAATATTTACCCCAGTGAGTTGGATCACAGATAGAGCTGATTTGATAGATCTTTTCATTGCTAACTGCCGACGTGACATCAGCCGTCTCCATTTCTCTGCTCCCCTCACTCACTCCAACCTACCTCCCTCTGAACTTGCAGCACTCCGTTCTCTCCGATCCAATCCTAACATTATCATTAAACCTGCTGATAAGGGTGGTGCTGTTGTTGTTTGGCGAACCGACCTCTACCGTGCGGAAGCTGAACACCAACTCTCCAACACCTCCTCCTACCTCCGCCTGGACCATGACCCCACTAGCAAACATCAAGCCATTGTTTCCAAGTGTGTCACTGACCTCATCTCCTCTGGAGATCTTCCCTCCATGGCCGCCAACCTCATAGTCCCCCAATCCCGCACAGCCCGCTTCTACCTCCTTCCCAAGATCCACAAACACGACTGCCCTGGTAGACCCATCGTTTCAGCCTGTTCTTGCCCTACGGAACTTATCTCTTCCTATCTCGACTCTATTTTTTCTCCCCTTGTCCAGTCTCTTCCCACCTACATTCGCGACTCTTCCGACGCCCTCCGTCACTTTAACAGTTTCCAGTTTCCTGGCTCCAACCATCTCCTTTTCACTATGGATGTCCAATCCCTCTACACCTCCATCCCCCTCCAGGACGGCCTTCGGGCACTCTGTTTCTTCCTTGAACAGAGGCCCAACCAGTCCCCATCCACCACCACCCTCCTCCGCCTGGCTGAACTTGTTCTCACATTGAACAACTTCTCCTTTGACTCCACTCACTGCCTCCAAATTAAAGGTGTTGCTATGGGAACCCGCATGAGCCCTAGCTATGCCTGCCTGTTCATGGGATATGTGGAACATTCTTTGTTTCAGTCCTACTCAGGTCCCCTCCCTCACCTCTTTTTCCGGTACACCGATGATTGTATTGGTGCCGTTTCCTGCTCTCGCCCTGAACTAGATAAGTTCATTCACTTTACTTCCAATTTACACCCTTCCCTCACCTTCACATGGTCCATCTCTGACCCTTCCCTTCCCTTCCTTGACTTCTCCGTCTCCATTTCTGGCGATCGGCTTTCAACAAACATCCACTACAAGCCCACCGACTCCCACAGCTACCTGGACTACACTTCCTCCCACCCCACTTCCTGTAAGGACTCTATTCCATTCTCCCAGTTTCTCCGTCTCTGCCACATCTGTTCTGACGATGCCACCTTCCATACTAGTGCTTCCGACATGTCTTCCTTTTTCCTCAACCGAGGATTCCCCTCTACCGTGGTTGACACGGCCCTTGACCGTGTCCGTTCTATTTCCCGCACTTCTGCTCTCACCCCTTCCCCCCGCTCCCAGAACCACGATAGGGTTCCCCTTGTCATCACCTTTCACCCCACCAGCCTCCACATTCAACGGATCATCCGCCGCCATTTCCGCCACCTCCAACGTGATCCCACCACCAAACACATCTTCCCCTCACCTCCCCTTTCAGCATTCCGAAGGGACCGCTCCCTCCACGACATCCTGGTCCACTCCTCAATCACGCCCAACAGCCCTTCTCCTTCACCTGGCACCTTCCCGTGCAAGCGCAGGAGATGCAACACATGCAGTTTTACCTCCTCTCTTCCCACTGTCCAGGGCCCCAAACACCCCTTCCAGGTGAAATAGCGATTTACTTGTACTTCTTGCAATTTAATATACTGTATTTGCTGCTCACGATGTGGTCTCCGCTACATTGGGGAGACCAAACGCAGATTGGGCGACCGCTTTGCGGAACACCTCCGTTCAGTCCGTACGGTTGACCCTGAGCTTCCGGTCGCCTGTCACTTTAATTCACCGCTTCACTCCCACTCTGATCTCTCTGTCCTCGGGCTATTGCATTGTTCCAATGAAGCTCAACATAAGCTCGAGGAACAGCACCTCATCTTTCGATTGGGCACTTTGCAGCCTGCCGGACTGAGTTCAACAATTTCAGATAATTATCCCTGCCCCTATTTTTCATGCAGTATGATTTTTGCCATTCCCATTTGCAACATTTTATCTTTCCTGCCTCTTACAAAAGTACAGGGTGTTCTTTCAATTCCTTCCTCCCCTCCTAACCCCCCGCCCCCCCCCCCCCGCCCTCCCCATCTTTGCACCTGATTAATATCTGTTACATCTCCAGCTTTTTCCAGTTCTGATGAAGGGTCCCAGACCTGAAACATTAACTCTGTCTCTCTCTCCACGGATGCTGCCTGGCCTGCTGAGTATTTCCAGCATTTTCTGTTGATATTTCAGATTTCCAGCATCCGCGGTATTTTGCTATTATATTGATAGATCACCTTATTGAGGTGTAATTAACCTTTAAGACTGCAGCTCTCCTAATACATACATGTGCAGCTTAAATCACGAAGGGTGTAGTGATACTTTCTGATGAACAAGATCTAGGAATAGATTATAAATATTCAGAAGATGTGCATCGCCTTGGTAACAAAACTCAATTCCCCGTTTCTACATTTTTACTGTCTGTTTAATTTTGATTCATCAGTACATTTGCACGAGTGCAAAGTGACATTCGATACACAAGGACATTCTGAAATGTGGGAGGCAGCTCAACAGTTTGGCTGTACTAACACCAAGAGATGGGAGACCATGTCAAAGAGTTTGTCTCACACTGCTTGGGTGTAACACAGGAAGCGCGATACCAGCAATCTAGTGTGAACCCAGGATTAGAATTTTAACAGTACGCGTGATCGGATGTTCTTGCTGAGTTGGCTACTAAAATTAGTCACATGTCAGAACTATTAGCAGATAAAACTACAGATGAATAGTGGGAGGTGTTCAAAGAAGTATTTGACGGAATACAAGACCTGTACCTACCCCTAAGTGGGCAAGAGCTCTACTTGTGTAATTAAACAACCTTGGTCAATAAGAGAAGTGAGAGACAGAGTATAAAACTAAAATAAAGGGCTTATACAAATGCAAAGAACAAAGAATGTAAATGGTTAAATTATAAGGACAGGTTGCATAGACTAGGCTTGTATTCCCTTGAGTATAGAAGGCATAGAAGTGGGGTAACAAGGGTCCAGTGAGAATGAGGAACTTAAAGAAATTAGTATTAGTAAAGGAATAGTACTAGAGAAATTAATGGGTCTAAAAGCCAAAAAATCCCCATGACCTGATGGCTTACATCCTAGGGTTTTAAAAGAGCTGGCTACAGATATAATGGATGCATTGGTTTTGATCTTCCAGCATTCCCTAGATTCTAGAATGATCCCTGCGGATTGGAAGGGAGAAAATGTAACCTCGCTATTCAAGAAAGGAGAGAGAAAATAGGTAACTATAGACCAGTTAGCCTGACATCAGTGGTAGGGAAAATGCTAGAATCTATTATTAGGGACTGGTAACAGGACACTTAGAAAATTATAATATGATTGGGCTGAGTCAACACGGATTTATGAAAGGGAAATCATGTTCGACAACTCTGTTAGAGTTTTTTGAGGTTGTAACTAGCAGGGTAGATAAGGGGGGACCAGTGGATATAGTGTATTTGGATTTTCAGAAAGCATTCGATAAGGTGCCACACAAGAGGTTATTAAACAAAATTAGGGCTCATGGAATTGGAGGTAATATATTAGCATGGATTGAGGATTGGTTAACGGACAGAAAACAGAGAGTAGGAATAAATGTGTCATTTTTGAGTTGGCAGGCTGTATCTAGTGGGGTACCTCAAGGATCAGTGCTTGGGCCTCAGCTATTTATAATCACATGACTTAGATGAGGGGGCCGAGTGTAATGTATCCAAGTTTGCTGATGATACAAAGCTAAGTGGGAGAGTAAGTTGTAAGGAGGATGCAAAGAGCCTGCAAAGGATATAGACAGGTTACGTGAGTGGGTAAGAACATGGCAGATGGAATGTAACGTGAAGAAATGTGAAGTTATCCACTTTGGTAGGAAAAATAGAAAAGCAGAATATTTTGTAAATGGTGAGAGATTGGGAAATGTTGGTATTCAGTGGGACCTGCGTGTCCTTGTACACGAATCACTGAAAGTTAAAATGTAGGTACAGCAAGCAATTAGAAAGGCAAGTGGTATGTTAGTCTTTATTACAAATGGATTGGAGTATAAGAGTAAAGGGCCCAGAAATTTGGTGGGCTGCGCCACCAGTTAGCGCCTAAAGAGGGCACTCAGTGGCTTTAGCGCCACTGGCCACGCCTCCCGCGATATTTAGCTGGGGCGCTAATGGCGGCATTAGCCTGTTGCGCTGCGCCGCCACCGATGATGTCATCGGTGTGCGCAGCGCCCCGCTACCGCCCGATCCGATATTCGGTTGCGCCCGCCTCTGTAGCGCCGTTCGCAAATCGCGCCCGGTTCACGGGGCCTACCTGTGGCAGCAGTGGCGCAAATTAAGGTGGAGGTGCGGGGCGGCTGTTTTTTCGGCGGCGGCCTGCCAGCACCTCCGTCCCCGGCCTCCTGATCTCCCCCCGCAGCAGTGCCGGCTGTTTTCCGAGAGCCTGGCACTTCTCCTCGGTGCCGGGCTCTTTTGCCGGCACTCGCAATCTCTGATCGCGCTGGTGCAGGCCCCCCCCCTTTAAGAATGGGAGGAAGGCCTGCAGTACCGCAGCGCGCCATGCCGCAGCGTGTGGCGCTGCGGCACAATGCGCTGCGATATTCAGTTTCAGCGCCCTAAGAGGGACGCGGAGTGCCTCGAGCCTCGCCCCGTGTCCCTCTTGGGGCGTTTAAGCTGAATTTTCGGCGGTCGCAACTGCTCCGATCGCTGCACTAATTCTGGCGCCCAGGCGAGCTTGGCGCCCCGTTTGCGGCTCCACCGAATTTCTCCCCCAAGAAGTCTTACTGCAATTACATAGCGCCTTGTTGAGACCACACCTGGAGTACTGTGTACAGTTTTGGTCTCCTTACCTAAGGAAGGATATACTTGCCTTAGAGGGAGTGCAACACAGATTCACCAGTCTGATTCCTGGGGTGGGGAGATTGTCCTATGAGGAGAGATTGAGGAGACTAGGCCTATATTGCCTAGAGTTTAGAAGAATGAGAGATATTGAAACATATAAAATTCTTACAGGGCTTGACAGGGTGGATGCTGGGAGACATTTCCCATGGCTGGGGTGTCTAGAACCAGGGGTCACAGTCTCAGAATAAGGGGTTGGTCATTTAAGACTGAGATGAGGAGAAATTTCTTCACTCAAAGGGTTGTGAATCTTTGGAATTCTCAACCCCAGAGGGCAGTGGATGCTCAGTCGTTGAGTATGTTCAAGACAGAGATTGATAGATTTTTGGATATTAATGGAATCAAGGGATACGGGGATAGTGCGGGAAAGTGGAGATGAGGTAGAAGATCAGCCATGATCTTATTGAATGATGGAGTAGGCTCGAAGGGCCGAATGGCCTACTCCTGCTTCTATTTCTTATGTTCTTATGTACCAGAGGAACATAAACCCTCAAGTGTCTCACTGTAGTTTGGCTCAGTGGGCAGCACTCACACCTCTGAGTCAGAAGATTGTAGATTCAAACCCCACTCCAGGGGCTTGAGCATGTGACCCAGGCTGACATTCCACTGCAGTACTGAGGGAGAGCCACGCTACTGGAGGTGCCATCTTTGGATGAGATGTTAAACTGACACCTGTCGGGCTTCTCAGGTGGATGTAAATGATCCCATGGCACTATTCAAAGAAGAGCAGGGATGTTTTCCTTGTGCCCTGGCCAATATTTATCCCTCAACCAATACTGAAAACAGATGATCCAGTCATGATCTCAGTGCTGTTTGAGAGAGCTTGCTGTGCGCAAATTGGCTGCCGCATTTCCGACATTACAACAGTGACTACACTTCAAATGTACTTTATTACTGGAAAGCGCTTTGGGACATCCTGAGGTCGATAAAGGTGCTATATAAATGCAAGCCTCTTTCTTTATAATAATTTCATAGAATCATAGAATGATACAGCACAGAAGGAGGCCATTTGGTCCATTGTGCCTGTGCTGGGTCTTTGGTAGAGCTATCCAATTAAACCCATTCCCCTGCTCAATCCCCAATGTTGTCCCTAATTTCCCAAGTAAGTATCCAATTCTCTTTTGAATGTTACTACTTGAAAAGGAAAAATGTGCAGGGCTCTGGTGAAACGGCAGGGGTGTGCGGCTAATTGGACAGCTCTTTCAAAGAGCTGACACAGGCACGATGAGCTAAATGGCCTCCTTCAGTGCTGTAAGATTCGATCAATTTGGCATCGTCAAAGAGGACAGAGTGGGGAATGGTGGTGATTTAGAGTGCAGTACCCTGAATCTATCCCATGCTGCACCTAACCTGGGTGTACTTGTGGCTAATGAATGTAAAAAGACACAGAAAGCTGTTCCATTCACCTTCACAAGCATCCCTTATCATCAGAGAACAGAGAAAGAGAGATAACTGGAGGGGGAAGAAAATTGTATTTTACATGGCTGTAACTAGGAATTGAGAATTCTGGTAGAAACGCATTATTCAAACAGACAGGCATTCTGAACAGTTCTCAATCACATTTCATTTGTCCAAAGTCTTAATCCTTTGTTAACTGTACTATGCTACTCCTAACTTGAATAGGATTGTTTGTGTTGTGAAAGGTTGCAAAGTTTAATCCTTTGCTGTTTTTCTAAACTGGATCCCTGTGTTGATTGTGGATTTGCTTTATTTTACCTAATCCTCTGGTTCAAATGCTCTTTTCCTGCCCAACTACTTTGATCAGTTCTAGCTTGGATTGTCAGACTGGGTTTAAGGAAAGAAGAGGGGACAACAGCTCCTGATAGCAGGCATCAATGCTTTCTTTCTGTTCATAAACGAAAGAACTGGCATTTATATAGCGCCTTCATGACCTCAGGCTGCCCCAAAGTCCTTTACAGCTAATTAAGTACTTTTGAAGCATAGTCACCGTTGTAATGTAGAAAACACAGCAGTCCATTTGCGCACAGCAAGGCCCCACAAACAGCAATGTGATAATAACCAGATCATCTGTTTTTTGTGATATTGCTTGAGGGATAAATGTTGGCCAGGCCACCAGGGATAACTCCCTTGCTTTTCTTCAAAAAGTGCCATGGGATTTTTTACGTCCACCTGAGAGAGCAGACTTCTCTTCCACAAAAAATCACACCTTCGACGGTGCAGCGCTCGCTTAGTACTACACTGAAGTGTCAGCCTACATTATGAGCTGAGGTCTCTGATGGGGCTTGAACCTACAACCTTCTGTCTCAGAGAGGAGAGTTCTGCTACTGAGCCAGGGTGACACTTATGTAAGGAATGAGGCAAAGAGCAGTGGCTCTGTATTTTTTTTGAGTCAATCTCCTGTGAACCAAATCCCAGTCTGATACCCTGTTAAGAATCAATTCCTGCCCCATTCCAGTGGCAGTGTGAATCCTTGTCTCAGTCTAATTTATATCATGTTATAAAAAAAAAACAACTATTAGCACTTTGCCTCTTGTTTAGAAGCTTGATATTTACTGAGCTTCATAGTAACAAGAAGCAAAATTTATAGAGACTTGAAATGTCATCCTAGGTCATCAAAGACAACTATTCTAAATTCAACATGGAGTTCTTTCTTTTTTTCTCTCTCTGGTGGTAGATTGAAAGCATATTGTCCGGCAGCCCTCCCAGCTGTTCATGGTGGATGGCTTGCAGAAACCAAAAAACAACTCCAATCAGAAGCAATGTTTCCTTTAATTTCTTTTGGGTGCGCGGCCATTCAAAATAACGCGCATGCGCGGTTTTCCGATTTAAAAGCCGGTGAGCCGGCTGCACAGCCGCACAGTTTAAAG
Organism: Somniosus microcephalus; assembly: GCF_052327205.1. Lineage (NCBI taxonomy): Eukaryota > Metazoa > Chordata > Chondrichthyes > Squaliformes > Somniosidae > Somniosus > Somniosus microcephalus. Next base: position 130,563,108 of record NC_140994.1, read on the forward strand.
GGAACATTGATCAGGAGCTTTGTTTTATGAAGTCAGATGATTTTCTCAAGAGTCAGAGAGAGACCTGGAACATACACTGCAGCGGTTAACATCTTGTTTCCATGGCAACACAAAGACCTGATTGCTCTGTGTTGCACTCATTTTTTAAAATGAACTTCAAGCTCTGAACTCCATTTAAAAATATGCTTCTAAAATTTTTCGAATGGTAGTACATAAAGAATCACATAGCATCTGCAGCACAGAAACAGGCCATTTGGCCCAACTGGTGTGTGCTGGTGTTTATGCTCCAAGCCTCCATCCACCCCTCTTCATCTAACCCTATCAGCATATACTTCTTTTCCTTTCTCTCTCATGTGCTTATCTAGCTTCCCCTTAAATGCATTTATGCTGTTCGCCTCAACTACTCCACGTGGTAGCAAGCTCCACATTTTTACCACTCTTTAGGGTAAAGAAGTTTCTCCTGAATTCCCTATTGGATTTAATGGTGACTATCTTATATTTATGGCCCCTAGCTTCTCTACGTCTATCCTATCAAACCCCTTCATAATTTTAAAGACCTAATTTTAAGTTAATTAATTTTACAGTGAGCTCATTGATTCTATTATACTAGAAATTACAAGACAAGTCAGGGGGAGCCTTGTATTTAAACAGAGTTTGCTGGCAGCCTAATTATAAACAAAACAGGAAAAAAGAGCACAGGAAAGAATAAAATAAGGGAGGACATTGATGGCAAGGGAATAAATAAAGTTATAGAACAGGAGTCTGAAAATATGGTTAGACACAAAGTGAGAGGAAATCCTATTAAAAATAAGTTAAACTGTCTGTACAGCAATGCACACAGTGTCCGTAATAAAAGAGGGGAGCTGGAGGCAATCACGCATTGCGAGGAGCCAGACATAGTAAGGATTACTGAGACATGGCTACAAAAAAATCAGGACTGGGAATTAAACATTGCAGGATATAACATATTTAGAAAAGATAGGGAGGGAGAAAGGGGAGGTGGAGTAACTACTTATTAGGGATAACATCATGGCAGTAGAAAAAGGTGACGCAGATATCAGCACGACAAAAATAGAATTCATATGAATAGAGATTGAAGATAATAAAGGATCAATCACACTAATAGGCGTAGTCTATTGACCACCTAATAGTGGAAGGGAGGTGGAGGAAGAAATAGGCAGACAAATTAGGGAAATTAGTAAAAAACATAGAATAATAATCATGGGGGCTTTCAACTACCCCAATATTAATTGGACAGAAGAGGTCGGTAAAGGGATAAGGGAATGAAGTTCCTATAATGTATATAGGACTCCTTTCTAACCCAATATATAAAAAGCCCAACAACGGAAGATTCGCTATTGGATCGAATAATGGGGAATGAATCAGAGCAGATAAGAGAAGTAAAAGTATGGGAACATATAGGCAATAGTGACCATAATATAACACGCTTGAAGCTGGTAATTGAGAAGGACATAAGTATGATGAAAACCAGGTTAATAGATTGGAGAAAAGCTGATCTTGACAGGCTGAGAATAGAACTTGGGGGGAAAAAATGGGCAATAATATTGGCAAACAACGATGTAGAACAGCAATGGGAAACATTTGAAAGTGTTCAACAGAGTGCAGGAAAAATATATTCTGCTAAAAGGAAAGAACAAGCTAAACAAGAATGAGACTCCATGGATGAATAAAGCCATAAGGGAACAATTGAAGGTAAGGAAAGAGGCATACATTAAGTACATAGACAGCAGGGGAATGCATGATAAGGGAGAATATGAAGAGATTAGAAGATAAGTAAAAAAAAAACAATTAGGGAGACAAAGAGGAACTATGAAATTAAATTATCAAGGAACATAAAACAGAATAGTAAAATATTTTATAGGCACATCAATAAAAAAAAGAAGGTTGGGATGGGAATAGGGCCATTAAGGGATAGACAGGATAATACCACAGGTAACGATAGAGAGATGGCAGAAATTTTAAATAATTATTTTGCTTCAGTTTTTATTAGGGAGATCGAACAGGTAGATATGACATTGGATGATGAGGTTAGTAATGAGATAAGTGCATTTAAAATAAAAAAGGGGATATATTAAATAAACTAATCAAACTCAAAGAGGATAAAACCCCTGGTCCGGATGGATTGCATCCACGCATTTTAAAAGAATCTAGGGAAGAGATAGCAGAGCCATTACTATGCATATTTAATAATTTGTTAGAAAAAAGTGTAGTGCCAGAGGACTGGCGGATAGCTAATGTAATACTGATATTCAAGAAGGGAGATAGAACATGTCCAGGGAATTATAGACCAGTCAGCTTAACATTGGTGGTAGGAAACATAATGGAATCCCTACTAAAGGAGAAAATGGAAGAACATCTAGAAACCAAAAATATAATAATGAATAGTCAGCATAGATTTCAAAAGGAAAGTCTTGCTTGACCAACCTTATTGAATTTTTTGAAAAGGTAACCGAAAGTGTAGACAATGGTAATGCAGTAGATGTAATTTATCTGGCTTTTCAAAAGGCCTTCGATAAGGTACCCCATAATAGACTGATGAACAAGGTCAGAGAATGCGGAGTCAGGGGACAAATAGCAGAATGGATTGCTGGCTGGCTTCAGGACAGAAAGCAGAGAGTAGGAGTAAAGGGTAGCTGTTCACAGTGGCAGAAGGTGGGTAGTAGTGTTCCACAAGGATCAGTGCTGGGACCATTGTTGTTCACAATTTACATTAACGATTTAGACTTTGGAATCAAAAACATAATTTCTAAATTTGCGGATGACATCAAATTGGGGGGATAGTCAATACTGAGGAGGACTGCAACAAATTACAGGAGGACATTAATAAACTTGCAGAATGGGCATATAATTGGCAAATGAAGTTCAACACAGGTAAATGTGAAGTGTTACATTTTGGTAGGAAGAATAGGGAGGTCACTTATGACTTAGAGGGTGCGAGTTTAGGTGGGGTCGAGGAACAAAGATCTCGGGGTACAAATACACAAATCAATAAAAGTTGCGACACAGGTTAGCAAGGCCACAAAAAAGGCAAACCAAGCACTAGGGTTTATATCTAGAAGTATAGGATTGAAAAGTAGGGAAGTTATGCTAAACCTGTATCAAACCTTGGTTAGACCACACTTAGAGTACTGCGTACAGTTCTGGTCGCCATATTATAAAAAGGATATAGAGGCACTGGAGAGGGTCAGAGAAGATTTACAAGGATGATACCAGAAATGCGAGGGTATACATATCAGGAAAGGATGAACAGGCTGGGTCTCTTTTCTCTTGAAAAAAGTCTGAGGTGTGATCTAATAGAAGTCTTTATAATTATGAAAGGTTTTGATAGAGTGGATACAGAGAGAATGGGCTTGATTTTCATTGTGCCGTGGAGTCAGGATTGGAGGTGTGCGGGGGGTTAAAATCCCGAAATCGGGAGTCCCGACCCCATCCCGCCCCCAACCCGCCTCCATGCCAGTTTCAAAGGAGAAGGGTACCCGCCCCGCACTGGGACCCGCCTACCCGAGGCGGGAAGGAATTAGTGCCAATTAACTGCCTGTTAACAGGTAGTTAACAGGCAGTTTTTAGCCTGATCCCTATTTTTAAGGTTGAACTGTGGGATTCCCGGCAGCTCCAAACCACGCCAAATTAGAGTCAGGCCGTCGGGTTGAAGGGCTTGGAGGGGTCGAGATGTCGGTGTTCAGGTGAGTGATGTGCATGAGTGCAAAGGTAAGTGTGTTTGGTGTGTCTAAATTGATTAAAGAAGTGTAAATGACCTTTTCTTACCTTTTCAGCCTTCCTTCCTTTGGGTTCCGGTCCCTCATCTCACCGGCACAGAAAGCAGAATGGCTGCGAACTGTCAAAAGTGGCAGCCTGCAGCTTTCTGTGCAGGAGAGATTTCTAACTGAGTCTGTGGAGAAGGACTCAGGTTAGAAGTAAGACTGTCAGTGTTTGACAACTTCAAACAGCTGTGAAACGCTGATATTTCATCTGTCAAAATCTCTTGACAGATGAAATTTCAGTCTGTGACGTCACCTGTTGCCGGGTGGCCCTTAATTGGCCTGCTGAGCCCGCTGGGCGGGCTCAACAAGGTCAATCAAGTTAAAATCACGTGGATTGGCCGCATCTTGATGGAGGCGGGACAACAACCCCGAAAGTTGTTGTCCCGCCTCCAACCCGACTCCTGAATGAAAATCCTGCCCAATCTTTCCACTTGTGGGGAAGAGCATAACTAGAGGCCATCAATATAAGATAGTCACCAAGAAATCCAATAGGGAATTCAGAAGAAACTTCTTTACCCAAAGAGTGGTGAGAATGTGGAACTCGCTACCACAGGGAGTGGTTGAAGTGAATAGTATGGATTCATTTAAGGGGAGGCTAGACAAGCATATGAGGGAGAAGGAAATAGAGTGTTATGCTGATTGATTTAGATGAGGAAAGATGGGAGGAAGCTCGAGTGGAGCATAAACGTCGGCATGGATTGGTTGGGCCGAATGGCCTGTTTCTGTGCCATATATCCTATGTAATCCTTTGTAATGGAATTAGTTAGAAAGGAAGACCATTGAAGCAAACTGTATAAATGGAGTTGAGATCATAAAATGAGTTTCTGGAGCTAGAAGTAGAGTTGCTAACTCTCCCGGATTGTCCGGCAATCTCCAGGAATGAAAGATTAATCTCCTTGACATTGCTGTGAGCAACCTGGAAGAAAAGTCAAAGGGGAATCAAAAATTATATCAGCGATGGGGAAGAAAACCTGTTTGACTGACAGTGAAGAATCATCCAATCGTGTAACAAAGAGTCAGTTCATTTTCCAATTGACGTGGGAAGGCGGTGCGCCCTGAGGATGGACGTGTCGGGCAACCAATGGCATGAGTCTGGGGGTGGGATGGTTGCAGGCTGGAGATCATGTCCAACCAGAGCTGGCAACCCCAGATTGAAAGGATTGATGAATATGCAAAGAAGGTTGGTAGCTGGTGTAGAGATCTATCAGAAATAGACAGGCTGCCTGATTAAAGATAAGATCACAGTGTACCGTTCTGGTCACCACAGTACAAAAAGGATAGTGCGGCTATTGAAAGGATACTGAAGAGAGCAACCAGAGTGATTGAGGGGATTGTATTATGAGGAAGAGATTATGTAAATTGCATATGTTCTCACTGGAAAAGAGAAGTTTGAGAACAGATAACCAGGGTTGGCACTTCAATGCAGAGCAAGCATTGTCTTGTCTCAACCACTCCTATTGTAAAGCGTTCCGTGCACCAACAGACACATTTGTAAGGACATTTTTCCTAATCTCTCTCCTCACTCTCTTAGTGATATTTTAAATCACTTTTGAAGTGCAGTCACTGTTACGTAAGTAAGTAACATTCGCGCCACAAATGTGCCAGGCAATGGCCATCTCCAACAAGCGAGAGTCTAACCACTGCCCCTTGACATTCAACGGCATTACCATCGCCGAATCCCCCACCACTCAAAAAGCTCGACACCATCCAGGACAAAGCAGCCTATTTGATTGACACCCCATCCACCACCTTAAACATTCACTCCCTCCACCACTGGCGCACTGTGGCTGCAGTGTGTACCATCTACAAGATGCGCTGCAGCAACTCACCAAGGCTTCTTCGGCAGCACCTCCCAAACCCGCGACCTCTGCCACCTAGAAGGACAAGGGCAGCAGGCGCATGGGAACACCACCACCTGCAAGTTCCTCTCCAAGTCACACACCATCCTGACTTGGAAATATATCGCCGTTTCTTCATCGTCACTGGGTCAAAATCCTGGAACTCACTCCCTAACAACACTGTTCCTGTGTAGAACAAATAGAATCACTTGAGGTCTAGTATTAATTCGCTGATGGATTAGTTTAATTTCAGATTAATTAGTAATTAATTACTGATTATTATTTATGTATAGCGGATACTTATTTAATGCAAATTGGATCCGTTTACTGCCAGTTTCCTTCACTTACCTTATTTTGCCCAAGAGCAAAGAAATAATACATTTGTACAAGGCAATGGTTAATCTGCAGTTATAATAAGTTTGTAGTATCCCATTATAGAAAGGACATTAAAGCCATAGAAAGCATATAGCGTAGATTCACCAGGATGATGCCAGAGATGGGATACTACAATTCTGAGGAGGCTTGAGATATTAGGACTATTTCCACTGGAGCAGAGAAGGCTAAGAGGAGATTTAAAAGAGGATTCCTCAACCACAGGAAATAGACTTTTGCTATTCACTCTTATCAGTCTTAAAAACCTTGATTAAAAAAGAGTTTAATTGGTTATTTATCGCATTACTGTTTGTGGGACCTTTCTGTGCACAAATTGGATGCCGCATTTTCCTACAGTACAGCAGTGACTACATTTAATTGGCTTTGAAGTGCTTTGGGACATCCTGAGGTTATGAAAGGCGCTATACAAATGTAAGTTCTTTCTTTTACCTTGTGAATAGGACATTTTTCTGCTTCCCACCTTGGCCATCCGGTGGTTCCTCTGCGTGAAATTGCCGATGCAATGCCAGCAAATGCCGAATTACGGGCAGTTCTCTGCTGCGGACTCCTGTCCACTAGGAGCTGGACTGAGACTGACCAAACTCATTTCACATAATTAACCAGCAAAAAGACAGGCTAAGGAAATGTCTCCTTTTGTTTTTAATAACAGAACAAGGTGTTCATCTACCGGGGGAAGGCGTATGAGCGGAGAGAAGATTTTCAAGGACAGTTGATGACCGAGTTTCCAAACTCAGAGAGGATGAACACGACGTCAGCTCCTCCAAGCAACATCAAAAACTCCCCTGGACAGTGTATCCTTTGAGGCTGGTGGTGATATAGGGGGTGTCAACGGCTGGATTACAATCTGCTCCTTACCCTACAGTCGGGTACTTTTGCGGAGAGATGTTCACATGTCCGTTATTGTTCTTTGTTTTTTAAACACTATTGAAATAATTGTTTGGAAGATGTTGGGGTAGATTTTGTGGTCTGAAGCTCCCGGCAAAGGAGCCTCCCCCAAAGGGAGCACCTGATAAAGACAATCTGGCACGGAGGTCAGTGCACTGGATCCACAGCACTGCCGGGATTTCCAGTGATTCCCTTTTAACAAACAGAAAATCAGGAGCTCTGCAAGTTAGACACGCCATCGTCTGCGTGCAATTCTGTTTCCGTTAGCACACTGGAGGACAGCCTTGCAAAATTGACCCTGTATTCTGTTAACAAAATCATCATTATGCAAATACACTCAGGAGAACAGCTCTGAGAGGTCAGCAGGTATATGCACTGCAGTGTGTGGTAACTGACACATATGGATCAGGAAGGTCCCCAGTTCAATCCTCTGGGGTATTACTAACTCAACACATCGCAGTCAGGGCATTAATAGGAGGGCTACATTTGGCACTCAGAGTAAACAGATTGCAGCTTGCTGTGGATATGGAGAAACTGTTTCCACTTATGGGTGAATCCAGAACAAGGGGCTATAAATATAAGATAGCCACTAATAGATCAAATAAAGAATTTTACACAGAGTGCTGAGAATGTGGAACTCGTGGCCACATGGAGTGGCTGAAGCTGAGAGCATTGATGCATTTAAAGGGCAGCTTGATGCATATATGAGGGAGAAGGTAATAAAGCGATTTTGGTGGTTGCAGGGTGGGAAGAGGTAATTAGAGTGGGATAAGACTCGCGAGGAGTATAAACACTGGCATAGACCAGTTGGGCTGAATGGCCTGTTTCTGTGCTCCAGATTCTATGTAATACTCGTTGTGCCAGTCCACTGCAGTTCACGTGGATATACCAGTGAGCTGTGCCAGTGTAATGCCAAAGACCCTTTCCCCCTCCCCTTCCTGGTGAAGAGGAAATAGTAAAGGACTGCAAGACCGTCCAAATCAATGGTATTGAGGTCCCATCAGTTGTCACCCTTGGCAGCCTCATCTCCTGGTCAGCTATGAGATGTTGACCAAGCCAGGATTCAGTGCCCTTCCACTCAAGCAAAGCTGTAGCAAGTGAACACTATTAGGATACAGGAATACCCCAGCTTCTGTACAGTAAGTGAAAGGATCCAGAGCCTATTAAGCTAGACCTCTTGGTCCTACTGTCTATTTTCACTTCCTGTGGGGAGGTGCCAACCTTTCCATTGGGCAACAGCCCACAGTGGGAATGATTGAAATCAGCTGCTTAACCGTGAGGAGAACTGCATGTCATCACTCTGTACGATGTTACGGAGAGCAGCTGTCAGCCAAGACATTGGTTGAGATTGTGGCCCTAACAAAATTACCAGCAACAGCAGACTGAAAGACAAGGAGGTCATTAAGGGGGTAGAATCAGAGAGAGGCTGTAACAAATCAAACAGGAGGAAATTGGTCTCAGCCTTTATAATTGGTTCAATGACTTGTCGCAGTGTTAATTACATGTAAGGGTTGGTCAAAGGTTTCCATTTAGTGCCTGTTAAATTCCAGTTAGTTGTAACTAGTTGAGCACTAACCAGGCTTAACGACTCAGATGAGCTCTGCTATTTTGTGAATTCTGCAATAATAATGACTGTGATGAGCAGTTTTCTGGCACCAACTGTGCAGTTTGGAGAGACAGATCCAGTTCGCTATTTGGCTCAGTTCCCCAGCGGAGCCACGTTGAGCAGCCTGACATCGAGCAAGGCTGTGGTTTCCCCTCTGTTTTCGTGAGGAGGGGGAGGAGACATTAGGATGGAAAAAACAGACCGTGGTTCTCTACCAGTGGTGTTTCCCTCCTAATTATATAGAATGCACATAACAGAAGCAGGCTATTCGAACCAACTGGTCCATGCTGATGTTTATGCTCCACATGAGCCTCCTCCCACCCCTCTTCATCTAACCCTATCAGCACAAACTTCTATTCCTTTCTCCCTCATGTGTTTATCTAGCATCCCCTTAAATGCATCCATGCTATTTGCCTCAACTACTCCTTGTGGTAGCAAGTTCCACATTTTAATCACTCTCTGGGAAAAATAAATTCTCCTGAATTCCCTATTGGATTTATTAGTGACTATTGTATTTATAGCCCCTAGTTTTGGTTTCCTCCACAAGTGGAAACATCTTCTCTACGTCTACCCTATCAAATCCTAAAAACCTCGACCAGGTCACCCCTCAGCCTTTTCTTTTCTAGAAATAAAGAGCCCTAGCCTGTTCAGTCTTTCCTGATTGGTATAACTTCTCAGTTCTGGTATCATCCTTGTAAATCTCTTTTGAGCCTTCTTCAGTGCCTCTGTATACTTTTTGTAATATGGAGACCAGAACTGTACACAGTATGCTAAATGTGGTCTAACATTACGTTTAACATAACCTCTCTGCTTTTCATTTCTATCCCTCTAAAAATGAATTCCAGTTCTTTGTTTGCTAATGACCAATCAAAGAGCACAGGGTCAGCGGTCCAAAGAGGTCTACCCCCATTTATAGTAATTTCAAATGTCAGCTCACCACATAAATTTTACACTAATTTGGGAGTCACATTCAAATAGGCCATGGGGTTGATTGGAGTGGGAAATGGAAATGTCACACTAATGCAGTTGGAGGGTGCTCTTGTGAGACTGGAGTGCACTACTGAGGAAAATTACAGTGAGCTATATTCAAGGGAAGGCATGAGCAGCATTCCCTCCCCAGACATAGGTATCCCAAGTACAATCAATGATGTCGTCATCAGTGAAACACAAGTAATAGACCAGCTAAGTGGACTCAAAAACAAACAAATCACCAGGGATAGATGGTATTTATCCCAGAGTGCTGAGAGAGACTAGGGAGGAGATTTGTGAAGTATTGACAATCATTATTAGGGAGCCATTGGACGAGGAGCTACCAGAGGATTGGAAACAAGCTAATGAGGTGCCTATATTTAAAATAGACATAGGCAACTACAGCCCAACTAGTCTTACTTCCATTCCATGTAAAATAATGGAACTGATCATCACAAGTAAACCTGTACAACAATAGCCCAGTTAGCAGCAGACAACATGGATTCAGAAGAGGAAAATCGTGCCTCATCAACCTCATCGACTTCTTCAAGTGGAGTGTGATAAGCCTTACAAAGTATCTCAACTTCCAAAAGGCTTTTGACAAAGTTCCACTTGAAAAGCTATTAATTAAACTCAAAGCTGTGGAGATTCAGGGTAAAGCCTGGTAATGAACAAGAAGCTGGTTGAAGGGTAGGGAATGATTACTTATTAGAGCAGTTCTGTTATAGTGGGGTGGGGGAGCTTTGAGTGGGGTACCTCAGGCCTCAGTGTTGGGACCACTGCTGTTTCTAATTTACACCAATGATCTGGATTCAGAAAATCAATGTTACATGGACAATGATACCAAACAAGGAGGAGGAGTAGAATTGGAAGAGGCAGGTCAGAAGTTACAGAATGAATTGGAAAAGAATAATCAATCGGACAGAACAGTGACAGATGAAATTTAGTGCGGACAAATGTAAAGTACTGCGCATAGAAAGAAAAAAGGCTCAGCACACACACTCCCTAAATGGTGTTGAAATAACTGAGGATGAAACTGAAAGAGACCGAGGAGTCATCGTAGACTCGATGTTAAACATGTCCAACCAATGAAGAGCAGCATCAATAAAGCCAATAGGATATTGAACTACGTAGTCAAAACAGTAGAATATAAATCAGAGCAGGTAACGATCCAACTTTCAGTGGTCTAGTCAGGCCGCATTTTAAATACTGCATCCAGTTCTGATCGCCAAGAAATGAGAGATATTCGAGTACTGGAGGCAGTGCAGAGGAGAGTCACGAGGCTGATCCGCAGAGCAGAGATCTGAGTTATGAGGAAAGGCAACAAACACTTAGGCTTTCCAGCCTGGAATAGAAGACACTTAACAGGCTTAAATAACTGTTAAACATCTCTATAATTTCTCCAAACTTATCTACAGATAAATCCACAGAGAAAAAGTTAATGCACAATATGGAGTGTACACACAGCCACTAAAGGGACACATCTCATTTACCAAAGTCCAAAGATGTTAGGCAGAGTTTAGCAGAGTTAAGGTGAAGGAAAACTCCCCCCCCCCCCCCCCCCCGCCAAAGTGAATGCAGGGGTTCTGCCTGAGTGTAACCCACATAAGCAGTGCAGTTTACCAGCATGTTACACTAATGAGCGTCCCACTGCTTGTCCAAGTAGGACCATACTACTCTGTAGGGCATTGGCTTGTAGCGTTACCTGTTGCTGTGAAGATCCCAGTCCTCAGTAACAATACCCTTCCAGATTCCACGAGTGAGCCAGGCTGGTCAATTACCAATGGTAGCCTAGAGAACTATCTGCCTGGCACAGGTGTGCAACTACCGTGCCTGCCCACGGTGGGTTGACTCAGTTCCACTTTTTTATTGCCAGCGAACTTGCCCCTATAGGCACCCAACCTAACACCTGAGAAGAGTCAGCAGTTGACCATTTGGTTCCAAGTCCATTTTAGAGAGAAGATATATGGCGTCCTAATATAGTGGGCCAAGTAATATTGCGCACAGTAACTTCTAGTTGCAAGAATCTGATCTGACAGGTTATTTTGAACATCAAGTTCATTACCTGCCCTAGAATTAGTCGTTGTTCACTACCAGAACCCTCAATCACACAGCTGGAGACCAATTAGATCACATAGTCCACTAATAAATCCCACCAAGAGCAGGAATGCTGAGGAACACTAACTACAGCAGTTGCTACATACTACTTACTATATCCTTAACCTGACTCTCATACAGTCATTCAGTGTTTCACTGTCCAACCAGTCCTAGAGGAACAGCCCCGCTTCAAGAACAAGCCAGTGCCAGACCAGGTTATCAAGTAAGTATGACAGCAGTTCAATGGTACTCGTAATATAGTGCAGGGGCTACTTGTGTCCTGTCTCTGCCTTACCTGTGGCCGGCTCTCAACTATCATTCACTTGGATTGAGAAGCACTCATTTTGGTTTATACAAGTCCTCAAGGGGTCCACATATTTAAATGGGCTTGTGACTTGACTCATTCTTTTTGATCATTGTTCATGCCCTGACCATTGCCCCAATGCTGACAGCTCTGTCTTGGCAGGCTTGCTGATCCTCGCCTCTCTGAAGCTTCACTCATGACCTTTTTATGTGTGGGATGGCACCGGAGTTGGGATTCAGTGATACCCCTCTTCTTCTCTTACTGTCTGCTGAGAAAAAGCAAGGGAGTGTTGTTAGGAGGCAGTGGTTATCCATCAGCAGTAGGCTGAGACATAGGGCCCCATTCATTTAATAGAGGGAGCTCTTATGTTGGGGTTGAGGCCCATTGTTGGGGCAGGGTAGAGGAAGCTTTACCCCACACATGGCTGTGCTTTCCCTGATCTGGGGTAATTGCTGATGAATGGGTTGCCTGAAATGTTCCATCCTCCAACACTGACATCCCTCGCTTTTGTGAGTAGAAAAGCTCAAAAACTCTGGTTAAAGCTGGATTACTGGCGTAACTTATAGCAAAGTTTCAAATCTGTTCGGCGGTGTGATATCTATCAAATCAAAAGAGCTTAAAGCCATTGCATTACATTATCAAACCTCCAACTGGGTTGACTAACATCAACAAGAATTAAGCAGGCTGGTTTCATCGTTGACTCTGCCCATATGGTTTGAGTTCCCATCAGAAACACCGGCACAACACACACCTAGATAATCTAATACTACCCACATTACAGTGGCTCTCTCCTGGTCCTGGGGAAATTACCTATGGAGAGTGGCAGGTCAGGGATGAATTTTGCCAAACTGAAGCTGGATGAATGCTCTGATGACCTTTGGGAGTATTTTTTGTGGACTGTTCCCTCAGTAGATTAAATGGGTCGGATGGAGCATATGATGGGTTGAATTGTACATGGTTCACGCTGGTGGGTTTCCGTTTCCCTGGAATCAGAGAATGCGATCCTCAGACACCGCTCAAAATCTTCAATTCCCAAAGTCGGGAAGACCTGAGAATTTGAGCAAGTGTAAAGCAGTTGGACCATACAGGGCAGGAGAATTGGAAATAGAAACAGAAAATGCTGGAAATACTCAGCAGGTCAGGCAGCATCTGTGGAGAGAGAAACAGAGTTAACGTTTCAGGTCGATGACCTTTCACCAGAACTGAGGGGGGGGAGGGAAATTGAGACAGCCGAAGTCACGCCAGCAATTCTCAATGAAAAGATCGAGAGGGGGCAAGAGGACAGAAGGAGGTGGAATGAGAATTCTGAAGACAGGAGATATGGGGGATGCCTCCTGGCCAAAGAGGTGGGCATGACAGCAGAAAAGCTAGGCATCATGTTGAGCTTGGAATTCATTGAGGCGAGGGCTTAAAGGGATGAAGTAGGGTTGCCAACCCTCTAGGATTGACCTGGAGTCTCCAGGAATTAAAGATTAATCCCCAGGACACTGCTGTGAGCAAACCAGGAGAAAAATCATAGAGGCATTAAAAAAAAAAGTGTGTCTTTTTTAATTAACATTAAACACTTTTGTTCATTCGTTATAAAAAATACTGGAGATAGAAAAAATGGCTGTTTTTTCGAATGATAGTCAAGAACAATTCAATCGGATAAGGAAAAGTCTGTTTGCTTTCCGATTGGTGTGGGAATGTGGGGGCCGCGAGGGGTGTGTCAGGTGAACAATAGCGGGAGCATGGGGGCGAGGCAGTGGGAGGTCATGTGATGACGTCTACTGGAATACATCCAATCAGAGTTGGCAACCCTAGGATGAAGCTGAGGCCTTTGCTGAGGACTGATGCTTCGAGGAGGATGGGGTTTGGTGGGTCAGAAGAGCTTTTCTCATTCCATGCTTTTGCATACACCTCCAATCCTCTGTACGTGGCTTCTGTGCCAGAAATTCGACGTAGGCAGGCTTGTTTCTCATGGGCCCTGCCAAAGTAGGCCATCTTAACATTTTGTGCAGCAAGTTTGATCACGGTGTTCATACACACTTTCACCAGGAACGGTTTGAACTTTTAAAGCTGCGCTGCCCCCTTGTGCCCATTCTACAAAATATATTTCAGAACTGTACCTGTTTTACTTCAGGAAAAATCACTGGAAAATGCAAGTATTATGTCCACGTTGCACAGTTTCTGGGGCCCGCAATTTGAAATGCCGCAAGCCCTTTACAGCTGGTTTCTGTGTCGAACTTCACTTAATGGCAGAAGTCACTGCTGTCATGTTACAGAGTCTGTAGAAAGCTTTGTCCAATTTATACAGACCTTACGGGGGCGAAATTCGGTTGGTTAGCGCTGCCCATTTACCGCCCCTGCGCAGCGATCGTAGCACCGCTCGCGATATTCGGCTGCCGGTTAGCGGCGGCGCTAAACAGTAGCGCCACAATCTCCTGTGTCCGGAGGTTGTGACGTCATCCATGTGTGCAGCGCCCTGGATGCGAAATTGAGTCGCGCCCCCTGCTCCAGCGCCTGGCGGCAGGAACGACAGCAACAGGGGGATGGTGTACAGTTGGATGGGAGCTGGGGGAGCACTATTTAAAGGCGCGCACTTCCTGCGTTCTCCTGTCGGCAAACTATTCTGCCTACGCTCGCTCAGAGAGGGAGAGACAGCCTTGAAAATTCCCGGGGCAATGGCCTCCTGCCAGGGTGTGGGAACAGCAGTGCCTGTCACCGTTCGACTGCCACGACCAGAGCCTCCAATGCCTGGTCACCGAAGCGGTGGGCTCTCTCCCCAGGCCTCCAATGCCTGGTCACTGAGGCAGGCTCTCTCCCCAGGCCTCCAATGCCTGGTCACTGAGGCAGGCTCTCTCCCCAGGCCTCCAATGCCTGGTCACTGAGGCAGGCTCTCTCCCCAGGCCTCCAATGCCTGGTCACTGAGGCAGGCTCTCTCCCCGGGCCTCCAATGCCTGGTCACTGAGGCAGGCTCTCTCCCTGGGCCTCCAATGCCTGGTGACTGAGGCAGGCTCTCTCCCTGGGCGTCCAGTGTCTGGTCACTGAGGCAGGCTCTCTCCCTGAGCCTCCAATGCCTGGTCACTGAGGCAGGCTCTCTCCCTGGGCCTGCAATGCCTGGTCACTGAGGCAGGCTCTCTCCCTGGGCCTCCAATGCCTGGTCACTGAGGCAGGCTCTCTCCCTGGGCCTCCAATGCCTGGTCACTGAGGCAGGCTCTCTCCCTGGGCCTCCAATGCCTGGTCACTGAGGCAGGCTCTCTCCCTGGGCCTGCAATGCCTGGTCACTGAGGCAGGCTCTCTCCCTGGGCCTCCAGTGTCTGGTCACTGAGGCAGGCTCTCTCCCCAGGCCTCCAGTGCCTGGTCACTGAGGCAGGCTCTCTCCCTGGGCCTGCAATGCCTGGTCACTGAGGCAGGCTCTCTCCCTGGGCCTCCAATGCCTGGTCACTGAGGCAGGCTCTCTCCCTGGGCCTCCAGTGTCTGGTCACTGAGGCAGGCTCTCTCCCCAGGCCTCCAATGCCTGGTCACTGAGGCAGGCTCTCTCCCTGAGCCTCCAATGCCTGGTCACTGAGGCAGGCTCTCTCCCCAGGCCTCCAATGCCTGGTCACTGAGGCAGGCTCTCTCCCCAGGCCTCCAATGCCTGGTCACTGAGGCAGGCTCTCTCCCCAGGCCTCCAATGCCTGGTCACTGAGGCAGGCTCTCTCCCCAGGCCTCCAATGCCTGGTCACTGAGGCAGGCTCTCTCCCCAGGCCTCCAATGCCTGGTCACTGAGGCAGGCTCTCTCCCCAGGCCTCCAGTGCCTGGTCACTGAGGCAGGCTCTCTCCCTGGGCCTCCAGTGACTGGTCACTGAGGCAGGCTCTCTCCCTGGGCCTCCAGTGCCTGGTCACTGAGGCAGGCTCTCTCCCTGGGCCTCCAGTGTCTGGTCACTGAGGCAGGCTCTCTCCCCAGGCCTCCAGTGTCTGGTCACTGAGGCAGGCTCTCTCCCTGGGCCTCCAATGCCTGGTCACTGAGGCAGGCTCTCTCCCTGGGCCTCCAATGCCTGGTCACTGAGGCAGGCTCTCTCCCTGGGCCTCCAATGCCTGGTCACTGAGGCAGGCTCTCTCCCTGGGCCTCCAATGCCTGGTCACTGAGGCAGGCTCTCTCCCTGGGCCTCCAGTGCCTGGTCACTGAGGCAGGCTCTCTCCCTGGGCCTCCAATGCCCGGTCACTGAGGCAAGCTCTCTCCCTGGGCCTCCAATGCCTGGTCACTGAGGCAGGCTCTCTCCCTGGGCCTCCAGTGTCTGGTCACTGAGGCAGGCTCTCTCCCTGGGCCTCCAATGCCTGGTCACTGAGGCAGGCTCTCTCCCTGGGCCTCCAGTGTCTGGTCACTGAGGCAGGCTCTCTCCCTGGGCCTCCAGTGTCTGGTCACTGAGGCAGGCTCTCTCCCTGGGCCTCCAATGCCTGGTCACTGAGGCAGGCTCTCTCCCTGGGCCTCCAGTGCCTGGTCACTGAGGCAGTGGGCTCTCTCCCTGGGCCTCCAGTGCCTGGTCACTGAGGCAGGCTCTCTCCCTGGGCCTCCAATGCCTGGTCACTGAGGCAGGCTCTCTCCCTGGGCCTGCAATGCCTGGTCACTGAGGCAGGCTCTCTCCCTGGGCCTGCAATGCCTGGTCACTGAGGCAGGCTCTCTCCCTGGGCCTCCAGTGCCTGGTCACTGAGGCAGGCTCTCTCCCTGGGCCTCCAATGCCTGGTCACTGAGGCAGTGGGCTCTCTCCCTGAGCCTCCAATGACTGGTCACTGAGGCAGGCTCTCTCCCTGGGCCTCCAATGCCTGGTCACTGAGGCAGGCTCTCTCCCTGGGCCTCCAATGCCTGGTCACTGAGGCAGGCTCTCTCCCTGGGCCTCCAATGCCTGGTCACTGAGGCAGGCTCTCTCCCTGGGCCTCCAGTGCCTGGTCAGTGAGGCAGTGGGCTCTCTCCCTGGGCCTCCAATGCCTGGTCACTGAAGCAGGCTCTCTCCCTGGGCCTTTGCAATGCCATCACTGTCTCAGTGCAGGTTTGAGGCCCCCTCCAGGACCAGGTCACAAGCAGCAATGAGAAGGGTGCGGCTGTGCAGGATGCTTGAACCTCCCCCGGTATGTCTGATTAGGTGCGATTCACAGTGCCTGGCCTTGGGTAGCGCTCTGAGGTAGTGTCCCGCTCCCCGACGTTAGTGCCCTAAGAGGGGTGTGTGGCTCTTGATTTGGCGCTGCAATCACCTCCAGGGGCATTGGAGGTGAATATCGCGGTGTCCGGTGATAATTCTCCGCCCGGTCGATGTTAGCGCCCCAAATGGGCGATACTGAATTTCTCCCCCTACAGGTCTTAAACGGTAGACTGGAAACATTACAGTTTAAGACCAGTAAGAGTCATAATGGCAGTATCACTACCGCTGTGTAAAGGGTCTGTGTTAGCACTATCCCTGTGTAAACAGGCTGTGTTAGCACTATCCTGTGTAAACGGGCTGTGTTAGCACTATTCCTGTGTAAAGGGTCTATGCTATCACTATCCCTGTGTAAACGGGTTGCATTAGCACTATCCCTGTGTAAATGGGCTGTGTTAGCACTATCCTGTGTAAACGGGCTGTGTTAGCACTAGCCTGTGTAAACGGGCTGTGTTTGCACTATCCCTGTGAAAAGGGTCTGTGTTAGCACTAACCCTGTGTAAACGGGCTGTGTTAGCATTATCCCTGTGTAAACGGGCTATGTTAGCACTATCCCCATGTAAATGGGCTGTGTTAGCACTATTCCTGTGTAAAGGGTCTGTGTTAGCACTATCCCTGTGTAAACCAGCTGTGTTAGCACTATCCCTGTGTAAATGGGCTGTGTTAGCACTAACCCTGTATAAACGGGCTGTGTTAGCACTATCCCTGTGTAAACGGGCTGTGTTAGCACTATCCCTGTGTAAAGGGTCTGTGTTAGCACTATCCTGTGTAAACGGGCTGTGTTAGCACTATCCCTGTGTAAACGGGCTGTGTTAGCACTATCCCTGTGTAAAGGGTCTGTGTTAGCACTATCCCTGTGTAAACGGGCTGTGTTAGCACTATCCCTGTGCAAATGGGCTGTGTTAGCACTAACCCTGTGTAAATGGGCTGTGTTAGCACTATCCCTGTGTAAACGGGCTGCATGGCCTACCCCTTATCCTTAGACTGTGACCCCTGGTTCTGGACTCCCCGACCATCAGGAACATCCTTCCAGCATCTAGTCTGTCCAGTCCTGTCAGAATTTTATAAGTTTCAATGAGATCCCCTCTCATTCTTCTAAACTCCAGCGAGTACAAGCCCAATCGACCCAATCTCTCCTCATACGTCATTCCTGCCATCCCAGGTATCAGCCTGGGTAATCTTCGCTGAACTCCTTCCATGGCAAGAACATCCTTCCTCAGATAAGGCGACCAAAACTGCACACAATACTCAAGATGTGGTCTCACCAAGGCCCTGTATAACTGCAGCAAGACATCCTTGTTCCTGTACTCAGTGTTAGCACTATCCCTGTGTAAAGGGTCTGTGTTAGCACTAGCCCTGCGTAAAGGGTCTGTGTTAGCACTATCCCTGTGTAAAGGGTCTGTGTTAGCACTATCCCTGTGTAAACGAGCTGTGTTAGCACTAACCCTGTGTAAAGGGTCTGTGTTAGCACTATCCCTGTGTAAAGGGTCTGTGTTAGCACTATCCCTGTGTAAACAAGCTGTGTTAGCACTATCCCTGTGTAAATGGACTGTGTTATCACAAACCCTGTGTAAATGGGCTGTGTTAGCACTATCCCTGTGTAAATGGGCTGTGTTATCACAAACCCTGTGTAAATGGGCTGTGTTATCACTATCCCTGTGTAAAGGGTCTGTGTTAGCACTATCCCTGTGTAAAGGGTCTGTGTTAGCACTATCCCTGTGTATACGGGCTGTGTTATCACAAACCCTGTGTAAATGGGCTGTGTTATCACTATCCCTATGTAAAGGGTCTGTATTAGCACTATCCCTGTGTAAAGGGTCTGTGTTAGCACTATCCCTGTGTAAACGGGTTAGTTCAGTCTCCGTTTTCCTGCCCCAACAGAAACCTTCCATTTCAAGTCCCTTATTCACCCACACTGGGGAAAGCACACTACATGCTGGCGACATTGTACGTTTTACCAGCAGTACATTCCCTCGCGATTGTGTAGATGTGCACATAGTCTTTCCACTTAGTAAAATCAAAAAAGCGACTCTCGGCCGCACACAGCCCCTCCCATTTGGGACACCATTGAAGTGGCTGTGTATATTCTCCCTTATGTAATGACACCATTACTCTCAATGTGTTGTACTGGACACAGGGAGAGTGGGAGAGGACACAGGGAGAGCAGGAGAGGACACGGGGAGAGCAGGGGAGGACATGGGGAGAGCAGGGGAGGACATGGGGAGAGCGGGAGAGGACACGGGGAGAGTAGTACAAGTATGGATATGGGGAGAACGATACATGTCTAACACATGGACAAAGGGAGAGCGGTACATATATCATACTGAAGGGATAATTACTTGTCCCTTTAGGGCTACCCCAGATCAGGCCTATTCCCCAGATGTTCACTTTCAACTAAAGTTTGAGGTAGCCGAATCCTAAAGACGCTTAATTGGGTCTAAAGGTCCAGACTATCTCCCTAAAGGAAAGGAACAACCTGAAGATGTTACCGTCCTCCAGATAGCACTTTTAATAAGTTTAGCTAGACTGTAACGTTCCAGATATTATGAAGGTCCGGAAAACTCCCCCAGAATTCTGCAACTCCTCACCAAAGAGCGTACAGAGATTGAGTTCGCGAGTTTGATACAGAAGTACTATGTGAGACAATTCTAAAAATATATAGATTTATTAAAGAACCGACATGTAATTTACAGTTGGTGATTCAATTGCAACATTAACAGTTCCAAATACAAAAAGCTTACAATTCTATTATCAGAGATCCTTATTCTCAAATCTTAACTTCGTTAGTTTTACAGTTCTTAGTTTATTCCAGGATATCCACCAAAATCAAATGCAATACCTTGATCTCCGAGATACAAAGAGTTGAAGACTTACAGAGTTAGCTCTAAAGCCGAGAATTGCTTTGCCCCTTTACAGCGAATCTATCATCCCATTTGAAAGTTCAATTTTTATACCCTTTTGTAGTGGTATTTCCTTTGAAGTTTTCTGCTGATGTAAACTAATTATCTCTATTCATTTTTCTGCTGACCCCTGCTATTTTTTACAGTCAGTTCAGCTGGTAGCATTAAGAATCGTGTCTCTACCTTTAGATGTTCGAAGCTTATCATAAAAACGGTGTGACAGCAGATGTTTCTATTTGATGTCATTTTTACCAAGGTCTTCTATTTGTGTCTTTTTACGACGTGTAAATTAAAAACACCTCAACCGGGTGCACCATTGTCTTCTTTCCAAGGCTTCAGACTTTCAGAAACCTCCAACCTCCTGTTTCAATAAGGTTATTGATTCCGTGTCAACAACTTATCTTATCTCAATAGCCTGACTGCTGTTTACAGCTTCTCCATTGTTAAGTTTTTAGATTTTCAAGCCCAGTTTGTCATGTTACAAAGGCCAGAATTCTTTCATGGACTGGTGTATTTTTCTGAATATAACTTATTCCTTCACAACACATAGAGATTGACATGGAGAGCGGTGCATGTATTGCACATGGGCACTGGTTCCATGCTCCCCTTTCTTTACCACACCTGGCCAATCAATCGTCCACTGCACCCCTTCCCTCTACAACTTCCTTCCTAAATCCTTCCCTCTTCCCAGCTCATCCTGCTTTCAAAGACCTTCTGAAAACAGCCCCGCTCTTTTGTCTCCAATTGCCACTTCCCCTTTCCCCTGACCCTTCTACACCGTGTCCCCCTCTCCTCCCTATAAAGCACTCTCAGCTTTTGTGCTTACGTGACCAGCACTGCGGAGACCTCAGTTATTGCCGTGAGCTCACTCCCCCGTCGTGATAACATTCAGTGAAAGTTGGTGAAGCAACTTTCACCCGCAAAAGCACCTCAAGAGTGTAGACACACCATTAATATTCAACAGGCTCGTATCATGGTTGACTCACTCCACTGCCCCCGAGGCTCAGCTCTGTGACTCCAGATAGATTTGTGATGTACTTTCTCTGTTGCTTTATTCCTCTATTTATCGCAGTAATGAGTTAGTTTGGATGTAGCCGAGCAGCGTTAACAAGCTTTAACATACCATGTGAATCAGAGACAGTAACTCCACAGCTACAGTATGAATGACAGGATTACAGCAGTGTATCAAAATAATGATTAAATTGAAAAGAGAAAAAAAGCTCGAGCCTACCAACATCATGATTTTTCCATTATCATCACATTATGACATGGTTTCTGGCTTTGGAACTGATGGGTTAGAAAACTGACACAGATTATGTTGATAAAATTCAACAATAACAACTTGTATTTATATAGCGCCTTTAACGTGGTAAAACATCTCAAGGAGCTTCACAGGAGCGTTATAAAACAAATTTGACTCCAAGACACATAAGGAAATATTAGGACAGATGACCAAAGGCTTGGTCAAAGAGGTAGATTTTAAGAAACGTCTTAAAGGAGGAAAGAGAAGCAGCGAGGCAGAGAGGTTTAGGGAGGGAATTCCAGAGCTTATGGCCTTGGCAGCTGAAGGCATGGCCACCAATGGTGGAGCGATTAAAATCAGGGATGGCACGGTGGCATAGTGGTTAGCACTGTTGCCTCACAGCGCCAGGGACCCGGGTTCAAATCTGGCCTCGGGCAACTGTCTGTGTGGAGTTTGCACATTCTCCCTGTGTCTGCGTGGGTTTCCTCCGGGTGCTCCGGTTTCCTCCCACAGTCCAAAGATGTGCAGGTTAGGTTGATTTGGCTATGATAAATTGACCCTTAGTGTTAGGGGATTAAATACATGTGGTTACAGGGATAGGGTGGGATATGTGTCGGTGCAGGCTCGATGGGCCAAAATGGCCTCTATCTGCACTGTAGATTCTGTGATTCTGTGATTCTGTGATGCTCAAGAGGTCAGAATTAGAGGAGTGCAGATATCTCGGAGTTTTGCGGGGCTGGAGGAGATTACAGAAATAGGGACGGGCGAGGCCATGGAGAGATTTGAAAACAAGGATGAGAACTTTAAAATCGAGGTATTGCTTAACTGGGAGCCAATGTAGGTCAGCGAGCACAGGGGTGATAGGTGAACGGGACTTGGTGCGAGTTAGGACACAGACAGCAGATTTTGGATGACCTCAAGTTTACGGAGGGTAGAATGTGGGAGGCCGGCCAGGATTGCGTTGGAATAGTCAAGTTTAGAGGTAACAAAGGCATGTTTGAGGGTTTCAGCAGCAGATGAGCTGAGGCAGGGGCAGAGTCGGGCGATGTTCTCGAGGCACTTCCTCCTTGCACTGCGACTCTCCTTACACTCAGGCCCATAGGTGAAAAGATAATACAGCAAGGAGCAAGAGAAGGCCACTCAGACTACAAAGGACAGTTGTGACTTGGTCCATTAAAAATCTACCCTGTTGTGAACTCTACCCTTCCTCAGTTAAAGTTCTGTATGAATGCTCTTCCCCCAATGGTAATCAAACAAGATTCCACAATATTTATCCATCCCCACCAATCAATCATGTCCTTCTGCCAACTACAAAAATACCCAATGCTCTCTAAAGGTTTGATGGGTGACTGACCAACATTTACTATTCTTACCCCTACACTAAAGGGTTAATGGGTAAATACCCCCATTCACTGTATTACCACTACTCTAAAGGACTGAGGGTGAGTACCCCCATTGCCTGTACTTATCCCTACTCTAAAGGACCGAGGGTGAGTACCTCCATTGCCTGTAGTTACCCCTATACTAAAGGGCCGATGGGGTGAATACCCAACATTCACTGTACTTATCCTTGTACTAGTGGTACACCTAAAGTTAAATTGATCTGGTAACCCATCTATTAATGAAGCTAGGCTGCCTGAGTAAGAGGAGAGGGGAGTACAAGGGTTAGTTACTCTATGAGCACTTATAGTGTTGTGCGTCATTGTGCGAGTCACTTTGTGTCTTTGATTTTCCCAGCTTCTACAAGGCAAATTACGTGCAGAAGTTTCAGTACTCGCGGCCGGTCCAGAAGGGAACGATGGATCCAGACAATGAATTTGCCGTAAGATATCTATTAATTTTATTAATCTGAAATGAACAGAGCAGTAAGAAAAGCAATATTGTTGTAATTATTCAGACTGAAGAGAGGCCTTTGTTTGCGGCACCAAATCTGGTCATCATGAGTGGAAAGATTAGATGCTGAGCACAAAGCATTGCAAAGGGAAATGGAGAGGAAAAGATTCTCTCCTCCATCCTATTGGGGGCAGCAGTTCATGTATTTATAATTTTTTAATAGCACTTTTGTGGCTATTATACTGTCATCAGGTGTGATACCCAAAAAAATACATTGCGTTGGAAGTAAAACCAGGGGTGGGGTCACGCCACCTGTCTCCTACGTACTCCATGATCCTCCTCTATTACATCAATGGCCCCCTCGATCTGCTGCTACGGAAACGGTAAAGTAACATTATGGCCTACAGTGGAAGAAACCTTTTTGGTGCTCCATTGTTAGACCATCGTTGGTACAAACAGTACGTACATCATTCTGTCGAGACAAAAGGCATAATCATTATTTGAGAACATGATATTCATTTAGCCCATCAAATTCATTTTTTTATGTCTTACAGTCAATGTGGATTGAGAGGACCTCCTTTATCACAGCTTATAAATTACCTGGTATTCTGCGTTGGTTTGAAGTCAATTCCATTTTTACTGTGAGTACAATATCCCTCAGAATGACACTATTGTCTTAACTTGTTCTTAATATGCACTGTTGGGATTCAACCCTTTGGTTGGAATTTTCCCCAGGTAGGCGGGTTGGGGCGGAACAGTTTGAGGCAGGCAGGAAACCCAGGAGGCCAGGTTTCCCACAGGCCCTGCCGATTTTACCGAGAGGCCTTGGATTCCTGCTCGCAGCCAGCCAGCTTTAGAGGCTCGGGGTCCGGGAACGCAGAAGGGGGTCGAGGATCACCGGTCGGGGGGGGTCGAGGATCGCCGATCCAGGTGGTCGAGGATTGGGGGGAGGGGTGGGGTGGGGTGGGGGGGGTGGGAGGTCCGTGATCAGGGGAGGGGAGGATCGGGGATCGTGGGGGAGGTCGGCCAGGGATCGGGTGGGCAGGGCCGGAGGATCAGGGTGAACCTCCTCATCATTGTAGGGCGGACGGGGGAGGCCTGAGGTGGGTGATCAGAGGCCTCGTGAGGGGTTCTCCGTTCACGGGGGTGGGTATGGTTGGGTCCTGGGATCCAGGGGGTAGATATAAAGCCACTTACCTCTTGGATGCAGCAGTTCCCGCCTTGGTGTAACTGCCGGGTTTGACGAATTGTGTGAAACCCGTCCTCAGGCAGTTAAATTCAAAATGGAGGGGAAAATAGAGGCTTGCAGCCTCATTATAATATTTAAATTGGCGTAACGCACCCTGGGAGAGGGTTGGTCGCCCACCTACCCATCCCATCTCCGGGAAAACCGGAAGTGGGCAAGTTGGGGGCAGGATCAAGTCAGGAATCCCATTTTTAACAATTTAACTGCCCACAAGCTCCAAACTCGCCTGTTTTTTTTAGTGGGAAATACCGGCCTTCATCTTTTGATAAGAAACTCCACACTCAACTGGTAACTGAGCCCCCAAAAACCCCAGAAATGACACAAGGTCAGCTCTGGACTCATTTGAATCCAAGTATACCCATTGTTACCATACCCCTGAGAGAACACACACCAGTACTGTATCAGTGAGAGAACACACACCGGTACTGTATCAGTGCGAGAACACACACCGGTACTGTATCAGTGAGAGAACACGCACCAGTACTGTATCAGTGTGAGAACACACACCGGTACTGTATCAGTGTGAGAATACGCACCGGTACTGTATCAGTGTGAGAACACACACCAGTACCGTATCAGCGCGAGAACACACACCAGTACCGTATCAGCGCGAGAATACACACCAGTACTGTATCAGTGAGAGAATACACACCGGTACTGTATCAGTGTGAGAACACACACCAGTACTGTATCAGTGAGAGAATACACACCGGTACTGTATCAGTGTGAGAATACACACCAGTACTGTATCAGTGAGAGAATACACACCGGTACTGTATCAGTGTGAGAACACACACCAGTACTGTATCAGTGAGAGAATACACACCAGTACTGTATCAGTGTGAGAACACACACCAGTACTGTATCAGTGAGAGAATACACACCGGTACTGTATCAGTGTGAGAACACACACCAGTACTGTATCAGTGAGAGAATACACACCAGTACTGTATCAGTGTGAGAACACACACCAGTACTGTATCAGTGAGATAATACACACCGGTACTGTATCAGTGTGAGAATACACACCAGTACTGTATCAGTGTGAGAATACGCACCGGTACTGTATCAGTGTGAGAACACACACCAGTACTGTATCAGTGAGAGAATACACACCGGTACTGTATCAGTGTGAGAACACACACCAGTACTGTATCAGTGAGAGAATACACACCAGTACTGTATCAGTGAGATAATACACACCGGTACTGTATCAGTGTGAGAATACACACCAGTACTGTATCAGTGAGAGAATACACACCAGTACTGTATCAGTGAGATAATACACACCGGTACTGTATCAGTGTGAGAACACACACCAGTACTGTATCAGTGAGAGAACACACACCAGTACTGTATCAGTGAGATAATACACACCGGTACTGTATCAGTGAGAGAATACACACCGGTACTGTATCAGTGTGAGAACACACACCAGTACTGTATCAGTGAGATAATACACACCGGTACTGTATCAGTGTGAGAATACACACCGGTACTGTATCAGTGAGAGAATACACACCGGTACTGTATCAGTGTGAGAATACGCACCGGTACTGTATCAGTGAGAGAATACACACCGGTACTGTATCAGTGTGAGAATACGCACCGGTACTGTATCAGTGAGAGAATACACACCGGTACTGTATCAGTGTGAGAATACACACCAGTACTGTATCAGTGAGAGAATACACACCGGTACTGTATCAGTGTGAGAACACACACCAGTACTGTATCAGTGAGAGAATACACACCGGTACTGTATCAGTGTGAGAATACACACCAGTACTGTATCAGTGAGAGAACACACACCGGTACTGTATCAGTGAGAGAATACACACCGGTACTGTATCAGTGTGAGAATACACACCAGTACTGTATCAGTGTGAGAATACGCACCGGTACTGTATCAGTGTGAGAACACACACCAGTACTGTATCAGTGAGAGAATACACACCGGTACTGTATCAGTGTGAGAACACACACCAGTACTGTATCAGTGAGAGAATACACACCGGTACTGTATCAGTGTGAGAACACACACCAGTACTGTATCAGTGAGAGAATACACACCGGTACTGTATCAGTGTGAGAATACGCACCGGTACTGTATCAGTGTGAGAACACACACCGGTACTGTATCAGTGAGAGAATACACACCGGTACTGTATCAGTGTGAGAACACACACCAGTACTGTATCAGTGAGAGAATACACACCGGTACTGTATCAGTGTGAGAACACACACCAGTACTGTATCAGTGAGAGAATACACACCAGTACTGTATCAGTGTGAGAACACACACCGGTACTGTATCAGTGAGAGAATACACACCGGTACTGTATCAGTGTGAGAACACACACCAGTACTGTATCAGTGAGATAATACACACCGGTACTGTATCAGTGTGAGAATACACACCAGTACTGTATCAGTGTGAGAATACGCACCGGTACTGTATCAGTGTGAGAACACACACCAGTACTGTATCAGTGTGAGAATACGCACCGGTACTGTATCAGTGTGAGAACACACACCAGTACTGTATCAGTGAGAGAATACACACCGGTACTGTATCAGTGTGAGAATACGCACCGGTACTGTATCAGTGTGAGAACACACACCAGTACTGTATCAGTGAGAGAATACACACCAGTACTGTATCAGTGTGAGAATACGCACCGGTACTGTATCAGTGTGAGAACACACACCAGTACTGTATCAGTGAGAGAATACACACCAGTACTGTATCAGTGAGAGAATACACACCGGTACTGTATCAGTGTGAGAATACGCACCGGTACTGTATCAGTGTGAGAACACACACCGGTACTGTATCAGTGAGAGAATACACACCGGTACTGTATCAGTGAGAGAATACACACCGGTACTGTATCAGTGAGAGAATACACACCGGTACTGTATCAGTGAGAGAACACACACCAGTACTGTATCAGTGAGAGAACACACACCAGTACTGTATCAGTGTGAGAATACACACCAGCACTGTATCAGTGAGAGAATACAATTGTTAAGATTAATTCATATGGAATCAAATGGAATTAAGAGGAAAGTGGCGGTATGGATACCCAGTTGGCTCAGTGACAGGAAGCAGAGGGTGGTGGTGGATGTTTTTCAGACTGGGAGGTGGTTTGCAGTGGGGTTCCCCAAGGGTCAGTTTTGGGTCCATTACCCTTTTAATTTTTAATTTAATTTTTATAAACGACCTAGACTTGGGTGTAGGGAGAAGCATTATAAAGTTTGCAGATGATACGAAACTTGGAAACGTAGTAGATATGGGTGTGGGAAGTTATAGGGCTAAAAATTGAGTGGGCGCTAACTTCGCGGGGAAAAATTAGCACCACCGCGCCGGAAGTTGAGTGGTTGCGCCCCAAGAGGGAAGCGGGGTGCTACTGGAAGTGCCCCACATCCCTCTTGGAGCGCTGCGAGTCAATATCGCGGCGCTATGTGCCGCAGTATTATAGGCCTTCTTGCCCTTAAAGGAGAGGGGCCTTGCGCAGCGCGACTCGGGGCCCAGCTTGGCCCCCGGGGATCGGGAGTGCCGGCAAAAGAGCCCGGCGCGCAAGAGAAGTGCCGGGTTCTTGGAGCACAGCCGGCACTCCTCGGGGGGGGCAGTTCAGGAGGCCGGGGACAGGAGCGCAGGCAGGTGCTGGCAGGCGGCCAGCAACAAAAATGGCCGCCCCACACCTCACCTTTAAATTGCGCCTCCCCGGCCGCAGGTAGGCCCCCCTAACCCCGTCGGACATAGCGTCCAGTGGTAAGTCAGGGGGTGCTCCCGAAGATCGCGGCCGGGGCGTGAGTGGGGCGTCATCGCCGGCGGTGCAGCGCCACAGGGCGCTAACGGTTTTCGCTACCGCTAACCTCCCGCTGAATTTCGTGGGAGGCGTTGGCGGCAGCGCGCCTGGGTGCTAGTTGCTTTGTGTCCCGTTAGCGCCCTCTTAGGGGAGACGCAAAGCAACCCAATTTTCCTCCCATAGATTATAAAAGCAAGGAGATCATGCTAGCTGGAGTATTGTGGACAATTCTGGACACCGCACTTCAGAAAAGGTGTAAAGGTTTTAGAAAGGGCTCAGAGGAGGTATACCAGGAATGTTACCAGGGATGAGGGTCTTCAGTTATGAGGAGAAGTTGGAAAAGTTAGGATTGTTCTCCTTGGAACAGAGAAGGTTAAGAGATTTTCAAGATGATGAGAGGTTTTGATAAAGTAGAGAGGGGAAAACTATTCCCTCTAGCGAGGGGGGTCAATAACCAGAGGTCACAGATTTAAAATCATTGGCAGAAGATCAACAGAGGACACGAGGAGAACATTTTTCACTCAGAGAGTTGTCAGGATCTGGAACACTTTACCTGAAAAGGTAGTGGAAACTGATTCAATCAATAATTTTAAAAGGGAGTTGGACAGGTATTTGAGAATAAGGAACTTACAGGGTTACGGACAAACAGTGTGGGGTGTGGAACTAAGCATAACTGCTCTTTCAAAGAGCCAGCACAGGCATGACGAGCCAAATGGCCTCCTTCTGTGCTGTAAGACTCTATGATCACCAAACCACCAATGTAGACATGGATGACCTTTTTACCTGGTGTTTATGACATGTTAGAAATATGAGGCTGGGCCATTGTTGAGAATCTTTTTTTTATTCATTCATGAGATGTGGCCAGCATTTATTGCCCATCCCTAATGACCCTTGAAAAGGTGGTGATGAGCCACCTTCTTGAACTCCTGAAGTCCATGTGGTGAAGGTAGGGAGTTCCAGGATTTTGACCCAGTGACGATGAAGGATCGGCGTTATATTTCCAAGTCAGGATGGTGTGTGACTTGGAGGGAAACTTGGAGGTGATGGTATTCCCATGCACCTGCTGCCCATGTCCTTCTAGGTGGTAGAAGTCATGGGTTTGGGAGGTGCTTTTAAAGAAGCCCTGGCGAGTTTCTTGTGGATGGTACACACTGCAGCAATGGTGCACCGGTGGTGGAGGGAGTGAATGTTTAAGGTGGTAGATGGGGCGCCAATCAAGCAGGCTGGTTTGTTCTGGATGGCGTCGCGCTTCTTGAGTGTTGTTGGAGCAGCACTCATCCAGGCAAGTGGAGAGTATTCCATCACACTCCTTACTTGTGCCTTGGAGTCAGGAGGTAAATCACTCACCGCAGAATACCCAGCCACTGACCTGCTCTTGTTGCCACAGTATTTATATGGTTGGTCCAGTTAAATTTCTGGTCAATGGTGACCCCCAGGATGTTGATAGTAGGGGATTCAATGATGGTAATGCCGTTGAATGTCAAGGGGAGGTGGTTAGTGTTGTATCCGTGTGTTAATGGAGACACGGAATGCAGGAGTTGGTTTAACAGGTGTTTACTGAACAAAGTCTGGAGGTGAACTAAAAGATACAAGACGCTATACAGGCTTATATACCCGAGTGGTCACTACCAGTATTACAGTACACAGGGGCTCTTAAAGGTACATACACTACAGTTAGACTCTCCCTTGTGGGAAATGGTCATTGCCTGGCACTTGTGTGGCGCTAATGTTACTTGCTGGTTGATGTTGTACAACTGACAGATTTGTTTTTGCAAACTTACATCAGCTGGTCTGGGGAGGAGGTAAGACCTGTGCTGGTCGAAACTCTCCTCCTTTCAGTGTAAACTCTTGTGTCTTTATCTGCCTAAGATTCCCTTTGATTCTCAATAGCTTAAGGGTCTGAAGACAATTGCAGCATACTTCATGCTATTTAGCTGAGATCAGTTAATTCAGCTTTGAACATGGAGTCCTTCCTGATCTCTATGGCTGAACTCCACTCTGCACATTGCATTTATCCAGTGAGGCATCAAGGAGCACCATAACTCCTTTGAGAGTGTACAGTCTACAACACAGTTTCCTTAAACTAAAGGATACAAAAACGATTGGCGTGTGTTAATCTTGGATAATGACTTTCTAGATCTTTCCTTCTTGAGTGATTCATCCTACGTTCCCCAATGTAAAGAGTAAAACCCCAGTAATTATTTGTTTTTGTTATTGCAGAGCACCATCAGCCCCCTGGAAAATGCAATCGAGACAATGGAGAAAACCAATGAGAAGATCCTTACCTTGATTAACCAATACCAGAGGGACGATAAGCTTCCCATCAACCCTCTCTCCATGTTGCTCAACGGTATTGTGGATCCAGCGGTCATGGGTGGATTTGCTAAATATGAGAAGGTAAAGAGGACGTTGATTTATTTATTCATGCCTTCAACAGCTAAGAGTCAAAACCAGCATAGGAGGTAATTCTGACAGGGTCCACTCCAGCTAAGGAGCCTCACTGGAGAGGAGACCAAATCAAGAAAGGGGGAGAACATAATAAGGCCTAATCTGTGATTTACACTCCCATTAAGCACGGCTCCACAACTGTACTGTATCAGTGTAAGATTATACAGCTGTACTGTATCAGTGTGAGAATATATACCTGTACTGTATCAGTGTGAGATTATACACCTGTACTGTATCAGTGTGAGATTATACACCTGTACTGTATCAGTGTGAGATTATACACCTGTACTGTATCAGTGTGAGATTATACACCAGTACTGTATCAGTGTGAGATTATACACCTGTACTGTATCAGTGTGAGATTACACACCTGTACTTTATCAGTGTGAGAATATACACCTGTACTGTATCAGTGTGAGAATATATGCCTGTACTGTATCATTGTGAGAATATACACCTGTACTGTATCAGTGTGACATTATACATCTGTACTCTATCAGTGTGAGATTATACACCTGTACTGTATCAGTGTGAGATTATACACTTGTACTGTATCAGTGTGAGATTATACGCCTGTACCGTATTAGTGTGAGATTATACACCTGTACTGTATCAGTGTGAGAATATATGCCTGTACTGTATCAGTGTAAGAATATACACCTGTACTGTATCAATGTGAGATTATGCAGCTGTACTGTATCAGTGTGAGATTATACACCTGTACTGTATCAGTGTGAGAATATACGCCTGTACTGTATCAGTGTAAGAATATACACCTGTACTGTATCAATGTGAGATTATGCAGCTGTACTGTATCAGTGTGAGATTATACACCTGTACTGTATCAGTGTGAGAATATATGCCTGTACTGTATCAGTTTAAGAATATACACCTGTACTGTATCAATGTGAGATTATGCAGCTGTACTGTATCAGTGTGAGATTATACACCTGTACTGTATCAGTGTGAGATTATACGCCTGTACTGTATCAGTGTGAGAATATATGCCTGTACTGTATCAGTGTGAGATTATACGCCTGTACTGTATCAGTGTGAGAATATACACCTGTACTGTATCAGTGTGAGATTATACGCCTGTACTGTATCAGTGTGAGATTATACACCTGTACTGTATCGGTGAGATATTATACACCTGTGCTGTATCAGTGTGAGAATATACACCTGTACTGTATAAGTGTGAGATTATACACCTGTACTGTATCAGTGTGAGATTATATGCCTGTACTGTATCATTGTGAGAGTATTCACCTGTACTGTATCAGTGTGAGAATATACGCCTGTACTGTATCAGTGTGAGAATATACACCTGTACCGTATCAGTGTGAGATTATACGCCTGCACTGTATCAGTGTGAGAATATATGCCTGTACTGTATCAGTGTGAGATTACACACCTGTACTGTATCAGTGTGAGAATATATGCCTGTACTGTATCAGTGTGAGAATATACACCTGGACTGTATCAGTGTGAGAATATACACCTGTACTGTATCGGTGTGAGATTATACACCTGTACTGTATCAGTGTGAGAATATACGTCTGTACTGTATCAGTGTGAGAATATACATCTGCACTGTATCAGTGTGAGAATATACGTCTGTACTGTATCAGTGTGAGAATATACATCTGCACTGTATCAGTGTGAGAATATACACCTGTACTGTATCAGTGTGAGAATATACGTCTGTACTGTATCAGTGTGAGAATATACGTCTGTACTGTATCAGTGTGAGATTATACACCTGTACTGTATCAGTGTAAGATTATACACCTGTACTGTAACAGTATGAGAATATAAACCTGTACTGTATCAGCGTGAGAATACACACCTGTACTGTATCAGTGTGAGAATATACACCTGTACTGTATCAGTGTGAGAATATACACCTGTACTGTATCAGTGTGAGAATACACACCTGTACTGTATCAGTGTGAGAATATATGCCTGTACTGTATCAGTGTGAGAATCTACACAGGTACTGTATCACTGTGAGATTATACACTTGTACTGTATCAGTGTGAGAATATATGCCTGTACTGTATCAGTGATATTATACACCTGTACTGTATCAGTGTGAGAATATACACCTGTACTGTATCAGTGAGATTATTCACCTGTACCGTATCAGTGTGAGACTATACACCTGTACCGTATCAGTGTGAGATTAGACACCTGTACTGTATCAGCGTGAGACTAGACACCTGTACTGTATCAGTGTGAGAATGTATGCCTGTACTGTATCAGTGTGAGATTATACACCTGTACTGTATCAGTGTGAGATTATACACCTGTACTGTAACAGTGTGAGAATATACACCTGTACCGTATCAGTGTGAGATTATACGCCTGCACTGTATCAGTGTGAGAATATATGCCTGTACTGTATCAGTGTGAGATTACACACCTGTACTGTATCAGTGTGAGAATATATGCCTGTACTGTATCAGTGTGAGAATATACACCTGGACTGTATCAGTGTGAGAATATACACCTGTACTGTATCGGTGTGAGATTATACACCTGTACTGTATCAGTGTGAGAATATACGTCTGTACTGTATCAGTGTGAGAATATACATCTGCACTGTATCAGTGTGAGAATATACACCTGTACTGTATCAGTGTGAGAATATACGTCTGTACTGTATCAGTGTGAGAATATACGTCTGTACTGTATCAGTGTGAGATTATACACCTGTACTGTATCAGTGTAAGATTATACACCTGTACTGTAACAGTGTGAGAATATAAACCTGTACTGTATCAGCGTGAGAATACACACCTGTACTGTATCAGTGTGAGAATATACACCTGTACTGTATCAGTGTGAGAATATACACCTGTACTGTATCAGTGTGAGAATACACACCTGTACTGTATCAGTGTGAGAATATATGCCTGTACTGTATCAGTGTGAGAATCTACACAGGTACTGTATCACTGTGAGATTATACACTTGTACTGTATCAGTGTGAGAATATATGCCTGTACTGTATCAGTGATATTATACACCTGTACTGTATCAGTGTGAGAATATACACCTGTACTGTATCAGTGAGATTATTCACCTGTACCGTATCAGTGTGAGACTATACACCTGTACCGTATCAGTGTGAGATTAGACACCTGTACTGTATCAGTGTGAGACTATACACCTGTACTGTATCAGTGTGAGAATGTATGCCTGTACTGTATCAGTGTGAGATTAGACACCTGTACTGTATCAGTGTGAGATTATACACCTGTACTGTAACAGTGTGAGAATATACACCTGTACTGTATCAGTGTGAGATTATACACTTGTACTGTATCAGTGTGAGATTATACGCCTGTACCGTATTAGTGTGAGATTATACACCTGTACTGTATCAATGTGAGAATATATGCCTGTACTGTATCAGTGTAAGAATATACACCTGTACTGTAACAGTGTGAGAATATACACCTGTACTGTATCAGTGTGAGATTATACACCTGTACTGTAACAGTGTGAGAATATATGCCTGTACTGTATCAGTGTGATATTATACACCTGTACTGTATCAGTGTGAGAATATATGCCTGTACTGTATCAGTCTGAGAATATACGTCTGTACTGTATCAGTGTGAGATTATACACCTGTACTGTATCAGTGTGAGATTATACCCCTGTACTGTAACAGTGTGAGAATATACACCTGTACTGTATCAATGTGAGATTATGCAGCTGTACTGTATCAGTGTGAGATTATACACCTGTACTGTATCAGTGTGAGATTATACGCCTGTACTGTAACAGTGTGAGAGTATATGCCTGTACTGTATCAGTGTGAGATTATACGCCTGTACTGTATCAGTGTGAGAATATACACCTGTACTGTATCAGTGTGAGATTATACGCCTGTACTGTATCAGTGTGAGATTATACGCCTGTACTGTAACAGTTTGAGAATGTATGCCTGTACTGTATCAGTGTGAGATTATACACCTGTACTGTATCAGTGTGAGAATATATGCCTGTACTGTATCAGTCTGAGAATATACGTCTGTACTGTATCAGTGTGAGATTATACACCTGCACTGTATCAGTGTGTGACTATACACCTGTACTGTATCAGTGTGAGAATGTATGCCTGTACTGTATCAGTGTGAGATTATACACTTGTACTGTATCAGTGTGAGATTATACACCTGTACTGTAACAGTGTGAGAATATACCCCTGTACTGTATCAGTGTGAGATTATACACTTGTACTGTATCAGTGTGAGATTATATGCCTGTACCGTATTAGTGTGAGATTATACACCTGTACTGTATCAGTGTGAGAATATATGCCTGTACTGTATCAGTGTAGGAATATACACCTGTACTGTAACAGTGTGAGAATATACACCTGTACTGTATCAGTGTGAGATTATACACCTGTACTGTAACAGTGTGAGAACATACACCTGCACTGTATCAGTGTGAGAATATATGCCTGTACTGTATCAGTGTGATATTATACACCTGTACTGTATCAGTGTGAGAATATATGCCTGTACTGTATCAGTCTGAGAATATACGTCTGTACTGTATCAGTGTGAGATTATACACCTGTACTGTATCAGTGTGAGATTATACCCCTGTACTGTAGCAGTGCGAGAATATACGCCTGTACTGTATCAATGTGAGATTATGCAGCTGTACTGTATCAGTGTGAGATTATACACCTGTACTGTATCAGTGTGAGATTATACGCCTGTACTGTATCAGTGTGAGAATATATGCCTGTACTGTATCAGTGTGAGATTATACGCCTGTACTGTATCATTGTGAGAATATTCACCTGTACTGTATTAGTGTGAGAATATACACCTGTAATGTAACAGTGTGAGATTATACACCTGTACTGTATCAGTGTGAGAATATCCCCCTGTACTGTATCATTGTGAGAATATACACCTGTACTTTATCAGTGTGAGATTATACACCTGTACTGTATCAGTGTGAGATTATACGCCTGTACTGTATCATTGTGAGAATATTCACCTGTACTGTATCAGTGTGAGATTATACACCTGTACTGTATCAGTGTGAGATTATACGCCTGTACTGTATCAGTGTGAGAATATACACCTGTACTGTATCAGTGTGAGTTTATACACGTGCATTGATTCAATGTGAGATTATACATCAGTGCAGTATTAGTGATAAAAAAAATCTAAATTTTAAATATAAAATATGTTTATCTATTTCAATTTGTGATCATTTCTATAATTTTGAAACAAAATTTGCAAAGGAAGAAATAAATAGCGCTTTTTGGAAAATTCAGGAAATAGCCAGCATTTTAAGAATTGTCTTTCAGCACAGAATGAGTTTGAAAACACACACACAGGCATAATGTAAACAGTCTGGGATAAAATGTTTTTCTCTTGATGTGAGCTATTAAACTTCATTGATTGCAAATAACGCTGGGCAGGTGTACACAGATAGAGACAGATGAGGGCTTTGCAGCAATGGTTTCTTTCATGCCTCATTAAAGAGAGAATGAGATCCTATTGTAAATGATGAAAAATATGTTCTGTAAAAATTCAATAAAGCGCATCAAATGTCCTGTTAATGTTCAGGGAGCAGATACCACAGGAGCACTGAAAGAACATGACAGGGCTTGGTCAAGAAGTTAGCTGTGAAGGAAGGATTAGAGGGGTAGTGCAACTGATAGAATGCATCTAACCCTCTGACAAAATATATATTAACTTAAAGAGGGCCTTTCGCTCATGGTGTTGTAACTAACCATGGGTCACGTCAAGCAATGCAATTGGACTGAGGTGCCTAGTGATTTAAAACAAAGTCACCCTCCCCACCACCCCCACACACAACTATCATGCATACAAACCTACAAAACCAGCGAAAGCAGGCCAACACCTTTACAAAAAAAAGCTGGCACTGCCCAAAATAAACGAATCAACGGCCCTGAATATAAGCTTAGGATATGTGAAAACAAGTAATTACACTGCAAGTACAGTGGGACAGGGCCACGTAACATCAGCTGTAGAAATATCCAACATTGCTTCACTAATATTGGAAGATATACTCCATAAGTATCTGAAAGCTTGAATGGGAGATAAAAGTGCTCAAGGCACAAGATTTTGGGGGGAAAGAGAGGGGATAAACACCCCCCAAAAAATTGTTTCTTGACATTCATTTAGCAGTATTTTGCAATCTGGAATGGGCATGAATCGTAAGGGACATTTGCTGAATTTTATTGAACACTACCCTCTATTTCCCATTTTGAGAATGAATCTACCCGCTTCATATTTTAAGATTGTTTTTCTCTGAGTCAGTGTGAAAAACAAAAGTTCAATCTACTTTTTTTAATTGAAAGCCTAATCACAAATCGGCGGTATAAACCTGCATCTGACTAAAAAAAGAACGCAGTCTGTTTAACACTGGCTGTCAAACACGGACAGCTGCTGATTATTTAACTGGAAGGCAATGTTTGGTTGTAGCTCCATGTTTAATTGTTGCGCCTTTTCAGGCTTTCTTCACAGAGGCCTATTCACGAGAACACCCAGATGATTGGGAAAAACTGGTTCGACTCAAGGATCTCATAGCATGGCAGGTAAGAATGACACATTGATCCCATGTGGACCAAATCCCATCAAACTCTCTGTATGGAATTCAAACAACCAAACCCATTCATACTTTCTATATGGAATCCCAAATCCAAAGCCTATTAACACTCTCCATATAGAATCCCAAATCCCAAACCCATTCATACTTTCTGTATGAAATCCCAAATCCCAAACCCATTAACACTCTCCGTATAGAATCCCAAATCTGAAACCCATTAACACTCTCCGTATAGAATCCCAAATCCCAAACCCATTCATACATTCTATATGGAATCCCAAATCCCAAACCTATTCACACTCTCCATATAGAATCCCAAATACCACACCCATTCACACTCTCTGTATAGAATCTAGAATCCCAAACCCATGCACATTCTCCGTATAGAATCCAGAATCCCAAACCCATTCACACTCTCCGTATAGAATCCCAAATCCCACGCCCATTCACACTCTCCATATAGAATCCCAAACCCATTCACACTCACCATATAGAATCCCAAACCCAGTCACACTCCGTATAGAATCCAGAATCCCAAACCTATTCATACTCTCCGTATAGAATCCAGAATCCCACACCCATTCACACTTTCCATATAGAATCCCAAATCCCAAACCTATTCACACACTCCGTATAGAATCCAGAATCCCAAACCCAATCACACTCTCCATATAGAATCCAGAATCCCAAACCCATTCACACTCTCCGTATAGAATCCCAAATCCCAAACCCATTCACACTCTCCATATAGAATCCGGAATCCCAAACTGATTGACACTCTCCATATAGAATCCCAAATCCCAAACCCATTCACATTCTCCGTACAGAATCCCAAATCCCACACCCCTTCATACTCTCCATATAGAATCCCAAATCCCACACCCATTCACACTCTCCATATAGAATCCCAAACCCATTCACACTCTCCGTATAGAATCCCAAATCAAACACCCCCTCACACTCTCCAAATAGAATCCCAAATCCCAAACCCATTCACACTCTCCGTATAGAATCCCAAATCCCACACCCCTTCACACTCTCCATATGGAATCCCAAACCATTCACACTCTCGGTATAGAATCCCAAATCCTGCACCCCTTCACACTCTCCATATAGAATCCCAAATCCCAAACCTATTCACACACTCCGTATAGAATCCAGAATCCCAAACCCAATCACACTCTCCATATAGAATCCAGAATCCCAAACCGATTCACACTCTCCATATAGAATCCGGAATCCCAAACTGATTGACACTCTCCATATAGAATCCCAAATCCCAAACCCATTCACACTCGCCGTAAAGAATCCCAAATCCCACACCCCTTCATACTCTCCATATAGAATCCCAAATCCCACACCCATTCACAATCTCCGTATAGAATCCCAAATTCAAACCCATTCACACTCTCCATATAGAATCCCAAATCCCACACCCCTTGACACTCTCCATATAGAATCCCAAATCCTTTCACACTCTCCGTATAGAATCCCAAATCCCACAACCCTTCACACTCTCCAGATGGAATCCCAAACCCCAAACCATTCACACTCTCGGTATAAAATCCCAAATCCCACACCCCTTCACACTCTCCATATAGAATCCCAAATCCCAAACCCATTCACACTCTCCATATAGAATCACAAATTCCAAACCCATTCACACTCTCCGTATAGAATCCCAAATCCATTCACACTCTCTGTATAGAATCCCAAATCCCACACCCCTTCACACTCTCCGTATAGAATCCCAAATCCCAAACGCATTCACACTGATCATATAGAATCCAGAATCCCACACCGCATCACACTTCCCATATATAATCCCGAACCCATTCACACTCTCCATATAGAATCCCAAATCCCAAAACCATTCACACTTTCCATATAGAATCCTAAATCCCAAACCCATTCACACTCTGCGTATAGAATCCAGAATCCCAAACCCATTCACACTCTCCGCATAGAATCCCAAATCCCAAACCCATTCACACTGCGTATAGAATTCAGAATCCCAAACCCATTCACACTCTCCGTATAGAATCTCATGGCACACCCATTGACACTCTGCATATAGAATCCAGAACCCCAAACCCATTCACAATCTCCATATAAAATCCCAAACCTATTCGCACTCCGTATAGAATCCAGAATCCCACACCCATTCACACTCTCCATATAGAATCCCAAATCCCAAACCCATTCACACTCTCCATATAGAATCCCAAATCCCAAACCCATTCACACTCGCCGTATAGAATCCCAAATCCCAAACCCATTCACACTCTCCATATAGAATCCCAAATCCCAAACCCATTCACACTCTCCATATAGAATCCCAAACCCCAAACCTATTCACACTCTCCGTATAGAATCCTAAATCCCAAACCCATTAACACTCTCTGTATAGAATCCCAAATCCCAAACACATTCACACTCTCTGTATAGAATCCCAAAACCCACACCTATTCATACTCTCCATATAGAATCCAGAATCCCAAACCCATTCACACTCTCCATATAGAATCCCAAATCCCAAACGCATTCACACTCTCCATATAGAAACTAGAATCCCAAACACGTTCACACTCTCTGTATAGAATCCCAAATCCCACACCCATTCACACTCTCCGTATAGAATCCACAATCCCATACGCATTCACACTCTCCGTACAGAATGCAGAATCCCACACCCATTCACACTTTCCGTGTAGAATGCAGAATCCCAAATCCATTCACACTCTCGATAT
The DNA here is from genome assembly GCF_052327205.1 of Somniosus microcephalus. NCBI lineage: Eukaryota > Metazoa > Chordata > Chondrichthyes > Squaliformes > Somniosidae > Somniosus > Somniosus microcephalus. Next base: position 130,602,988 of record NC_140994.1, read on the forward strand.
AGAATCCTAAATCCCAAACATATTCACACTCTCCATATACAATCCAGAATCCCAAACCCAATCACACACTCCATATTGAATCCAGAATCCGAAACCCATTCACACTCTCTGTATAGAATCCCAAATCCCAAACCCATTCACACACTCCATATAGAATCCCAAATCCCAAACACATTCACACTCTCCATATGGAATCCCAAATCCCACACCCATTCACTCTCTCCATATAGAATCCAGAATCCCAAACCCATTCACACTCTCCGTATAGAATCCCAATTCCCAAACACATTCACAATCTCCGTATAAAATCCCAAATCCCACACCCATTCACACTCTCCGTATAGAATCCAGAATCCCAAACCCATTCACACTCTCCATATAGAATCCCAAATCCCAAACCCATTCACACTCTCTGTATAGAATCCCAAATCCCAAACCCATTCACACTCTCCATATAGAATCCCAAATCCCAAACCCATTCACACTCTCCGTATAGAATCCCAAATTCCAAACACATTCACACTCTCCATATAGAATCCCAAATCCCAAACCCATTCACACTCTCTGTATAGAATCCCAAATCCCAAACCCATTCACACTCTCCGTATAGAATCCCAAATCCCACACCCATTCACACTCTCTGTATAGAATCCAGAATCCCAAACCCATTCACACTCTCCATATAGAATCCCAAATCCCAAACCCATTCACACTCTCGGTATAGAATCCCAAATATCACACCCATTCACACTCTCCGTATAGAATCCCAAATTCCAAACACATTCACACACTCCGTATAGAATCCCGAATCCCACACCCATTCACACTCTCCATATAGAATCCCAAACCCATTCACACTCTCCATATAGAATCCCAAATCCCAAACCCATTCTTACTCTCCATATAGAATCTCAAATCCCACACCCATTCACACTCTCCGTATAGAATCCAGAATCCCAAAACCATTCACACTCTCCGTATAAAATCCCAAATTCCCACACCCATTCACACTCTCCATATAGAATCCCAAACCCCAAACCTATTCACACTCTCCGTATAGAATCCTAAATCCCAAACCCATTAACACTCTCTGTATAGAATCCCAAATCCCAAACACATTCACACTCTCTTTATAGAATCCCAAATCCCACACCCATTCATACTCTCCATATAGAATCCAGAATCCCAAACCCATTCATACTCTCCATATAGAATCCCAAATCCCAAACGCATTCACACTCTCCATATAGAAACTAGAATCCCAAACACGTTCACACTCTCCACATAGAATCCCAAATCCCAAACCCATTCACACTCTCGGTATAGAATCCCAAATCTCACACCCATTCACACTCTCCGTATAGAATCCAGAATCCCAAACCCATTCACACTCTCCACATAGAATCCCAAATCACACACCCATTCACGCTCCCTGTATAGAATCCAGAATCCCAAACCCATTCACACTCTCCGTACAGAATGCAGAATCCCACACCCATTCACACTTTCCGTATAGAATCCAGAATCCCAACTCCATTCACACTCTCCATATAGAATCCAAAATCCCAAACCCATTCACACTCTCCATATAGAATCCCAAATCCCAAACCCATTCACACTCTCCATATAGAATCCCAAATCCCAAACCCATTCACACTCGCCGTATAGAATCCCAAATCCCAAACCCATTCACACTCTCCATATAGAATCCCAAATCCCAAACCCATTCACACTCTCCGTATAGAATCCCAAATCCCAAACCCATTCTCACGCTCCATATAGAATCCCATATCCCACACCCATTCACACTCTCCGTATAGAATCCAGGATCCCAAGCCCATTAACACTCTCCGTATAGAATCCCAAATCCCAAACACATTCACACTCTCTGTATAGAATCCCAAATCCCACACCCATTCACACTCTCCGTATAGAATCCAGAATCCCAAATCCATTCACACTCTCCATGTAGAATCCCAAATCCATTCTCACTCTCCATATAGAATCCCATATTCCACACCCATTCACACTCTCCGTATAGAATCCAAAATCCCAAACCCATTCACACTCTCCGGATATAATCCCAAATCCCACACCCATTCACACTTTCCATATAGAATCCAGAATCCCAAATCCATTCACACTCTCCATATAGAATCCAAAATCCCAAACCCATTCACACTCTCCATATAGAATCCAGAATCCCAAACCCAGTCACACCCTCCATATGGAATGCAAAATCCCAAACCCATTCACACTCTCCGTATAGAATCCCAAATCCCAAATCCATTCACACTCTCCATATAGAATCCAGAATCCCAAATCCATTCACACTCTCCATATAGAATCCAGAATCCGAAACCCAATCACACTCTCCGTGTAGAATCCAGAATCCCAAACCCATTCACACTCCATATAGAATCGCAAATCCCGAACCCATTCACACTCTCCATATAGATTCCCGAATCCCAAACCCATTCACACTCTCCATATAGAATACCAAATCCCAAACGCATTCACACTCTCCATATAGAATCCCAAATCCCAAACCCATTCACACACTCCGTTTATAATATCAAATCCAAAACCCATTCACACTCTCCATATAGAATCCCAAATCCCAAACCCATTCACACTCTCCGTATAGAATCCAGAATCGCAAACCCATTCACACTCTCCATATAGAATCCCAAATCCCAAACCCATTCACACTCTCCATATAGAATCCCAAATCCCAAACCCATTCACACTCTCCGGATATAATCCCTAATCCCACACCTATTCACACTTTCCATATAGAATCCCAAATCCCAAACCCATTCACACTCTCCATATAGAATCCCAAATCCCAAACCCATTCACACTCTCCGGATATAATCCCTAATCCCACACCCATTCACACTCTCCGTATAGAATCCAGAATCCCAAACCCATTCACACGCTCCATATAGAGTCCCAAATCCCAAACCCATTCACACTCTCTGTATAGAGTTCCAAATCCCACACCCATTCACACTCTCCATATAGAATCCCAAATCCCGCACCCATTCAAACTCTCCGTATAGAATCCCGAATCCCAAACCCATTCACACTCTCCATATGGAATCCCAAATCACAAACCCATTAGCACTCTCCGCATAGAATCCCAAATCCCAAACCCATTCACACTCTCCATATAGAATCCCAAATCCCAAACCCATTCACACTTTCCATATAGAATCCCAAATCCCAAACCCATTTACACTCTCGGTATAGAATCCCAAATCTCACACCCATTCACACTCTCCGTATAGAATCCAGAATCCAAAACCCACTCACACTCGTCATATAGAATCCCAAATCCCAAACCCATTCACGCTCTCTGTATAGAATCCAGAATCCCAAACCCACTCACACTCTCCGTACAGAATGCAGAATCCCGCACCCATTCACACATTCCGTATAGAATCCAGAATCCCAAATCCATTCACACTCTCCATATAGAATCTAAAATCCCACACCTATTCACACTCTCAATATAGAATCCAGAATCCCAAACCCAATCACACTCTCCATATTGAATCCAGAATCCCAAACCCATTCACACTCTCTGTATAGAATCCCAAATCCCAAACACATTCACACTCTCCATATAGAATCCCAAATCCCACACCCATTCACACTCTCCATATAAAATGCCAAACCCCACAACCATTCAAACTCTCCGTTTTGAATCCCGAATCCCACAACCATTCACACTCTCCGTGTAGGATCCCTAATCGCACACCCATTCACACTCTCCACATAGAATCCAGAATCCCAAATCCATTCACACTCTCCATATAGAATCTAAAATCCCACACCTATTCACACTCTCCATATAGAATCCAGAATCCCAAACCCAATCACACTCTCCATATTGAATCCAGAATCCCAAACCCATTCACACTCACCGCATAGAATCCCAAATCCCAAACGCATTCACACTCTCCATATAGAATGCCAAATCTCAAACCCATTCATACTCTCCGTATAGAATCCCAAATCCCAAACCCATGCACACTCTCCATATAGAATGCCAAATCCCAAACCCATTCACACTCTCCATATAAAATCCCAAACCCATTCACACTCTCCATATAGATTCCCGAATCCCAAACCCATTCACACTCTCCATATAGAATCCCAAATCCGAAACCCATTCACACTCTCCATATAGAATCCCAAATCCCAAACCCATTCACACTCTCCGTTTAGAATATCAAATCCAAAACCCATTCACACTCTCCATATAGTATCCCAAATCCCAAACCCATTCACACTCTCCGTATAGAATCCAGAATCGCAAACCCATTCACACTCTCCATATAGAATCCCAAATCCCAAACCCATTCACACTCTCCGTATAGAATCCCAAATCCCAAACCCATTCACACTCTCCGTATAGAATCCAGAATCGCAAACCCATTCACACTCTCTGTATAGAATCCCAAATCCCAAACCCATTCACACTCTCCATATAGAATCCCAAATCCCAAACCCATTCACACTCTCCATATAGAATCCCAAATCCCACACCCATTCACACTCTCCATATAAAATGCCAAACCCCACACCCATTCAAACTCTCCGTTTTGAATCCCGAATCCCACAACCATTCACACTCTCCGTGTAGGATCCCTAATCCCACACCCATTCACACTCTCCATATAGAATCCCAAATCCCAAACCCATTCACACTCTCCATATAGAAACCAGAATCCCAAACTCATTCACACTCTCCATATAGAATCCCAAATCCCACACCCATTCACGCTCTCCGTATAGAATCCAGAATCCCAAACCCATTCACACTCTCCGTACAGAATGCAGAATCCCACACCCATTCACACTTTCCGTATGGAATCCACAATCCCAAATCCATTCACACTCTCCATATAGAATCCAAAATCCCAACCCTATTCACACTCTCCATATAGAATCCAGGATCCCAAACCCAATCACACTCTCCATATGGAATCCCAAATCGCAAACCTATTCACACTCTCCGTATAGAATCCCAAATCCCACACCCATTCTCACACTCCATATAGAATCCAGAATCCCAAAGCCATTCACACTCTCCATATAGAATCCCAAATCCCAAACCCATTCACACTCTCCGTATAGAACCCCAAATCCCAAACCCATTCACACTCTCCATATAGAATCCCAAATCCCGAACCCATTCACACTCTCCGGATATAATCCCAAATCCCACACCCATTCATACTCTCCGTATAGAATCCAGAATCCCAAACCCATTCACACTCTCCATATAGAATCCCAAATCCCAAACCCATTCACACTCTCCATATAGAATCTAAAATCCCAAACCTATTCACACTCTCCATATAGAATCCACAATCCCAAACCCAATCACACTCTCCATATTGAATCCAGAATCCCAAACCCATTCACACTCACCGTATAGAATCCCAAATCCCACACCCATTCACACTCTCCATATAGAATCCAGAATCCCAAACCCATTCACACTCTCCATATAGAATCCAGAATCCCAAACCCATTCACACTCTCCATATAGAATCCCAAATCCCAAACCCATTCACACTCTCCATATAGAATCCAGAATCCCAAACCCATTCACACTCTCCATATAGAATCCAGAATCCCAAACCCATTCACACTCTCCATATAGAATCCCAAATCCCAAACCCATTCACACTCTCCGTATAGAATCCAGAATCCCAAACCCATTCACTCTCTCCATATAGAATCCCAAATCCCGAACCCATTCACACTCTCCATATAGAATCCCAAATCCCAATCCCATTCACACTCTCCGTTTAGAATATCAAATCCAAAACCCATTCACACTCTCCATATAGAATCCCAAATCCCAAACCCATTCACACTCTCCGTATAGAATCCAGAATCGCAAACCCATTCACACTCTCCATATAGAATCCCAAATCCCAAACCCATTCACACTCTCCGTATAGAATCCAGAATCCCACACCTATTCACACTTTCCTTATAGAATCCCAAATCCCAAACCCATTCACACTCTCCATATAGAATCCCAAATCCCAAACCCATTCACACTCTCCGGATATAACCCCAAATCCCACACCCATTCACACTCTCCGTATAGAATCCAGAATCCCACAGCCTTTCACACTCTCAGTATAGAATCCAGAATCCCACACCCATTCACACTCTCCATACAGAATTCCAAATCCCAAACCCATTCGCACTCTCCATATAGAATCCAGAATCCCACACCCATTCACACTCTCGGTATAGAATCCAGAATCCCAAACCCATTCACACTCTCCACATAGAAACCACAATCCCAAACTCATTCACACTCTCCATATAGAATCCCAAATCCCAAACCCATTCACACTCTCCGTACAGAATGCAGAATCCTACACCCATTCACACTTTCCGTATAGAATTCAGAATCCCAAATCCATTCACACTCTCCATATAGAATTCACAATCCCAAACCTATTCACACTCTCCATATAGAATCCAGAATCCCAAACCCAATCACACTCTCCATATTAAATCCAGAATCCCAAACCCATTCACACTCACCGTATAGAATCCCAAATCCCACACCCATTCACACTCTCCATATAGAATCCAGAATCCCAAACCCATTCACACTCTCCAAATAGAATCCCAAATCCCAAACCCATTCACACTCTCCATATAGAATCCAGAATCCCAAACCCATTCACACTCTCCGTATAGAATCCAGAATCCCAAACCCATTCACACTCTCCGTATAGAATCCCAAATCCCAAACCCATTCATTCTCTCCATACAGAATCCCAAATCCCGAACCCATTCACACTCTCCATATAGAATCCCAAATCACAAACCCATTCATACTCTCCGTATAGAATCCCAAATCCCAAACCCATTCACACTCTCCATATGGAATCCCAAATTCCACACCCATTCACACTCTCCATATAGAATCCAGAATCCAAAACCCATTCACACTCTCCGTTTAGAACATCAAATCCAAAACCCATTCACACTCTCCATATAGAATCCCAAATCCCAAACCCATTCACACTCTCCGTATAGAATCCAGAATCGCAAACCCATTCACACTCTCCATATAGAATCCCAAATCCCAAACCCATTCACACTCTCCGTATAGACTCCAGAATCCCACACCTATTCACACTTTCCGTATAGAATCCCAAATCCCAAACCCATTCACACTCTCCATATAGAATCCCAAATCCCAAACCCATTCACACTTTCCGGATATAATCCCAAATCCCACACCCATTCACACTCTCCGTATAGAATCCCGAATCCCAAACCCATTCACACTCTCTATAGAGTCCCAAATCCCACACCCATTCACACTCTCCATATTGAATCCCAAATCCCACACCCATTCAAACTCTCCGTATAGAATCCCGAATCCCACAGCCATTCACACTCTCCGTATAGATTACGATCAAAAATCCCTGTGTAATCCAATCGGAACAGAGATGCTAACCAACTGCAAATTTAAGCTGATTCTTACAGACTCCCATTGGTAGGGGATTTGCTGTTAAACTGCCGGCACACCTGCTCCAGTGCAGTTGCCTACTAGTTTCATTGCACTGGTTTACATTCACATCCTTGGCACTTGCAAATATTTCCTCAAACAGTGTCCTCATATTGGTCCATCAGTGACTCTTTGCAAAGCCCTTCGATGTAATGGTGCCATTACTCAATATCAGTGTGGAATTCCAGTAGCCCCATCCCCGCACGGCCGGTACTGATGCGTACGGTATCGTGGGTAGAATTTGCAGACGATAAAATGACACCAAATTATGTGGCTCAGTACGGGTGATTTGAAATCGAATCCTCAACCAGCTCAACACGAACAGGGCATAAGTGGGCATCTTAGGGTTGCCCACTCTGCACGGACGTATTCCTGGAAGTTTCATCACATGATCTCCCGCCTCCAACTGCCCCTCATATTTTTTATATCCCCCATATTTTTTATAATAAGCAAAAGTGTTCAAAGAACAAATGAAAATAAAGACAGCATTTTATTTTAATGTCCCTATGATTTGTATCCCGGGGTTGCTCGCAGCAGTGTCTGTGAGATTAAACATAAATTCCTGGAGACTCCAGGGCAATCCTGCAGGGTTGACTACCTTAATCCTTCAACCAGGATCCACTCTAAGGCTTGCCGGGTGGGAGAACAGGTCCGAAAATTGGGGCTACAGTGTTATAGCCCTATCTCTGGGAGCCTTGGTGAATGCTTCCTTCAGCGTCTAACTACACCAGTGAAAAATATTTTCCTAAATATTTGCGATATTGTTTGGCTGGCTCACATTGAATTGTGCAGTGAATGCTTCCACAGGATGTGGCTCTCAGATTTGCAAGTTTTGTATTTTAGGCCTAGTTTTTGCATATCATCAAAGCAGATTTCTGGGCCAATGAGTTTTGCCCTTTACTCTACCATCCCTCTTCCAATATACTGCAGTATATTTCCACTAGGTGGCAGTTGGCGACTGTCGTTTGCCATTATACTCTTCAGGATAAAATGAAACTATTGTATGTTTGCCAGTTGGTTTAAAGCAGTTACGCAGTACCATTCAGTCATGATCCTAACTAATGTCTTGCTCAAACGCTACTCTCTCCGTGATGAGGCAACATTCCGCAATATGGAATGATGGGACGTGGCCCTGCACCCGTGATTCCCAACACGGGGAGCCCCAGATTTCAGTTCTGGCACTGAGAACTGTTAGCAGGCCTTTCTGCACAGTACGGTAGCCGAGTGGATAGGGTGCTGGACAGGCCCCACATAGGTGTTGAGTTCCACTCCCACCGAGGCAAGTTGTGAAACTGTGGTGATTTATGGGTTGAGACCATAGAAAAAAAAATTGTCCATGAAACAACAACAACTTGTATTTATAAAGCGCCTTTAACATAATAAAACATCCCAAGGAGCTTCACAGGAGTATTATAAGACAAAAGTATTTGACACTGAGCCACATAAGGAGAAATTAGGGCAGGTGACCAAAAGCTTGGTCAAAGAGGTAGGTTTTAAGGAGCATCTTAAAGAAGGAAAGAGAGATAGAGAGGTTTAGGCAGGGAATTCCAGAGCTTAGGGCCCAGGCAGCAGAAGGCACGGCCACCAATTGTTGAGCGATTATAATCAGGGATACTCAAGAGGGCAGAATTAGAGGAATGCAGATATCTCGGGGGGGTTGTGGGGCTGAAGGAGATTACAGAGATAAGGAGGGGCGAGGCCATGGAGGGATTTGAAAACAAGGATGAGAATTTTGAAATTGAGGCGCTGCTTAACCGGGAGCCAATGTAGGTCAGCGAGCACAGGGGTGATGGGCGAATGGAACTTGGTGCAAATTAGGACACGGGTAGCTGAGATTTGGATGACCTCAAGTTTACGTAGGGTAGAACGTGGGAGGCCAGCCAGGAGTACATTGGAATAGTCAATTCTAGAGGTAACAAAGGCATGGATGAGGGTTTCAGCAGTAGATGAGCTGAGGCAAGGGCGGAGACGGCGATGTTACAGAGGTGGAAATCGGCGGTCTTTGTTATGCTGTGGATATGTGGTCGGAAGCTCATTTCAGGGTCAAATATAACAGCAAGGTTGCGAACAATGTGGTTCAGCCTCAGACAGATGTTAGGGAGAGGGATGGAGTCAGTGGCTAGGGAACAGAGTTTGTGGCAGGGACCGAAAACAGTGGCTTCGGTCTTCCCAATATCTAATTGGAGAAGGAGTCTGACAATTTAGAGACCGTGGAGGTATTGAGAGAAGAGGTAGTGAGATAGAGCTGGGTGTCGTCAGCGTACATATGGAACCTGACGCTGTGTTTTCGGATGATGTCGCCAAGGGGCAACATGTAGATGAGAAATAGGAGGGGGCCAAGGATAAATCCTTGGGGGACACCAGAGGTAACGATGCGGAAGTGGGAAGAGAAGCTGTTGCAGGTGATTCTCTGGCTACGATTAAATAGATAAGAATGAAAGCTGTCAGATTGTCATAAAAACCCAATTGGCTCACGAATGTCCTACCTGGTCAGCCCCACAGGTCATTTCAGTCACTCACTATGTGGTTAACTTAATGCCTTCTGAAATGGCCTTGCAAGCCAACCAATTGTAAAAACAATCACTACAAAGTATTACAAAATATTTACAGCACAGAAACAGGCCAATCATCCCAACAGGTCTGTGCTGGTGTTTATGCTCCATATGAGCCTCCTCCCACCCTTATTCATCTCACCCTATCAACATATCCTTCTAGTCCTTTCTTCCTCCTGCTTATCTAGCTTCCCCTTAAATGTATCTATGCTATTCGCCAAAATGTACTACCTCACACTTACCTATATTGAAGTTAATTTGCCAATTACATGCCCATTCTGTAAGTTTATTAATGTCTTCCTGTATTTTGACGCAGTCTTCCTCTGTATTAACTACACCCCCCCAATTTGGTGTTATCTGCAAATTTTGAAATTGTACTTCCGATTCTCGAGTCCAAATCATTTATGTAAATGGTGAAGAACTGTGGTCCCAGCACCGATCCTTGTGGAACACCACTTCCCGTCATTTGTCAATGCTATGATGAAGGCCACTATCTCAGGACAACGAGGGATGGTCAATAAATGTGGCCTTGCCAGTGTCACCCATATCCCAAGGTATATAGGATCAATAATTCTGCTTCAATTGGACTTTCACGCGCCTTTCATAGAGCTGAGCTAACCCTGCCTCCTGATACCTTCCCTTGCCTCCTTCCTCGAGGAACATTCAACATCCCACCGCCAGACAAAAGGACACGGGGCAGGGCAGGGAGGGCCAGGCTGCAAATGTTTCTTGTGCTGTTTTTTGAGTACCAATGTGCTAAGAATTCCTCCTCTTTCTCTTCACAAGCTCCCGCTGCTTGGAGCAGGAATAAAACTTCACGGGAAAAGGGTGTTGGATGATCTTCGGCCATTCCACGACCGGATGGAAGAATGTTTCAAACAGTTAAAAATCAAAGTAGAGAAGGAGTATGGAACAAGGGAGCTGGTAAGTGGGCTGGAATCAAGGTACTTTAGTTCCCTTCTGCTGAAGGAGAGGAAATGAGTATCCCCCATGGCCTTTCCTCTTTACTGAATTTTGTGTTTCTTAACGCACACTGGATGAGGGGGAGAAGAAGTAGCATGGTTGCAATTTCCCCCCCCCTCCCAGATGCAGGAAGTTTTCTACCTTCCTCTCCTGAAAAGGGTGATCCATTATATTAACAAACTTTGACTACTTTTTAATTATTGGCTAAATTAGGACATAGTTCAACATGCCGATAGGCCACAAGCCTGCCACCACCTCATTCGGTTTTGCTATTTTTGAAGATATAAGTAGAGCTTTCTTGATTTTAGTAATGAACGTGTCAACATGTTTGTATGAAATTCCTCTGCCCACTATTTTAACAAATTCATCGCTCAACAGGCTTTTAATGGGCTAAAGATTTTATTAAAATAATAGGGAAAGGAGTTTCTCACAAATGTAACCAAATTGCGCACAGTAAGATTCCACAAATCAACACAGGATGAATAAATAGTTAATGGCCCGTAATTTCCGATTGGAGGCTTCCTGCATGCGGATGCCTCCTATATTTTAAACAAAAATTAAATTTTTTGAAAAAAATAATTAAAGTTTTTTATGGGGCTAAAAATAAACTTACCTTTTTTAAAAGTATTTTAAAATTATAAATGAGTGAAATTTTTTTTTTTTCTTTTTGCAACTCTTGTGCCTGATTTTACCAGGCATAAGATTTCTAAGGGTTTTCAGCGGGCGGAGGTTCTCCAGAAAGTGAAATCTCCCCCCGCAGAGGCCCTTCTCCAGGGCAGACGTCCAATCTGTCAAGAGCATGCCTGAAACCGGCATTTCCGATGTCCCTACAGGTGTGTACACAGCACGTACACACCCGTAGGGATCGGAATATACGTCCCATTGGTTTTTTTTTGGTGGTGTTGGTTAAGAGATGAATATTGGCCAGGGCACCAGAATCTTTAACATCCACCTCAGCTGGGCATTTTTTTGAACTCTCATTGGAAAGCCAGCACATTCGTCAATGCAGCACTGAGAAGATTGAGGGATAACATTTCTCAGTGAAAACCCTCTCTTCCCATCAGTTAACACTAAGTGTCATGTGAAGCAAAGCCATCGACGGAAGATCCAACCTCCAATGCCGATTGTATCACTCTAAAGCCAACAAAGATCACTGCCCACTAAGACACTCCAGACATAGCTTGTTGCCTGTATAAATAAAGAACGAACTTGCATCAGTATAGCGCTTTCATGACCTCAGGACATCTCAAAGCACTTCACAGCCAATGTATTTTTGAAGTGTAGTCACTGTTGTAATGTAGGAAACGTGGCAGTCCATTTTGCGTACAGCAAGGTCCCACAAACAGCAATGAGATAAATGACTGGATAATCTATTTTATAGTGATGTTGGTTGAGGGATAAACATTGGCTAGGATACCAGGAGAACTCTCCTGTGAATAGTGCTATGGGATCTTTTACATCCACCTGAGAGGGCAGACAGGAGCTCGGTTTAATGTCTCATCTGAAAGATGGCACCTCCCACAGTGCGGCACTCCCTCAGTACTGCACCAGGAGTGTCTGCCTAGATTATGGGCTCAAGTCCTGGAGGGGGACTTCAACCCACAAACTTCTGACTCAGGGGCGACAGTGCTACCACTGAGCCAAGACTGACATATAATGCATCTCTTAATTTCATGTGCCTACATTCTTTCCTGAATTTGTCTTGCAGCCAGATTTTGATGAGAGACGGACAAGCCGGCCAAGGTCCATGATGAGATCCTATCGGCAAGTGTCCATGATCTCCCTTTCCTCCATCAACACCGAATGCAACACACCAACCAAAGTGACTGGTGATAGGTGAGGCACAGACACCGACTTCACTGCCGACGGTTGAATCCACAGTTATTGATCATCCTTGATAAGTAGCAAACTCCTGTACCTGTTAACCTCTCAGAACTGAGACCCAACCTATCCCTCACTCCCACCTTCTCACCCTATCCTTGGTAGCTTTCTCTAGATATGCATCTAATTACTTCTTAAACCTATTGATATCATCCACTTTGATCTCCTCTTTGGATGAAGAAAGTCCCGCCCCGCACCCCCGCCCTCCAACTTTGCTACTAACTCCTAACTGCCTAAATTTTGAACTTCTTTGCATTTGAAGAACATTCCCAGATCTATTTTATCAGTGCTCAGGTTCTACCATGTGGAATGGATGCGCAGCCTAACTGCTGAACAGTAAATAATGGAGTCAGAGTATTGGAGTCTGCATTATGTGGACAGGCCGCGACCGTTAAAAGTGTAGCTGCTTCCCAGTAACTTTGAGTTTGTCCGATGATAGCAGAGCCATGCAGACCAGGAAGGTCCCAGGTTTGATTCGTGCTGTGAGCTAACTCATCTCGACTGGAACACAGCATTTGGCCTCAGGTGTTGTACTAAGTGGCACAGATCAGAAGGTGCCTGGTTTAATTTTTGTTTATTAGTTCTTGGGATGTGGGTGTCGCTGGCAAAGCCAGCATTTATTGCCCATCCCAATTGCTCTTGAGAAGGTGGCGGTGAGTCGCCTTCTTGAACCGCTGCAGTCTGTGTGGTGAAGGTACTCCCACAGTGCTGTTAGGGAGGGGGTTACAGGATTTTGTAATGAGGCCTGGAGCTGAGTGCTCCTGCCAGAAACCAAACTGAACATCAGTAAGCAGGTTATTGATAGCACTGTCGCTGACACCTTCCATGTTCTTCTGCACTTCTCATTGAACCAGGGTTGGTCCCCTGGCTTGATGGTAGTGGTAGAGTGAGGGATATGCCAGATCATGAGGTTACAGATTGTGGTGGAATACAATTCTGCTGCTGCTGATGGCCCACAGTGCCACATGGATGCCCAGTTTGGAGCTGCTAGATCTGTTCTGAATCTAGCCCATTTGGCACGGTGGTAGTGCCACACAACACAATGGAGGGTGACCTCAGTGTAAAAACAGGACTTCGTCTCCACAATGCCTGTGCAGTGGTCACTACTACCAATGGTGTCATGGACAGATGCATCTTCGACAGGTAGATTGGTGAAGACGAGGTCAAGTAGGTTTTTCCCTGGTGTTGGTTCTCTCGCCACCTGCCGCAGGCCCAGTCTGGCAGCTATGTCATTCAGGACTCAGCCAGCTGGGTCAGTATTGGTGCTACCGAGCCACTCTTGTTGATGGACATTGATGTCCCCCACCCAGAGTACATTCTGTGCCCTTGCAGTGCTTCTTCCAAGTGGTATTCATGGAGGAGTACTGATTCATCAGTTGAGGGAGGGCGGTAGGGGGTAATCAGCAGGATCCTTGCCCCATGCTTGACCTGAAGCCATGAGATTTCATGACGTCCAGAGTCAATGTTGAGGACTCCCTGACTGTATACCACTGTGCCGTGGTCACCTCTGGTGGGTCTGGCCTGCCGATGGGACAGGACATACCCAGGGATGGTGATGGAGGAGTCATACATTGGCTGAAATGTATGATTCTGAGAGTATGACTATGTCAGGCTGTTGCTTGACTAGTCTGTGGGACAGCTCTCCCAATTTTGGCAGATGTCCCCAGATGTTAGTGAGGAGGACTTTGCAGGGTCAACTGGGCTGGGTGTACCGTTGTCGTGTCCGAAGTCGATGCCGGGTGGTCCATCCGGTTTTATTCTTATTATTGCTTTTCATAGGGGCTTGTTACAACTGAGTGGCTTGCTAGGCCATTTCAGTGGGCAGTTAAGAGTCAACCACATTGCTGTGGGTCTGGAGTCACATATATGCCAGACCAGGTAAGGGCAGCAGATTTCCTTCCCTAAAGGACACTAGTGAAGCAGATGGGTTTTTGCGACAATCCGATAGTTTCATGGTCACCATTACTGATACTAGCTTTTTATTCCATATTTTATTTAATTACGTGAATTTAAATTCCCAGTTGCCATGATGGGACTTAAACTCAGGCCTCTGGATTACTAGTCCAGTAACATAACCACAATGCTACTGTTCCTTATCTATAGAGTGCTGTAACTGGCTTCCATGGCCCTCAACTAGAGGGGAGGGAGGGGGCTGGAGATCATTGAGGTCCCTTATTTCTTTACAGTGACCTTTCCTGAACCTGGAAAGGGTGTGTGTGTGTTTATTAGGTTAAAGCAGGATTAAGGTTAGTAGTGATGCCCCCCAAAGTTAAATAGACTCCATATAGTCACCATCTAGCCTCACAAAGGAAGAATGACCACGGGCAAAGAACCAGAGGAGGAAAAAAATTGAGGGAAGGCAAAAGAAAACATCACTTGTACCAGGACTGCCCCCAACACGCACTCAGTGAAATGCTGCAAATTCTGGCAAATAATTAACATCAAAATATTTTAAAATATCCAATGGACTAACGGTGTACACAAGCAATCATATCTTAATAGACACTGAATGAAAACAAGATAGGTTTGGTGTAAAGCTACAGACCCATCCATTGTTCTCGAGGTAGATGCAGATGAGAGAGGCTTCTTGGCCCACACATTTGGAACAAAAGATTTAGATTTTCCCCCCATCATATATAATGTGTGTGGATCTAAAGTTTGTGTCTCCACTACCTTGCTTAGAAGATTATTCCAGGTCTCGATTGTTCCTTCTGTGAAAAAGTTCTTCCATGACAATTCTTCAACATCACTTTCACCAGTTTTAATTCACCTCGCCTTGGGCTGGAAAAGACATTGTCCAGACATATTATGACTATTAGATGCTTAATCCAGTTGATTAACTGCAATGTCCCAGGATACAGATTGTTGTGGGATTTCTCTCTACCCCAAAGCAGACGGAGACGAGCGTGTACTGGTTCCAAGCGATCTTTATTCAAGCACGTGCAGGGAGAGGCCCTCTCAGCCTAAGCTGAGACGGGAGTCTAATTTTTACATTCGAGCAGTTGGCTTATATACAATCTTACATCTTGTTTCCTTCACATCTTCAGGACTTGGCCAATTAATTGTCCAAGTCACGTAGAATTAATCACATCTCCACAAAACACATCTTGTTTATCTCATTTGCCCTGTTTCCACATCTGCCATTGTTCTATCCAATTTACGTACGCTTAACCTCATCTTCGCAAATCACATTTTGGCGGCCCATTGTATGGCTTCCTTGATTCTTTTACTCCCCCAATCATCATGTAATATGCTTTTTCCAACTGACTTTGTTCTGCCAGACTTCTCCTTTATTATATCAGCCAGCTAGTCAGTTAAGCTGCTAATCTAACTTTTAACCTCTTCACAGATTAAATGATTTTACTGCTTTTAAAATCAAATGACTAAGTTCAATGCTTACCTCACACGAGTGTTCCTTGTGTCACTCCAGCAGTGCGATTCCAGACAGTCCCAGACCAAGGACACCAATCCCCAGGACTGAAGAAAAGATACCGGATCGAGCCATCAAGGAGGAAGGGGAGATCAAATTAAGGAGGGAGAGAAAGAGGCAGAAGAGGAGCAGCGTGGTGTTTGCAGACAGCAAGGCAGAGCCTTCAGACTCTAAGCGGGTAAGCAGCACGTGAAGCTCACGTTACTGAAGAAGCATAGAGCAGCAAAGAAAAACTAGCCCATAGACAGCCGTGCAGCTCTACCAGGTTCTAAGCTGGACAGTGGCATCATAGAACCATTGATGTCTACAGCACAGTAGGTAGCCGTTCGGCCCATTGTGCTGACTCTTTGCTAGAGAAATTTAAGACGAATCCCACTGCCCTGCACTCTCTCCATAGCTTTGTATCTTCCTCTGCTTCAAATGTTTGTCCGATTTTCTGTGAAAGGTGCAATGGCCTCTGCTTCAACCATTCCCTGTAGCAAAGCATTCCCTGCTCCCGCAATTCTGCATGTAAATATATTTCTCCTAACCTCTCTCTCTTATTGATGATTTTTAAACTCACTTCCCAGAGGCAATGAGTAGGATTTATTGAAATCCTTGACAGCTAACACTTCCACACCTTAATGAGACAAAGAAGTAAGTGGACAAAATGGACACAATTTTTTATTAAAATGATGTCGAGTTGACGTCCTTGGCTTTGCCGCACTGACCGTACAGTCCAAACTCGGTGGATGGCGACCCAAGGGCGTCACCCATTGTCACCGCCCTCCCTGCAAACCCACATCCATGCATTCCCTGCACGCTGCCTCAGTCGAGCTTGCACTCCCTGTTCTGAGCCACCTGTACATCACACATGTCTACAGCCCAAAACCTGATGCAGTTACGCTGTAACAGAGCACCTCGAAGGAGGTCCACGCCAACCATATCATTGAGCCTAGATTTCTCAACCACCAAACATCAACATGAAAAAATGGCACCTGAGCCCCAACTTCTCATTTAATTTATGAATTAAAGTTTCAGTGATGAGTTCTGTCTCCCCATGTGGGTTTAATGTGTCGGCTGGAAGAGACTTGTGTTATATCTAATCACTGATGGATTTGAACAGTGGAGATACACAGGAAACTTTCTGATATCCAGCACTGACGGGACCGAGCTGGTGCCGTACCATCAAAAGTGCCGGACATATCAGCATAATGTTGAAACATACCGAACTGAAAAGCTCCATGTGAATCAACAAACCCTGTTGCTTAGCAACAGCTTCAAAACAGTCGGCTGCAGCTGCAAACGTCTCTAGCTTAAGCTGTTGCTATAGCTACAGACCTTGCAGTGCCTGACTGGGGGGAAAAAAAAGCAACGAGAACTAAAAAAACTTATAGAAAACGGCTCCTGATTTTTGCCGTTAGATCGAGTATTCCGGACATATAACCTCCGGATAAACCAAAGTTTCCTGTAATTTATAGATCATCAGACTAAAGCCCAAATGACAGCTCGATGTGAGCTGAATTCTCCAGCCTCATATTCTCTTTGATATCTTTAAGTTTCTCTTTTGACAATGTGTGTACAAATGTCTAAATCAACGGAAAAATACTAGCAACGTTTAAAAACACAGCTGAGTTTGGGGCAGTCTCAACCAGTTCTTACTGGAATTGGTTGGGTCACAGCTCAAAAACCTTCTTCCAAATTCAACACTGCTTGACAATCTGACTCAGAGGCCACAGTTTGGTTAGTGTGGGTAATGGGGAATTGCCAAATTGCTGCAACAGGGGGCACTTTACTGAAGCTGGGCTGGGGCACATTGTTAGTGCAATGTAGAGGGAGCTTTACTCTGTATCTAACCCATGCTGTACCTGCCCTGGGAGTGCTTGATGGGACAGTGTAGAGGGAGCTTTATTCTGTATCTAACCTGTGCCGTACCTGCCCTGGGAGTGTTTAATGGGTCAGTGTAGAGGGAGCTTTACTCTGTATCAAACCCGTGCTGTACCTGCCCTGGGAGTGTTTGATGGGACAGTGCAGAGGGAGCTTTACTCTGTATCTAACCTGTGCTGTACCTGCCCTGGGAGTGTTTGATGGGACAGTGTAGAGGGAGCTTTACTCTGTATCAAACCCATACTGTACCTGCCCTGGGAGTGTTTGATGGGACAGTGAAGAGGGAGCTTTATTCTGTATCTAACCCATGCTGTATCTGCCCTGGGAGTGTTTGATGGGTCAGTGTAGAGGGAACATTACTCTGTATCTAACCCGTGCTGTACCTGCCCTGTATTCTGTAAAAGTATCCTCCGGACTCAAAGGAAAACCGTAAACAATGCATGCAGGGCAGAACTAGGCCAATATCCATTAATAATCACTATCCAAAAAAGAGCCACCAAATTTTGGAAACACCTAGAAATGAGCAACCCCCAATGCTATCATTACGAAGCCCTGAAATGCCAAGAGAGGACCATAAAGAAGAATACCCTCAGTCAACTAGTCCTGGGACTCATGAAGTAACTACTAACACTACTAACAATAACCAGCCCCAGGACAGTGACAGCGTAACACAAAGAATGCAACCCAACACAATCGTCGCTAAGCAAAAGGAAAAATATCTGTCATATTGGGCAGAAACAACAAAAACCCAAAGCAAACTCAATTGCTACTTGGCCCTAAACAGACAATACAACATGGCTGATTACCTGACCATGGTAAAGGATAGCAAACTGAGAAAAACTTTGACAATGTACAGACTTAGTGAACATAACCTGGCGATCGAAAAAGGTAGACACAGACAGACCCGGCTACCAAGAGAGGACAGGATATGCTCTCACTGCAGTCAGGGAGTGGTGGAGACAGAGATGCACTTCCTCACAGCTTGTAGAAAATATCAGGGCATAAGGGAGAATTTCTACCCAAAATTCACAAAAATATGCCCGGAATTCAGAAATTTGAATGACGACCAAAAACTCCCATACCTACTAGGGGAAGAGAGAAATTGCGTAACACTAGCGGCACACTATGTTACAGCTTGCCATAAACAGAGGGACAACCACTAAATATAAGAAAAGAGTATATATAAATTATATGAAAGTATATTTATACACTCAGGGATATATCTGTTTATACACTGTATGGATAGATCTGTATTTTTGTGAACAAACATGAATGTTTTCCGATGCTTTGGCAACATAAGATGTAACTTGTCATGCCAATAAAGCGATTTGAATTGAATTGAATTGAATTGAATTGAGTGTTTGATGGGACAGTGTAGAGGGAGCTTTATTCTGTATCTAACCTGTGCTGTACCTGCCCTGGGAGTGTTTGATAGGTCAGTGTAGAGGGAGCTTTACTCTGTATCTAACCTGTGCTGCGCCTGACCTGGGAGTATTTGATGGGATGCACAGGGAGCTTTACTCTGTATCTAACCCGTGCTGTATCTGCCCTGGGAGTGTTTGATGGGACAGTATAGAGGGAGCCTTTTTTGGTCTCCTTATTTAAGGAGGGATATACTTGCATTGGAGGCAGTTCAGAGAAGGTTCACTAGGCTGATTCCTGAGATGACACGGTTGTCTTATGAGGAAAGGTTGAGCAGGTTTGGCCTATACTCATAGGAGTTTAGAAGAATGAGAGGTGATCTTATTGAAACATATATTATTCTGAGGGGACTTGACAGGGTAGATTCTGAGAGGATGTTTCCCCTCGTGGGTGAATCTCAAACTAGGGGGCATATTTTCAGGATAACGGGTCGCCCATTTAAGACGGAGATGAGGAGGAATTTCTTCTCTCAGATGGTCATGAATCTTTGGAATTCTCTACACCAGAGAGCTGTGGAGGCTGAGTCAGCGAATATATTCAAGGCAGAGATAGACAGATATTTGAGCTACAAGGGCGTCAAGGGTTATGGGGAACAGGCAGGAAAGGGGAGTTGAGACCAAGATCAGATCAGCCATGATCTTATTGAATAGCAGAGCAGGCTCGAGGGGCCAAATGGCCTACTCTTGTTCTTATTTCTTATGTTCTTATTCTGTATGGAACCCGTGCTGTATCTGCTGTGGGAGGGTTTAATGGGACAGTGTGGAGGGAGCTTTACGCTGTATCTAACCTGTGCTGTACCTGACCTGGGAGTGTTTGACGGGATGTACAGGGAGCTTTACTCTGTACCTAACCCGTGCTATATCTGCTGTGGGAGGGTTTAATGGGAAAGAGTGGAGGGAGCTTTACTCTGTATATAACTGCACTGTTCCTGATGTGGGAGCACTTGTTGTTGACACAGTTTGTCTGAACTTGATGAACACTGTACTCTTCCCCCATCAACCCCCCCCCCCCCATCCTGCCATCCTATGTTTACCTCATGAGTTTTTTTTGTCATTTTCAGTTGTCAAGGAAGCAGGAGTTCAGGAGTGACACCAACCTGTCGGACAATGTTGAGAAGCGCCCAGCTTCAATGCTCAAGCAGATGAGCTTTGCCAGCAGGTCCGTGCCGACAATCCCAGGTAATGTGCAGAGAAACTGTGGGATCTACACAAGGTTACTGTGAAAGAAAACATCTCATCTCCTCAACCACGTTCTCTCCAGTTAGCAATGTAGGCATTTCTGGACAGAAAAGAAACCAAGGTCCATCTAGCTCGTCTTCTCCCATCCTGGTACTCGCATGATACAATGAGAATGGAGTTGTTGACTAATCACAGCAATCAATCTCTATCGATTAGTCTAAAACAGAACCAGACATGACATGAGGAAAACCCCAGTGGTGAAGAGCTTTGGGAACCGTAGGTCCAAAGTCACCTTTTTCCTCCCAAGCATGTTAGACTTACCAATATGTTTACATGGCATGTCTCAAATTACTCATATACTATATCCCAGTTAATTCCACTAGCTGATCCAAGACCAATTGCATTTTAAGCAGTGATTCAACTAAGTCATTCATCAATTCCATCCATCTTTATCCAGATTTAAATACCGTCAAACAATCTGCTGTTTAATACTAAGCTTGAGGGATAAACATTGGCCAGGTCACTGAAGAGACCTCCCCTGCTCTTCTTCAAAAAAGTGACATGGGACCTTTTAAATCCACCTGAGAGAGCAGACAGGGCCTTGGTTTTACATCTCATCTGAAAGACAACATTCCCTCAGCACTGCACTAGAGTGTCAGCCTGGTATTTTGTGCTCAAGTCCCTGGAGTGGAACTTGAACCCACACTTTCTGGCTCAGAGGCGAGAGTGCTACCCGCTGAGCCACAGTTGACACCAGGTGTAACCTGCCATACAGCAGTGTCCTAGTACAGTGCCAGAGTCCAAGTAGCCTGTATCGCTGTGGTATGCCGCCAGGTTTTTAATAGCCCCAGAAGCTGTCGATTTACTTAGAACTGAGGAAATTTTTCCGAATACTTTCCCTTTACCGGGACTGAAGTCTTCAATATTTTTCGAATCCTTTCCAGCTCTGATTTTTGCAGTGGCAAATGGAGGGGAGGAACAAACCTTTGAGGAGAACGCGATGAAGAGGATGAGTCAACCGATGTTTGCGCTCACCCCCGATGAGAATGATGGAGAGAAAAAGAGCACCCCCAAAAGTAAAAAACCTTCGTTCTTTAAGACACGGGTGAGTCTTTTGTTATTTTGGACTGGGTTCATGGAATGCTCAATCCTTAACAAGTGACAATGCAACTAACAGCTATCACACTGAATATCACTCTGTATCTACCTTATCGAATCCCTTTATCATTTTAAACTTCTCAATTAGCTTGCCCCTCAGCCTTCTAAACTCAAGGGAATACAAGCCAATACAAAAGCAAATACAATGCAACCTCTCCTCATAATTTAATCCTTAAAGTCCTGGTGATCATTCTGGTGAACCTGTGCTGTACCCCACCGAGGCCAACATATCCTTCCTGAGGTGCGGTGCCCAATATTGAAAACCCCTGGTCTGTACTGAGTTAGCTGATGCCAGCTGTGGTGGTAGGGGTGCTATAATTAGTCTTAGCTCCCTTAAGCTAGCGAGAGAGTGAGAAAATCAGCCAGGGTTCTAGCTCCTGATCGCTGGTCCAGTCTGTGGTCACTGGGCCAGGACCAGGGCCAGCTTAGCCTCAGCCGTGATGTCCCCACTTCAGTTGACCACCTCCCCCACTCACGCAGTCAGTGATGGCGCCACAAGACAACCCAGCATGAGATGAGAAAAATAACTTCAATGAGTCCAATTCAAAAGATATGTCAACGAGAAGATTAAAAATAAAATTGGACGGTTGCCAAGTGGAATTAACCAGAATGAAGCATCAGTCTGAGTCAGCAAAATCAACATTTTCTTAATCCTCATTGCTAATCAGTGCGATCTCAGCACTCGGGTCAATCAATGCCAGTTACCTGTGCAGTTGTTCTGAGCTACTTTTACACTCACCTGCCCCACGGCCATGGCTAGGGCCCAAAGCCCAGGCCTTGGACACCCAACTCCAACCCCACTGTGCTAGAATTTTCTCTGACTGGGTGCCGAGAAGGAGCCATCTTTCATGGGTCTTCCAGGCCTCCAGTCTTAGCGGGCCACTCAGCTGGCGGTCGACTGGCACGAAGGTCTGTGCGCTTCAGGATTGGACTTACATGGGTGTCGTCCTCCCACGGGCCGGGGCCAAACCCGCCCGCTCAGCGGAAACAGGCGGTCAAAATAGCCGCAGCGACTTACTCCTTGCCTTCCTGTTGGAATTTTAACCTGCTGTGCTGAGCAGGTGAGTGGGAGATCCACTAAAAGGCAGGAGGGTTCTGTTTTAAATACACAGACCAGGCTCCGATGGCGCTATTGGGGCCTGACTGCAGATTTAACCCCATACGTGTGCGAGGAAGTCATCATGGTTTCCTCGACAGGCCAGCCTGATGGCAAACAGGAGCGGGGCCAGAGGAGACCCAGAAAATTAAGTACTTTTTCTGGGGGGGGGGGGGGCGGTCCTTGTGGGCCCATAGGAGCAAATGTGCTTCACAAGGAAACTTTGGAGCTCCCCTGCCATGGGTGTCCCTCCTCCTCCCCTGGTGGCCTCCAATACCCCTTCTAGCTACTTACCTGACTTCCGGGGACTACACCGTCAGGTCCCCTCCCCACCCATGGCAGCATAATGTCGCCTGAAATCGCTACTGCTTCCCACCGTGTTCAAGCAGGAGTCTGACCCAGGCCATGCAGCTGAGGCCTCGGAAATTAAGATGGTTGAAGCAGAGAGCATTGACGCATTTAAGGGCAGTTTGATGCATACATGAGGGAGAAGAGAATTGAGGGATGGGGGGAGGGGCAGGGTGGGAAGAAATAATTAGAGTGGGAGGAGACTCGTGTGGAGTGTAAACCTGCTGGGCCGAATGGCCTGTTACTGTGCTGCAGATTCTATGTAATTGCTAGACTCAAGGTCTTGGCTCTTCTCTTTGGTTTCTCATGATGTTGAGGATAAATGTATAAATGCCGGCATCTGGAATCAAAACTGTCACGTCCTTCACT
Organism: Somniosus microcephalus; assembly: GCF_052327205.1. NCBI lineage: Eukaryota > Metazoa > Chordata > Chondrichthyes > Squaliformes > Somniosidae > Somniosus > Somniosus microcephalus. The sequence goes on from NC_140994.1 coordinate 130,626,815, forward strand.
TTAGCTTAATCTTCACATCAGAAATCTAACACCAGACTATTTCTTTTCTCACTCCCCCCCCACCCCCCGCCCTATACAGCTGACTTCAAAAAGCACAGAAGACAACAAGTAGCCTGGGGATAAGCTCTCCTGCGTGAATCTGTGAAAGGAGGCTCATCGGTACGGAGAGCACGGTTCCGAGGGCTGAAGAAGTGGTGGGACATCCACCATGGTCATCGCATTGCAAACAGACCCCACTCTGAATGTTGGTGCACGATTCTCATGACTCATGGAAACCTTTTCTTTGTTTTTAAAAGCCCTCGTTTTCAGTAGCATTGGTCCTGGTCTATCGGGATTCTCCAGAATAAATCATTATAAACAGTTTTAGCATACTTTGGCCTTTTGAGCGGCAGCCATCCTCCAAAGGCAGCAAGGGTTGCCACAGCTAAACGGCAACAGGAAGCACTCATTTGCGCACTTGCAAGCAATGAATTCCTGCAGGCCCCAGGGCTTTGAAGGGTGAAGCCAATGTGAAGACTCGCTGCTGTTTCATAGCCTTCATTTCTAAGCTGAGTCCAAAAATTGCTAATGTCCATTTATTGCTATGCACTGATTAAAGTGTTACTATCAGATCACGGGCAAGGTGACATTTTTGTAATCCCTGTCTCTCGGAGTTTTTACTTGAGGTCATCGGCCGCGCTTTCAGAGACCGGCGGGGCTTTTTAAAACTTGGGCTCGACACTGCATCCAGTTCTGGGAAAGCAAGATCTGTGCACCATTCGACCAACTTAATAGTCAGACCAGGCAGCTGGTCACCTTAAGAACAATGGAACATAGGAACAGGAGTAGGCCATCCAGCCCCTCGGGCCTACTCTGCTATTCAACTCCATTTACCCACCTTTGCTCCATATATCTTAATACCCTTATCTAACAAGAATCTATCAATCTCAGTCTTGAAAGCTGCAATTAATCCCCTCCGTCCACAGCCTTTAGGTGGAGAGAGTTTAGATTTCCACTGCCCCTTGTGTGAAAAATTGCTTCCTGGTTTCCCTCCTAAATGGTCTAGCTCTAATTTTAAGATTGTGTCCCCTCGTTCTTGATTTCCCCACCAGAGGAAATAGTTTCTCTGTATGAACCCTATTGAATCGTTTTAACATTTTAAACACCTCAATCACCCATCAATCTTCTATAAACAGAATACAAGCCAAGATTATGCAACCTGTTCTCATAATTTAACCCTCTAAGCACCGGTATCATTGTGGGGATAACACTTTTAATGGGGACCCACAGACAGTAAGCAGCTGGGTATAAGACCAGTTCCCTTATCCAGATGGCAGAATCACAGACACACATATGTTTCTGTTGGTTCCTGAAACCTCGGCTTGGTTATACAGCGGAATGCAGGAAAATGCGAATACGGTGCTGCTAAACTGTATAATGCAGTGGTACGGTAGCATAGTGGTTATGTTACTGGACTAGTAATCCAGAGGCCTGGACTAATAATCTGGAGACGTAAGTTCAAATCCCACGATGGCAGCTGGATAATTGAAATTCAGTTAATTAAATAAATCTGGAATAAAAAGCTAGTAGCAGTAATGGTGACCATGAAACTACCACAATGTGGTTGCTGCTGAAATGGCCCAGCATGCCACTCAGTTGTACCAAACCACTACGACAAAGTCAGCACTGTGGGAGTACCTTCACCACAAGGACTGCAGCGGTTCAAAAAGGGCAATTAGGGATGGACAATAAATTGTCAGCAATGTCCACATCCCATGAACGAATAAAAAAAAAAGCATCTCAAGACTAATAGGGCTCCAGCACTTGCAAGTTGTACATGGTTTATTGGAAGCAGCTAATGGAATAGGTTAATAGCCTTTTTGCATGTATTGCTATGGGCTTAAATCTGAAAGAAAAGAAAAAGGCTCAGTTTTATATAGAGCTTTTAATGAGTTGAAGGACATCCTAAAGCCAATTAAGTACTTTTGAAGTGTAGTCACTATTGTAATGTAGGAAACACGCATAGCTAATTTGCGCACTGCAAGTGCCCACAAACAGCACAATGATGAGATGAACTGTTTTGATGTTGGTTGAGGGATAAATATTTGCCAGGACACCAGGGAGAACCCTCCTGATCTTCTTTGAAATAGCGCTATGGGATCTTTTACATCCACCTGAGAGGGCAGCCTGGGCCTCGGTTTAACATCTCATCTGAAAGACGGCACCTCTGACAGTGCAGCACTCCCTCAGTACTGCACTGGAGTGTCGGCCTAGATTATGTGCTCAAGTGTCTGGAGTGGAACTTGAATCCCTACAGCCTACTGACTCAGGGATGAGAGCTAACACTGAGCCATGGCTAACAACTGCTTTATTTTCCTCACTGCACCTAGTACTGCTACTGTTAAAATGCTTCCCTTCTCTTCACATTCTTCCCTATGTGGAAGGGAAGAAACAACACCCAGGGAGAGTAATGTACATAGCGTTTAGACACGGAAAGGAGGGAGAGAAGGAGTGATGACCCAGAGTTAGTAACGTGCATAGACAATAAATTATGGGCTGGGGAGCGGGGGAAGAAGAGACCCCAAAAGACTAAAGTGTGGGGGAAGGGAATGACGGAACGGACGGGGGTGGGGGGGTGGGGGGGGTGGCAGCGGAAGAGAGAATGAACACAGACATGGAGACCCAGAGAAAAACATCAGGTTCAATTAACATAGTGAGAGATGTGTACCTAGATAATATTATTGGCGATGTTAGTGGATGAATCTAATTGTGTTTGTTTATCACTGTTCTGTCGGCTGTTAATGCTAAAATAGCAAATGGAGGAGTCATACGGAGGATTTTAGTGATTTTAGGATATGGAGCTTCACAGGAGAAGCGTCTTTCATAGGAGAAATCCTACCTTGATGTGGTAGTGTTACACATATTAACCTGCTAAGCAGGTTGGCTGAGTGGTGCATGACTCCATCACTTGCACTTTTTAAAAAAATCTACAATTTTTTTCCACTACAGGATCGCTGTAGCTTTTTATTCCTGACTACTAGTCAACTGGATTGAAAAATTGCTGAAGTGTTTTTGAGCCTCTCTCCTGAGCCACCAGGTACTCTCCCAGAGGGTGCATATGCGTGAGTGTGTAGTCGACGTGAGATGGAAGCTGCCAGATACAAACAGCTTCATCCGAGACCGTTAACAGAACATTAAGGCAGCAATCTTTACACATTGGCTCTTGGTCTCCCAGCACCTCAATATTGAAATTCTCATCCTTATGTTTAAATCCCTCCCCGTCTCTAACCTCTTCCACCCCCCGACCCCCACCCCCAAACTCTTTCTCTAATTTCAGCCTCTCATGCATTTCTTCACCTCGCCATTGGTTGCTCTGCCTTCAACCGCCCACTCTGGAATTCCCTTCCTAAACCTCACCGCCTCTCCACCCCCCTCCCCTCCTTACAGATCTCCTTTAAAAGCCCTCTTATTTGACCAAGCTGTTGGTCGCCTCTTCCTAATCTCTCCTCCTTCGACTCCGCATCCATTTTGTGATTACGCCTCGGTGATGCGTTTGGAGACGTTTTTCTACGTTAAAGGTGCTACATAAAGGAAAGTTATTGCTGTTGACATTACATAGGATATACGGCACAGAAACAAGCCATTTGGCCCAACCAGTCCATGTACCGTAGAAGTATTACTGATGGTCCGAGTGGAGCTGAACTGTCTGTGTGTGTGGGAGAGCAGAGGGGTGAGGGAGGAGTGTATATAACTAAGGGTTATAACCCCAGGCGATATATATATGGAAAGTAATGGATGCACATCAGGAAGGCAGAAGTCTTTTCCATCACCGTAGCTCCCCCATGACATCAGTGCTACTTAATGCTTGGATCGAGTTGGTAATATAGAAGGGAGGAAGTCATCCTCAGTCAGGCTGTAATAGTAGCTGCACTTAGTGTATTTGTGTCACACACACTCAGGGGCAATGAACTGGGATCAAATGTCAGCCACTAAAGCCGTCTGTGTCTTCCTTCACATTAAGTGGATAATTTCGTCCCCTTCCTACCTTTCTGAATGGAGAGGCTGAGATTGGGTAGCTATTTTAAAGGTGCATTGTGTGGTCTACTGGCTAGCTGAAGTGAGGCCTGTATATTTACCACATCAAACAAGGCCACAACATGGGTCCCTCGTTACTGTGGTTTGATGGTATCACAGTTCATGCCCACAGTGTTAATCTACTTCTAATAGGAATTCTCTGTTATACCTTTCAATTCATAGAATCTTACATCTCAGAAGGGGGCCATTCGGCCCCTCATGCCTGTGCTGGCTCTTTGACAGAGCTATCTAATTAGTCCCACTCCTCTACACTTTTTTCACAGTCCTCCAATTTTCTCCATTTCATGTATTTATCCAATTCCCTTGAGAAAGTTACTACTGAATCTGCTTCCTCCACCCTTTCAGGCAGTGCATTCTAGTCCATAACAAGAAGCTGTGTAAAAAAGTTCTCATCTCACCTCTGGCTCTTTTATCCATTATTTTAAAGTGGTGTCCTCTGGTTACCGATCCTTCTGCCAGTGAAAACAGTTTCTCTTTATTTACTATCAAAACCCTGCTTTAGAATTCAAGGATATTCTGCTAGGTGTATTATTCCTGTGCTGCAGCACTGATAGAATGGCCAACAGTGGCCAGCTGGACCAATGCTACAGAAAATGGTCATTAACCCTCAACCTCTTTGCTGCATCCCACCCTCTCTCTCCCTCTCCCATTCCATGCACATTTTGCCTATTTTCGTATTCATAATTTGTTTTACTGGTTCTGTCAAATTGTCTCCATTCAGAAATACCAGTGCTGGTAACCTCATTGCTGACATGTTATGAGGGAGATGTGGAAAGAATTTATGAATGGAGAGAGACAGCAACCATCCCACCAATGAGGCACAAAGCATTGTAGCAGTGACCACTTGCAATATTAGTTCTATTTCTCTGTAACCTGCCATCAGAAAATGTTTTAAAAACCCTCAGAATATTCAAAAGGTAAATTTTCCATGTGAATTAGAAGAATGAGAGGTGATCTAATTGAAACACATAAAATTCTTGAGGGGCTCAACTGAGTTAGTGCTGAGAAGATGTTTCCCCCGGCTGGGGAATCTGGAACACAGGGTCACAGTCTCAGAATAAGGGGTCGGCCATTTAGGACTGAGATGAGGAGAAATTTCTTCACTCAAAGGGTTGTGAATCTTTGGAATTCTCTACCCCAGAGGGCTGTGGATGCTCAGTCATTGAGTATATTCAAGACAGAGATCGATAAATTTTGGGGAATTAAGGGATATGGGGATAGTGCGGGAAGGTGGAGTTGAGGTAGAAGATCAGCCATGATCTTATTGAATGGTGGAGCAGGCTCGAAGGGCAAAATGGCCTACTCCTGCTCCTATTTCTTACATTCTTATGTTCTTATGAATGCCCCAGGTACGGTGCCCCTGGGCTACACGCTGGCCATTTATCGATTGTTGCTCCCGGCGCGCAAGGCTCCTAGCTATATAGGGTTGCCAACTCTTGCTGGATATAATCCTGGAGGTTACATCACAAGACATCTCCCTCAAACTGCCCCACCCCCATGCTCCCCCCATTGGTCGCCCACCCTGTCCATCCTCATGCCGCAATACCTTACCACACCAATTGGCAAACAAAGAGACTTTTCTTTCCCAGCACCAACATTTTTATGACTAATGAACAAAAGTGTTCAAATCATTTTTTTTAATACCCCTATAATTTTTCTCCAGTGTCCTGGAGATTAATCTTCAATTTCTGGAGACTCCAGGGAAATCCTGGAGGGTTGGCAACCTAGGCTGGGAACGTGCAAGTGGAAAATTGTGTCATATTTGCAAGCCATATGCCTTCAGGTTATTATGATTATCTATTATCCCTGTGCCTTCGTCACAATATAACGTAAAAGCAATAAATCTGAATACTTTTCCCCCTCCTGCTGGCTTGAAGGCCATGCCTCAATCTGGTATAGAATCCTATCAAGGCTCCCAGCTGCCCTACAGTCACGTGCAAACCTAGAAGGCAAGTGTCAACAGCTATTCTCCTGAGGAAACCATCACAGCCAAGCCTGATCATCCAAGTCCAAAGATGTGCGGGTTAGGTTGATTGGCTATGATAAATTGACCCTTAGTGTTAGGGGGATTAAATACGTGGGGTTACGGGGATAGGGTGGGATATGTGTTGGTGTAGGGGTTACGGGGATCGGGTGGGATATGTGTCGGTGCAGGCTCGATGGGCCGAAATGGCCTCTATCTGCACTGTGGGGTTTCTGTGATTCTGTGAAGTTACGCCCGCACTCACACTCCAGCAGAGGTCACTGGAAAGCAATCAGGAGCAGGAACTCCCAGGCTGATTTTCCCCCTCCTTAGCCCACAGCTACTAAGACCAATTGTCGGTCACAGTACAAACTAATCTTTGAACCTCCTGGTCTGACTGGCCCAGTTATACACCAGGGCAGGCCGACTGCTAAATGAGCCACAGCAGGAGGTTGAAATTTAAAAGCTTAACATAGAATCAATAACCTCAAGGTTCTGCTGTCATTCCAAAACCATTTGTTCGTGCAGTTTATGATTAATTCAGAACCAATGTATTGAATTACCGCCTTATATTTCACCGAGACCTGCTACCATCTCGTGCCTCTGCTCCCTGTGCTGTAAGCAGTATTCCAATGAACCCGTAATTGGCCAATGATGTTTGATACCTACAGACCATTGCTGAAGTGTTGGATAAATACAAGGTTGCACTAAATTTCCAAACACCAGAAAAGACAAGGCTTCAGAAATGGTTTGGTGCAGAGGTTAGTCTCATATTCAGCCTACGGGAAGATACAATCCAACCAGACAATCTGCTTAAGATTTGTACCAACTCTCTCCAGTGCAGGTTTTTTTTAACTCTACTGCTTTCAGGTACCGAGAGGTAAGGATCAACCAAGGCTGAAAACTTTTCTAAACAATTGGTTTTATTAACATTAAAACACAACAGTTTTACAGATAAGTGTAAAAAAAGCAGCTGTTGTTGCTTCACTAAGGTTAACACAACAGTTAGTCTTCAACAGTCTGAAGTAGTCACAATATCCATAATGCTTTCAAACTTGGTCAAACCTCCCAGCATGCCTTCTGATTTCAGTCAAGTTTAACAGCTCTGTGTTCTATTCTTTGTTGTTAACACTTTTAACCAAATTCTGCTCTTTTAGCAAGTATTCCTGGGTTTCTAGCCCATCTTTTTAGTTTTCCTTAATACTGGTCTATATTGAAAAGTCCAAAATCCTTCACCAGCATGGAACTATTTTGCAATGAATCTCTTAACTGCCAAGACATTCAGGCCCAGTCTCAGCTATCATGCATGCCTGTGTGTACAGTTGTTGGACCAGTAATCTAGACGTTCAAATCCCACCATGGCATTTGAATTCAGTTTTAAATATCTGGGAATAAAAAGCTGGTATCAGTAAAAGTGACCATGAATCTGTTGGATTGTCGTAAACACCCAACTGGTTCCGTAATGTCCATTAGGGAAGGAAACCTGCCGTCCTTGCCCGATCTGGCCCATATGTGACTCCAATCCCACACCAATGTGGTTGACTCTTAACTGCCCTCTGAAGTGACTTAGCATTAGCAAGCCACTCAGTTTTATCAAAAACCACTACAAAGAATACACCTTCACCACACGGATTGCAGTGGCTCAAGAAGGCGGCCCACCACCATGTTCTCATGGCAACTAGGGATGGGCAATAAATCATCCCCACATCCCGAGAATGAATAAAAATTTGAAGTGAAAGTTATGGGCTCAAGCACTATCGCAGGCATTTTTCAATGTGGAGAAGCTTCCTTTGTAATGAGATCATTCCAAGGCCAAGCCAAAAAATGTGCAAATGTGCTTTTTGCGGCAGGAGCACGCACCCAGACAGCAAATCGCTCGCAAATGTGGTCGGCCTCCAAGACCAGGAGAGGCAGCGAGTCCAGCAGAGAAGTTCAAACAAACTGAAGGAGAGATAGTTGTAGTATCCACATATCGATGGTGCCCCACTTATCGAGTTCCCAATAAGGAGGCAGAATTAGATGTCTCCACATGCCGTGGTCACTCTCTTATGTACACCTGTGAACATTTTGAATGTCGTACGCCTCTGGTTTGGGAACCGGGTGGGTTAAACATTGGCCTCGTCGCCACTTGAACATGGGTTCACATCCAGTCCACACTGATGGAGCAAAAGTCTCTGCTGGCTGTAACGGTACTATGTGAAATGAGTTTGGTCAGTCCGAATCCAGCTTCCAATGAGCATGGCCTACAGTGCAAAAACTGCCCCTAATTGCCTGGCACAAATTGGCAAATGTCACTCAGAATAGTTGGTGTGGGAAGTGGAAAAATGCCACACTGGTACGGTAAACGGTGCTCTTCTGAAGCTAGAACAAAGTGGACGGAGCTTTGCTCTGCATCTGACTGTGTTGTACATAACCCGAGAGTGCTGGATTCTGACATAGGGTGCATGAATTGGAAAGTGGTTCATTCCCCATCCCTAACATCTCTTATCTCGATGAGCACAAAAACATATCAGAAATTAGAAAAACAGAGCCAACATTCTATCTCTGCAAGCATCACTTTCTGAATTAACTCAAACCTTTGGCAATGATCACTTCCCCTGCACTCAACTTGTTTCCTTTGTACCAAAATATGCCTCTCCAAAAAAACAGGCCAACAACCCCCAAGACAGCTCCACCCTTTCTAGAACAGTTCCGAGATTTCAATAACTCATACAGGAATGTTTGAAAAGGAACAGAAGAGGTAAAATAAGCTAAACTCCATTGAAGGGGACAGTTGGTATCCTCACTAATGGATTATTTCTCACAGTAAAGGCTTTAACAATATTGATAACTACAACAAAAAGGAAATCCTAAAAAATTACAGAGGCCTCCTGCAGAAGGCATGGTAGACCTGAGGCAAAGTTAATTAACTCATTCAAAAAGGAGCTGGAGAACTGTCTAGCTGGCAGTGGGGGGAGATTATAGCGATAGGTGATTCAGATAAAAGTGATAGTAGGTTGGGGCTCCAATTCATTCCAGGCCTATTCTAATGTTGAGCAAAAGAAAAGCAAACATTGTTAGAGTAATAGGTGCATAAAACTGGCATTTCATACAGATACATCATATGTTCATCTGCATCATACGTTCATCTACATATGTTCATCTACATCATACGTTCATCTACATCATATGTTCATCTACATCATATGTCCATCTACAACATATGTCCATCTACATCATATGTTCAACTACATCATATGTTCATCTACATCATATGTCCATCTACATCATATGTCCATCTACATCATACATTCATCTACATCATATGTCCATCTACATCATATGTTCATCTACATCATATGTCCATCTACATCATATGTCCATCTACATCATATGTCCATCTACATCATATGTTCAACGACATCATATGTTCAACTACATCATATGTCCATCTACACCATACGTTCAACTACATCATACGTCCATCTACATCATATGTTCAACTACATCATATGTTCAACTACATCATATGTTCAATTACATCATATGTTCAACTACATCATATGTTCATCTACATCATATGTTCATCTACATCATATGTTCAACTACATCATATTTTCATCTACATCATATGTTCATCTACATATGTTCAACTACATCATATGTTCAACTACATCATATGTTCAACTACATCATATGTACAACTACATATGTTCATCTACATCATATGTTCACCTGCATCATATGTTCAACTACATCATATGTTCAACTACATCATACGTTCATCTACATCATATGTTCAACTACATCATATGTCCATCTACATCATATGTTCATCTACATCACATGTCCATCTACATCATATGTTCATCTACATCATACGTTCATCTACATCATATGTCCATCTACATCATATGTCCATCTACATCATATGTTCAACTACATCATATGTTCAACTACATCATATGTTCATCTACATCATATGTCCATCTACATCATATGTTCATCTACATCATACGTTCATCTACATCATATGTCCATCTACATCATATGTCCATCTACATCATATGTTCAACTACATCATATGTTCAACTACACCATATGTTCATCTACATCATATGTCCATCTACATCATATGTTCAACTACATATGTTCATCTACATTATATGTTCAACTACATATGTTCATCTACATTATATGTTCAACTAAATCATATGTTCAACTACATCATATGTTCATCTACATCATATGTTCAACTACATCATATGTTCAACTACATCATATGTTCATCTACATCATATGTTCAACTACATCATATGTTCATCTACATCATACGTTCATCTACATCATACGTCCATCTACATCATATGTCTATCTACATCATATGTTCAACTACATCATGTGTTCATCTACATCATATGTTCAACTACATCATATTTTCATCTACATCATATGTTCATCTACATATGTTCAACTACATCATATGTTCAACTACATCATATGTTCAACTACATCATATGTACAACTACATATGTTCATCTACATCATATGTTCACCTGCATCATATGTTCAACTACATCATATGTTCAACTACATCATATGTTCAGCTACATCATACGTTCATCTACATCATATGATCAACTACATCATATGTCCATCTACATCATATGTTCATCTACATCACATGTCCATCTACATCATATGTTCATCTACATCATACGTTCATCTACATCATATGTCCATCTACATCATATGTCCATCTACATCATATGTTCAACTACATCATATGTTCAACTACATCATATGTTCATCTACATCATATGTCCATCTACATCATATGTCCATCTACATCATATGTTCATCTACATCATATGTCCATCTACATCATATGTGCATCTACATCATATGTTCATCTACATCATATGTTCAACTACAACATATGTTCAACTACATCATATGTTCGACTACATCATATGTTCATCTACATCATATGTCCATCTACATCATATGTTCAACTACATATGTTCATCTACATTATATGTTCAACTACATATGTTCATCTACATTATATGTTCAACTACATATGTTCATCTACATTATATGTTCAACTAAATCATATGTTCAACTACATCATATGTTCATCTACATCATATGTTCAACTACATCATATGTTCATCTACATCATATGTCCATCTACATCATATGTTCAACTACATCATATGTTCATCTACATTATATGTTCAACTACATCATATGTTCAACTACATCATATGTCCATCTACATCATATGTTCAACTACATCATATGTTCATCTACATCATATGTTCAACTACATCATATGTACAACTACATATGTTCATCTACATCATATGTTCACCTGCATCATATGTTCAACTACATCATATGTTCAACTACATCATATGTTCAGCTACATCATACGTTCATCTACATCATATGTTCAACTACATCATATGTCCATCTACATCATATGTTCATCTACATCACATGTCCATCTACATCATATGTTCATCTACATCATATGTTCATCTACATCATATGTCCATCTACATCATATGTCCATCTACATCATATGTTCAACTACATCATATGTTCAACTACATCATATGTTCATCTACATCATATGTCAATCTACATCATATGTCCATCTACATCATATGTTCATCTACATCATATGTCCATCTACATCATATGTCCATCTACATCATATGTTCATCTACATCATATGTTCAACTACATCATATGTTCAACTACATCATATGTTCAACTACATCATATGTTCATCTACATCATATGTCCATCTACATCATATGTTCAACTACATATGTTCATCTACATTATATGTTCAACTACATATGTTCATCTACATTATATGTTCAACTAAATCATATGTTCAACTACATCATATGTTCATCTACATCATATGTTCATCTACATCATATGTCCATCTACATCATATGTTCAACTACATCATATGTTCATCTACATTATATGTTCAACTACATCATATGTTCAACTACATCATATGTCCATCTACATCATATGTTCAACTACATCATATGTTCATCTACATCATACGTCCATCTACATCATACGTCCATCTACATCGTACGTTCATCTGCATCATACGTTCAACTATATCATACGTTCAACTACATCATATGTTCATCTACATCATATGTCCATCTACATCATATGTTCAACTACATATGTTCATCTACATTATATGTTCAACTACATATGTTCATCTACATTATATGTTCAACTAAATCATATGTTCAACTACATCATATGTTCATCTACATCATATGTTCATCTACATCATATGTCCATCTACATCATATGTTCAACTACATCATATGTTCATCTACATTATATGTTCAACTACATCATATGTCCATCTACATCATATGTTCAACTACATCATATGTTCATCTACATCATATGTCCATCTACATCGTACGTTCATCTGCATCATACGTTCAACTATATCATACGTTCAACTACATCATATGTTCATCTACATCATATGTCCATCTACATCATATGTTCATCTACATCATATGTTCATCTACATCATATGTCCATCTGCATCATATGTCCATCTACATATGTCAGCTGTGGCTCAGTGGTAGCACTCCAGCCTCTGAGTTAGAAGGTTGTGGGTTCAAACCCCACTCCCTGAAACTTGAACACATAATCTAGGCTGATACTCTGAGGGAGTGCTGTACGTCTTTCGCATGGGATGTTAAACCGAGGCCCCATCTTTCCTCTCAGGTGGACGTAAAGGATCCCATGAGACTATTGGAAGAAGAAGTTCTCCTAGGTGTCCTGACCAGCATTTATCCCTCAACCAACAACAGATGAGTTGGTCGTTTATTGCGATTTGTGGGACCTTGCTGTGCGCAAATTGGCTGCTGCGTTTCCTACAGTGCAACAGTGACTACACTTCAAAAGTACTTCATTGGTTGTAAAGCACTTTGAGATGTCCTGAGGTCGTGAAGAGTGGAATAGATATGCAAGTTCTTTTTTTCCTTCATTATATGAGGGAAAAGTTGGGGCCAGCTTCATCAGTCCTTCAAATTCCTGACTTTAAGGAGCAATATTCTTTGTAACAGCTTTTGCTGCACCTTCCTGCCCAGTTTATTTGTGCAAGTGTTTCTGCTGCTGTTTCGAAACAATTAGACTCTTTATAGCAACAATCTATTCACAGAATCACAGAATCACAGAAACCCCACAGTGCAGATAGAGGCCATTTCGGCCCATCGAGCCTGCACCGACACATATCCCACCCGATCCCCATAACCCCTACACCAACACATATCCCACCCTATCCCCACGTATTTAATCCCCCTAACACTAAGGATCAATTTATCATAGCCAATCAACCTAACCTGCACATCTTTGGACTGTGGGAGGAAACCGGAGCACCCGGAGTAAACCCACGCAAACACGGGGAGAATGTGCAAACTCCACACAGACAGTCGCCCAAGGCTGGATTCGAACCCGGGTCCCTGGCGCTGTGAGGCAACAGTGCTAACCACTATGCCACCGTGCTGCCCACGGCATAGTGAAAACATACTTAAAAGAAAAGAAACATTAATAATACTTTTTTATTGACATGACAGCCTAGTGGATTTCAACAAGTCCCAATCAGCAATCACATTAGCACCTAATTTAAATGCATTCAGAGAATGGCCTAGAAATTCAGTTAGGGGCGCCCAGCTCGCCTGGGCGCCGGAATTACCGCTGCGCGCGGAGCCACTTGCGCCAGCGGGATATTCAGTTTCAGCATCCCAAGTGGAAGCCGGCCGCTAAACAAGGGTTTCGGCGCCCCGCTTGGGGCGCTGAAACTGAATATCGGCGTGCAAAGTGCCGCAGCGCCACCCGCTGCGGCACGGCAGCCTGCGGTACTGCAGGCCTTCCTCTCTCTCTTAAGGGGGAGGTGCCTGCAACAGCGCGATCCCCGCTCGCGAGTGCCGGCAAATGAGCCCGGCACCAAGGAGAAGTGCCGGGCTCTCTGGAAACAGCCGGCAATGCCGCGGGGGGGGGTGGGTGTAGGACGCCGGGGACGGAGGTGCGGGCAGGCGGCCGCCGAAAAAGCGGCCGGCCGCACCTCAACCTTAACTCGCCCCACTACCGGCTCAGGTAGGCCCCGTGTACCGGTCGCTGTTTGCGGCTGGCGCGGGGGAGGCGGCAGCAACCAAATATGGCCAGCGGGGCGATAGCGGGGCGCTGCGCACACCGATGACGTCATCGGTGGCGGCGCAGCGCTACTGGCTAACGCCGCCATTAGCGCCCCGCTAAATATCGCGGTAGGTTTGCACAGTGGCGCAGAAGCCCTCTTTGGGCACAAACTGGTGGCGCAGGCCACTGAATTTCTAGGCCAATGTGTTTAAATCAATATATCACATAAAAAGACCAACATTAGGGTAGAGAGAGAGAAACTATTTCCTCAGGTGGTGGAGTCCAGAACAAGGGGGCATTACCTTAAAATTAGAGCTAGGCCGTTTAGAGGTGATATCAGGAAGCACTTCTTCACACAAAGGGCAGTGGAAATCTGGAACTCTCTCCCCCAAAAAGCTGTTTTTGCTGGGGGTCAATTGAAAATTTCAAAACTGAGATCGATTGTTGTTAGGTAAGGCTTTTAAGAGATACAGAACCAAGGCGGGTAGATGGAGTTAATATACAGGTCATCTATGATCTAATTGAATGGCGGAACAGGCTCGAGAGGCAGAATGTTCCTATGTTCCTATTCCATCTGCCTTTTTAATTATTTTTGTACCTGTCCACTAACATTTAGTGATTTCTGTACATGGACCCCTAAATCATTCTGATCTATCTTTCTTAGGTCCAAAGTGGATGACCTCATACTTCCTCACATTAAACTCCATCTGCCACAGTTTTGCCCACTCACTTAATCTTTGCCTTCTCACTTAATCTTTGTCCACTCCCTGGGATCCGTGTGTCTGCAGTCTGACTGTATTCAAAGCTAAACCAGAACAAGTACTATACAGGGGGCGAAAAAGAAGACACAGGTCTTTAAGTATCTTGGAACTGGTGGAGAATGCTAGCTGCTTGGTGTTTAGAATAATGACATACCTAATGTTTACTGCCCATTTCTCTCAACACGTCAGCCTCTCAGAAAATAAAACTAAACAGCAGATAATGTGTTTGCCCTTGAAACATGAATTAGCTCACTTCAATTTACTGGTCCATTTTCTGATCTAATTGTTATTTACTTCCTCCCCTCCATCACAGCAGCCTCTTTTCTCCTCTTCCCATCATGAAGATAGTAATTTGTGCTGAATTACAGTTTCACTGGTGTTGGATAGCTCACCCAAATGATTAGTCCTCACGCCTGAGCCTAGATAGTGAGTGGCAGCAGGCTATCAAATTGCGGAGGGTATCATAGCTGAGCCTGATCATACCTCCACCCCTCCACACACACATTCTGCCGGTTATGCTCCTAATTCTTATGTTCTATGACGGGGGACTCACCCATCACTCCTGTGCTCACTAACCTACATTGGCTCCTGGTCTGGCATGCTTCGATTTTAAAATTCTCGTCCTTGTTTTCAAATCCCTCCATGGCCTCGCCCCCTCCCTATCTCTGTAAACACCTCCAGCCCTATGACCCCGCAAATATCTGCACTCCTCCAATTCTGGCCTCTTGCGCATCCCTGATTTTCATCGCTCCTCCATTGGTGCCCGTGCCTTCAGCTTTCCATAGAATCATAGAAAGTTACAGCACGGAAGGAGACCATTTCGGCCCATCATATCCACGCCGGCCAACAAAGAGCTATCCAGCCTAATCCCACTTCCCAGCTCTTGGTCTGTAGCCCTGCAGATTACAGCATCCCAAGTGCACATCCAAGTACGTTTTAAATGTGGTTAGGGTTTCTGGCACTACAACCCTTTCAGGCAGTGAGTTCCAGACCCCCACAACCCTCTGGGTGAAGAAATTTCCCCTCAAATCTCCTCTAAACCTTCCACCAATCACTTTAAATCTGTGCCCCCTGGTTTTTGACCCCTCTGCTAAGGGAAATAGGTCCTTTCTATTTACTTTATCTATGCCCCTCATAATTTTATACACCTCAATAAAGTCTCTCCTCAGCCTCCTCTGTTCCAAGGAAAACAGACCCAGCCTATCCAGTCTTTCCTCATAGCTAAGATTCTCTACTTCCGGCAACATCCTTGTAAATCTCCTCTGTACCCTCTCCAGTGCAATTATATCTTTCCTGTAATGTGGTGACCAGAACTGCACACAGTACTCTAGCTGAGGCCTAACTAATGTTTTATACAGTTGAAGCATAACCCCCCTGCTCTTGTATTCTGTGCCATGGCTAATAAAGGCAAGCATTCCGTATGCCTTCTTAACCACCTTATCTACCTGGCCTGCTACCTTCAGGGATCTGTGGACATGCACTCCAAGTTCCCTTTGTTCCTCTACACTACTCAGTGTCCTACCATTTAATGTGTATTCCCTTTCCTTGTTAGCCCTCCCCAAATGCATTACCTCACACTTCCTCGGATTGAATTCCATTTGCCACTGTTCTGCCCACCTGACCAATTTATTGATATCTTCCTGCAGTCTACAGCTTCCTTCTTCAGTATCAACCACACAGCTGATTTTAGTATCATCTGCAAACTTCTTAATCATACCCCCTATACTCAAGTCTAGATCATTGATATATACCACAAAAAGCAAGGGACCTAGTACTGAGCCCTGCGGAACCCCACTGGAAACAGCCTTCCAGTCACAAAAACACCCATCAACCATTACCCTCTGCTTCATGTCTCCGAGCCAGTTTTGAATCCAACTTGACACTTTGCCCTGGATCCCATGGGTTTTTAACTTTGTGACCAGTCTGCTATGGGGAACCTTATCAAAAGCTTTGCTAAAGTCCATATACACTACATCAAACGCACTACCCTCATCTACCCTCCTTGTTACCTCAAAAAATTCAATCAAGTTTGTCAGACACGACCTTCCCTTAACAAATCCATGCTGACTATCCTTGATTAATCCGGCCCTAAGCTCTGGAATTCCCTGCCTAAACTTCCCCGCCTCTCTACCTCTCTCTCCTCCTTTAAGGCGCTCCTTAAAACCTACCTCTTTGACCAGGTTTTTGGTGACCTGTCCTAACATCTCCTTAAGTGGGTAAATGCCAAAAAAATTTTGATAACTCTCCTGTGAAACACCTTGGGACGTTTTACTACTAAAGGCGCTATATCAATGCAAGTCATTGTTGTTGCTGGATGGAGATCAGTTGCCAGCCAGTTGTCGCCCCCTTACACTGCCATCCTGGGCGGTAACAGCTGGCTCAGCACAAGCCTGAGAGCAAACCTCGGACCTTCCTGTTCCACACTGGGCAGTGAGCCATTGAAGGAAGCTGAGATCCAATGATTCTGTTTAAGAGTTTTAGTCTCAGATATTGGTCACAAACTGGTACAATAACTTGGAATGAGCTGCCACAGAATTATTTACAACCACCAATATTGCACAAAAGGTCTAGTCACCTCATGCCTATCTCTTATTAATTGCCTACAACATGATGACTGGTTAAATCTATGCTTTGTTGACTTGATAACCAAAACCTAGTGAGCTGAGTGATCACACATGCTCGGTGTTCTCCCCGCAGTGTTATTTCTCAGATGTATTATAAATGATTAATAGGTACTGCCTGCACTTGCTGTATTATTAAAGTCAAAGCTCATCTCATCGTTTCCTTCTCTAACTCATTCTGACCCAGGACGTCAAAATTGTGGAACTCATCATTTCACTTCGTCTTCCTTTCTCCTACATGCTTGGCATCTGCTAACCATAACTTCTTGATTAAACTTATCACCTCCCCTTCTATTCAAGTGTTGGTCCCTTACCTTAGCTTCTCAATTTTGAAACCCTCTGAATGATTAATATGTTTACTTGTCTGACACTTTAACCACAGTATTGTATACCTTCAATCAGCAACTCTTTTAAAATCACACTACTATAAAGAATCCATTAACTTTAATATCCTTTGTTTTCCTACCACTGACTTGAATAATGGCATCATTAGGGGTGTATTGACATCATTGGAGGTATTGACTGGAAGTTATCAGACAGGAAGGTCCTCTGTTTGGTATGGTTCTGTCTTCTGGGTAAGCTCACAACTGCACCATGTGGGGAACTGCCAACTGCCCCTAACCCCCACCCTCATAACATTCTTGAGGGCAAATGCAGCTAGTGTTTAGGCCTTGTGGTTTCAAGGATAGAGCACCTGCTTCAAATCCCTTTGCTCAGCATAAAGTCTCTACCTGAATAATCTCCTTCAGTGAGGTAAGCGACCTGAAGTGGGTTCCAATCTATCTAGGTGCTAAATGGGGGTCAGCATTGCTGAGCAGTCAGTAATCTCAGAGAGGGAGAGAAGTAAAAAGTAATCGAAGTGTGATGTCACCAGAAAGCAGGTAAGGGATTGGTTGGTGAGTATTTCTCTCTTTTTTAAACTTTAACTCTGTGGTTTATACTTTCTAAGCTCTCTGTGGTGTAGCGGGGATTGTTGGTAAACCAGGGCGCTTATATATATCATTTAACTGTAGTGTAATTGGTGGGATTGATTTGTTTAATTTAATTTGAATTAATTAAAGGGTAAGTCATGGCAGGACAGCCCGGTGCCGTGGTATGCTCCTCCTGTGCTATGTGGGAACTCAGGGACACTTCCTCTGTCCCTGACAACCATGTGTGCAGGAAGTGTGTCCAGCTGCAGCTACTGACAGACCGCATTGCGGCACTGGAGCTGCAATTGGATACATACTGGACCATTCGCGATGCTGAGGACGTCGTGAATAGCATGTTTAATCAGTTGGTCACACTGCAGGTAAAGGTGGCACAGGCAGAAAGGGAACGGGTGACCAACAGGCAGGGTAGTAGGCGCAGGCAGGTCATGCAGGGGTCCCCTGTGGCCATCCCCCTCTCAAACAGATGTACCACTTTGGATACTGTTGGAGGGGATGGCTTATCAGAGGAAGGTAGCAGCAGCCAACTTCCTGGCACCAGGGGTGGTTCTGCTGCACAGGACGGGAGGAAAAAGAGGGGTAGAGCTATAGTGATAGGGGATTCTATTGTAAGGGGAATAGATAGGCGTTTCTGCGGCCGCAAATGAGACTCCAGGATGGTGTGTTGCCTCCCTGGTGCAAGGGTCAAGGATGTCTCAGAGCAGCTGCAGAACATTTTGGAAGGGGAGCGTGAACAGCCAGTTGTCATGGTGCATATAGGTACCAACGATATAGGTAAAAACTGGGATGAGGTCCTAAAAGCTGAATATAGGGAGTTGGAGGTAAATTAAAAAATAGGACCTCAAAGGTAGTAATCTCAGGATTGCTACCAGTGCCACGTGCTAGTCAGAGTAGAAATAGAAGGATATTTCAGATGAATACGTGGCTAGAGGAATGGTGCAAGGGGGAGGGATTCAAATTCCTGGGACATTGGAACCGGTTCTGGGGGAGGTGGGACCAGTACAAACTGGACGGTCTGCACCTGAGCAGGACCAGGACTGATGTCCTTGGGGGAGTGTTTGCTAGTGCTCTGGGGGAGGGTTTAAACTAAAATGGCAGGGGGTTGGGAACCTGAGCAGGGAGACAGAGGAAAGGGAAACAAGGATAGAAGCAAAAGACAGGAAGGAGAAAAACAAAGGTGGCAGTCAGAGAAATCAAGAGTTTAAATCAAACATGGCCACAGTAAATAATAATTCTAAAAGGTCTAACAGCATTGAAAAAACAAGCCTGAAGGCTTTGTGTCTTAATGCGAGGAGCATTCGTAATAAGGTGGATGAATTAGCAGCACAAATAGAGGTAAATGAATATGATATGATTGGGATTACGGAAACATGGCTCCAGGGTGACCAAGGCTGGGAACTCAACATCCAGGGGTATTCAATATTCAGGAAAGATAGGCAAAAAGGAAAAGGAGGTTGGGTAGCATTGCTGGTTAAAGAAGGGATTAACACAATTGTAAGGAAAGATATTGGCTCTGATGATGTGGAATCTGTATGGGTAGAACTGTGAAATACCAAGGGGCAGAAAACATTAGTGGGAGTGGTATATAGGCCCCCAAACAGTAATGCGGTGGGTGGGGATGGCATTAAAAGGGAAATTAGAGATGCGTGCAATAAGGGCGCAGCAGTTATCATGGGTGACTTTAATCTACATATAGATTGGGCTAACCAAATTAGTAACAATACTGTGGAGGAGGAATTCCTGGAGTGTATACAGGATGGTTTCCTGGACCAATATGTCGAGGAACCAACTAGAGATCAAGCCATCTTAGGCTGGGTATTATGTAATGAGACAGGATTCATTAGCAATCTTGTTGTGCGAGGTCCCTTGTGTTGGAGCGATCATAATATGATAGAATTCTTCATTAAGATGGAAAGTGAAGTAGTTGACTCAGAGACTAGGATCCTGAATTTAAATAAAGGAAACTATGATGGTGTGAGGCGAGAGTTGGGTAGGATTGATTGGGGAATGTCACTCAAAGGGTTGACGGTGGATAGGCAATGGCAAACATTCAAAGAACGCATGAATGAACTACAGAATCTGTTCATCCCAGTTTGGCATAAAAATAAAACAAAAAAGGTGACTCAACCGTGGCTAACAAGGGAAATTAGGGATACCATAAGATCCATAGAAAGGACATATAAATTGGCCAGAAAAAGCAGTAAACCTGAGGATTGGGAGCAGTTTAGGATTCAGCAAAGGAGGACAAAGGCATTAATTAAGAGGGGTGAAATAGAATATGAGAGTAAACTTTCAGGGAACATAAAAACTGACTGTAAAAGCTTTTATAGATATGTGAAGAGAAAAAGATTAGTGAAGTCAAGCATAGGTCCCTTGCAGTCAGAATTAGGGGAATTTATAATGGGGAATAAAGAAATGGCAGACCAATTAAATACATACTTTGGTTCTGTCTTCACAAAGGAGGTCACAAATAATCTCCCAGAGATGTCGGGTAACATAAGGTCTAATGAGAGGGAGCAACTGAAAGAAATCAGTATTTGTAGGGAAATGGTGTTAGGGAAATTGACGGGATTGAAGGCCGATAAATCTCCAGGGCCTGATAATCTACATCCTAGGGTACTTAAGGAAGTGGCCCTAGAAATAGTAGATGCATTGCTGGTCATCTTCCAAAATTCGATAGACTCTGGAACAGTACCCATGGATTGGAGGGTAGCTAATGTTACCCCACTATTCAAAAAAGGTGGTAGAGAGAAAATGGGGAATTATAGACTGGTAAGCCTGACATCGGTAGTGGGAAAAATGCTAGAGTCCATTATAAAAGATGTAATACCAGAGCACTTGGAAAACAATGACAGGATCGGACAAAGTCAACATGGATTTACAAAAGGTAAATCGTGCTTGACTAATCTACTGGAATTTTTTGAGGATGTAACTGGTAAAATTGATAAGGGAGAACCAGTGGATGTGGTGTATTTGGACTTTCAGAAGGCTTTCAATAAGGTCCCGCATAAGAGATTAGCGTGTAAAGTTAAGGCACATGGGATTGGGGGCAAGGTATTGACTTGGATAGAGAACTGGTTGGCAGACAGAAAGCAAAGAGTTGGAATAAACGGGTCTTTTTCCGAGAAGCGGGCAGTGACTAGTGGGGTACCGCAGGGATCGGTCCTGGGACCCCAGCTATTCACAATATATATTAATGATGATCTAGATGAGGGAATTGGATGTAATTCCTCCAAGTTTTCAGATGACACAAAGCTGGGTGGGAGTGTGTGCTGTAAGGAGGATGCCGAGAAACTCCAGTATGATTTGGACGGGTTGGGTGATTGGGCAGAAGCATGGCAGATGCAATATAATGTGGATAAATGTGAAGTTATCCACTTTGGTGTCAAAAACAGGAAGGCAGATTATTATCTGAATGGCAATAGATTGGGAGATGGGGAAGTGCAACGAGACCTGGGTGTCCTTGTGCACCAGTCGCTGAAGGTAAGCATGCAGGTGCAGCAGGCGATTAAGAAGGCAAATGGTATGTTGGCCTTCGTAGCGAGAGGGTTCGAGTACAGGAACAAGGATGTCTTGATGCAGTTGTACAGGGCCTTGGTGCGACCACACCTGGAGTATTGTGTGCAGTTTTGGTCGCCTTATCTGAGGAAGGATGTTCTTGCCATGAAGGGAATTCAGCGAAGATTCACCAGGCTGATACCTGGGATAGCAGGAATGACTTATGAGGAGTGATTGGGTCGATTGGGCTTATACTCGCTGGAGTTGAGAAGAATGAGAGGGGATCTCATTGAAACTTATAAAATTCTAACAGGACTAGATAGACTAGATGCAGGAAGGATGTTCCCGATGGCGGGGGAGTCCAGAACCAGGGGTCACAGTCTAAGGATAAGGGGTAAGCCATTTAAGACTGAGATGAGGAGGAATTTCTTCACCCAGAGAATGGTGAACCTGTGGAATTCTCTACCACAGAAGGCAGTAGAGGCCAATTCATTAAATATATTCAACAAGGAGTTAAATATATTTCTTAAGGCTAAAGGGCCCAAGGGATATGGAGAGAAGGCAGGGACAGGGTGCTGAATTTGGATGAACAGCTATGATCGCATTGAATGGCGGAGCAGGCTCAAGGGGCCGAATGGCCTACTCCTGCTCCTATCTTCTATGTTTCTATGTAAGCCATCCCCCCCCCATCAGTATCCCAATCTATATGTAGATTAAAGTCACCCATGATAACTGCTGCGCCCTTATTGCACGCATCTCTAATTTCCCTTTTAATGCCATCCCCAACCACCGCATTACTGTTTGGGGGCCTATATACCACTCCCACTAACGTTTTCTGCCCCTTGCTATTTCTCAGTTCTACCCATACAGATTCCACATCATCAGAGCCAATATCTTTCCTTACAATTGTGTTAATCCCTTCTTCAACCAGCAATGCTACCCCACCTCCTTTTCCTTTTTGCCCATCTTTCCTGAATATTGAATACCCCTGTATGTTGAGTTCCGAGCCTTGGTCACCCTGGAGCCATGTTTCCGTAATCCCAATCATATCATATTCATTTACCTCTATTTGTGCTGCTAATTCATCCACCTTATTACGAATGCTCCTCGCATTAAGACACACAGCCTCCAGGCTTGTTTTTTCAATGCTGTTAGACCTTTTAGAATTATTATTTACTGTGGCCATATTTGATTTAAACCCTTGATTTCTCTGACTGCCACCTTTATTTTTCTCCTTCCTGTCTTTTGCTTCTATCCTTGTTTCCCTTTCCTCTGTCTCCCTGCTCAGGTTCCCAACCCCCTGCCATTTTAGTTTAAACCCTCCCCCAGAGCACTAGCAAACACTCCCTCAAGGACATCGGTCCTGGTCCTGCTCAGGTGCAGACCGTCCGGTTTGTACTGGTCCCACCTCCCCCAGAACCGGTTCCAATGTCCCAGGAATTTGAATCTCTCCCCCTTGCACCATTCCTCTAGCCATGTATTCATCTGAAATATGCTTCTATTTCTACTCTGACTAGCATGTGGCACTGGTAGCAATCCTGAGATTACTACCTTTGAGGTCCTATTTTTTAATTTACATCCTAACTCCCTATATAAGCTTTTAGGACCTCATCCCAGTTTTTACCTATATCATTGGTACCTATATGCACCAGGACAACTGGCTATTCACCCTCCCCTTCCAAAATGTTCTGCAGCCGCTCTGAGACATCCTTGACCCTTGCACCAGGGAGGCAACACACCATCCTGGAGTCTCATTTGTGGCCGCAGAAACACCTATCTATTCCCCTTACAATAGAATCCCCTATCACTATAGCTTTACCCCTCTTTTTCCTCCCATCCTGTGCAGCAGAACCACCCCTGTTGCCAGGAAGTTGGCTGCTGCTGCCTTCCTCTGATAAGCCATCCCCTCCAACAGTATCCAAAGCGGTACATCTGTTTGAGAGGGGGATGACCCCAGGGGACTCCTGCACTACCTGCCTGTGCCTACTATTCTGCCTGGTGGTCACCCATTCCCTTTCTGCCTTTGCAACCTTTACCTGCGGTGTGACCAACTGGTTAAACGTGCTATCCACGACGTCCTCAGCCTCGCGAATGCTCCAGTATGCATCCATCCGCAGCTCCAGTGCCGCAATGTGGTCTGCCAGTAGCTGCAGCTGGATACACTTCCCGCACACATGATCGTCAGGGACACAGGAAGTGTCCCTGATTTCCCACATAGTGCTGGAGGAGCGAACTACGGGGCTGAGCTCTCCTGACATGACTTACCCTTTAATTAATTTAAATTAAATCAAATCAATACCACCAATTAAATGATATACTCAATGGCCCTTGTTTACCAACTGATCCCGCTACACCACAGAGGCACTAGAAACTATAAAACACAAAATTTAAGCTTGTAAAAAAGGAGAAAGAGAGAAATCCTCACCAACCAATCACTTACCTGCTTTCTGGTGATGTCACAGTTCGATTACTTTTTACTTCTCTCTCCCGCTCTCGGAGCTGGGATTGGTAAACCTACCTGGTCCTCTGCCGCCTCGGGGTCACGTTTAAATACTGCCGCCACCGCCGCTTCCCACACAGGTCTGCACTGCTGCCGCTCCAGGGCCTACCTGGTCCTCTGCCGCCTCGGGTCGTGTTTAAATACTGCCGCCGCCACTGCTTCCCACACAGGTCTGCACTGCTGCCGCTCCGGGGCCTACCAGGGGAAGGCAGCAGCAGCCAACTTCCTGGCACTAGGGGTGGTTCTGCTGCACAGGATATGAGGAAAAAGAGGGGGAGAGCTATAGTGATAGGGGATTCTATTTTAAGAGGAATAGATAGACGTTTCTGCAGCCGCAAATGAGACTCCAGGATGGTGTGTTGCCTCCCTGGTGCAAGGGTCAAGGATGTCTCAGAGCGGCTGCAGAACATTTTGGAAGGGGAGGGTGAACAGCCAGTTGTCGTGGTGCATATAGGTACCAACGATATTGGTAAAAACTGGGATGAGGTTCTAAAAGCTGAATATAGGGAGTTAGGGGGTAAATTAAAAAATAGGACCTCAAAGGTGGTAATCTCAGGATTGCTACCAGTGCCACGTGCTAGTCAGAGTAGAAATAGAAGGATATTTCAGATGAATATGTGGCTAGAGGAATGGTGCAACAGGGAGGGATTCAAATTCCTGGGACATTGGAACCGGTTCTTGGGGAGGTGGGACCAGTACAAAACGGATGGTTTGCACCTGGGCAGGGCCAGGACCGATGTCCTAGGGGGAGTGTTTGCTAATGCTCTGAGGGAGGGTTTAAACTAAAATGGCAGGGGGTTGGGAAACTGAGCGGGGAGACAGAGGAAAGGGAAACAAGGATAAAAGGAAAAGACAGGAAGGAGAAAAACAAAAGTGGCAGGCAGAGTAATCAAGTGCTTAAATCAAACATGGCCACAGTAAATAATAATTCTAAAAGATCTAAGAGTGTTAAAAAAACAAGCCTGAATGCTTTGTGTCTTAATGCAAGGAGCATTCGTAATAAGGTGGATGAATTAGCTGCGCAAATAGAGGTAAACGAATATGATATGATTGGGATTACGGAAACATGGCTCCAGGGCGGCCAAGGCTGGGAACTCAACATCCAGGGGTATTCAATATTCAGAAAAGATAGGCAAAAAGGAAAAGGAGGTGGGGTAGCATTGCTGCTTAAAGAGGGGATTAACACAATTGAAAGGAAGGATATTAGCTCTGATGATGTGGAATCTGCATGGGTAGAACTGAGAAATACCAAGGGGCAGAAAACGTTAGTGGGAGTGGTATATAGACCTCCAAACAGTAATGCGGAGGTCGGGGATGGCATTAAAAGGGAAATTAGAGATGCATGCAATAAAGGCACAGCAGTTATCATGGGTGACTTTAATCTACATATAGATTGGGCTAACCAAATTAGTAACAATACTGTGGAGGAGGAATTCCTGGAGTGTATACGGGATGGTTTCCTGGACCAATATGTCAAGGAACCAACTAGAGATCAGGCCATCTTAGACTGGGTATTATGTAATGAGAAAGGATTAATTAGCAATCTTGTGTGAGGCCCCTTGGGTCAGAGCGATCATAATATGATAGAATTCTTCATTAAAATGGAGAGTGAAATAGTTGACTCAGAGACTAGGGTCCTGAATTTAAATAAAGGAGACTACGATGGTATGAGGTGCGAGTTGGGTAGGATTGATTGGGGAATGTCACTCAAAGGGATGACGGTGGATAGGCAATGGCAAACATTCAAAGATCACATGAATGAACTACAGAATCTGTTCATCCCAGTTTGGCATAAAAATAAAACAAAAAAGGTGACGCAACCGTGGCTAACAAGGGAAATTAGAGATAGCATAAGGTCCAAGGAGAGGACATATAAATTGGCCAGAAAAATCAGTAAACCTGAGGATTGGGAGCAGTTTAGGATTCAACAAAGGAGGACAAAGGCATTAATTAAGAGGGGGAAAATAGAGTATGAGAGTAAGCTTTCAGGGAACATAAAAACTGACTGTAAAATCTTTTATAGATACTAGCTGGAGTGCCCGGTGGTGCCGAGGCTTTTTTGAGGGCATGTTGTTGTTGGACGAGAGAGAGAGAGCGACTGGGGGGAAGAGAGAGAGCGACTGGGGGGAAGAGGGAGAGCGACTGGGGGGAAGAGAGAGAGCGACTTGGGGGAAGAGAGAGAGCGACTTGGGGGAAGAGAGAGAGCGGCTGGGGGGAAGAGAGAGAGCGGCTGGGGGGAAGAGAGCGAGCGACTGGGGGGAAGAGAGAGAGCGACTGGGGGGAAGAGAGAGAGCGACTGGGGGAAGAGAGAGAGCGACTGGGGGGAAGAGAGAGCGACTGGGGGGAAGAGAGAGAGCGACTGGGGGGAAGAGAGAGAGCGACTGGGGGGAAGAGAGAGAGCGACTGGGGGTAGCGGGGAGGGGGAGAGAAGGGGGGAGAGAAGGGGGGAGTGGGGGAGTGGGGGGGAGAGGGGGAGGTGGGGGGTGAGAGGGGGAGGGGGAGAGAAGGGGGGGAGGAGGGGGAGAGAAGGGGGGAGAGGGGGAGGGGGGACAGAAGTGGGGGGAGGGGGGGAGAGAAGTGGGGGGGCAGAGGGGGGAGAGAAGGAGGGGAGGGGAGGGGGGAGGAGAGAGAGACACAGAGGGAAGGTGAGAGAGAGGGCGAGTGGCCCGCGGGCGCAAATGGAGCCAAGCCCCGGGAACAGGCGTGAGCCGGCTTGAGGCTGTGAGAGACGGCCAGGCCCGGTTGCCGGGCTAACCCTTCCCCCCCTTCCGAGCCCCGGCCGCCCCGCCCCGCACTCCCGAGCCCTGCCCCCCCCGCTCTCCCGAGAGCCCCACCCCCCCGCCCGAGCCGGCTTCAAGACCGCCGCGCGGGGAAGAGAGAGAGATGCCGTATCTCACCTGCTGACTTCCCGCGCTCTGTGCCTCGGACTTCTGTGTGTTGCCTGCTGCGCGCGCACCCTGTGCCTGTCCCGTGTCCCTCGTGGCCGACGCCGTTGCCCCGGGTAATGTGACGGGGGAGACTGGGGTGGGTGAGGGGGGGAGGAGCTTACCACAAGCCCTGGGACAATTACCTAGCTCGGGAGTGGCTGGGCAGGAGAGGCCCAGGCTTTGAGGCCTTACAAAAACGGGGAAAGGTAGGAAAAAGAATCAGGTTAGAGAAAATATTTAGAAATGAATTAACTTTTTTTTAAAACAATTTAATTAAAGCAATTTTTTTTTGCTTGAAATGTAGATTTGAAAAGAAACACGCAGAAAGTAGGAAAAAGAAATGAACAGTTTGGAATCAAGATGGCGGCCATGCACCTTGGTTCAGAAGGATAAGGCCCGCCCACATACGCATCGATTAGTCAACCGTCATGTCACTGAAGCGTAGGATTGGTCAACCATCCTGTCACTCGACTCTAGGAGGGCCCGCCTACACGCGCGACCAACCCGCCCCCGCGACGCAGCGATTGGTCGACCGTCGGGTCGCTCGACCGCACGATTGGTCGACCTCGGCGTCATTCGATGCTAATGAGCGTATAATGAGCGGAATTTTGAAGGTTTTTTGGATACCGCGGGCGCAACTTTTGTCTCAGCAAAACGTAAATACACTTCTGACCGTTCTGGAATCGTAAGCTTTCTTTTGATGTAACGCACGTGTAGGTACGCTCTATAACTTGAGAATGTATAGCCAGACAGACAGAAGGACAGACAGACATAGAAATCAGTATTTGTAGGGAAATGGTGTTAGGGAAATTGACGGGATTGAAGGCCGATAAATCCCCAGGGTCTGATAATCTACATCCTAGGGTACTTAAGGAAGTGGCCCTAGAAATAGTAGATGCATTGCTGGTCATCTTTCAAAATTCGATAGACTCTGGAACAGTACCCATGGATTGGTGGGTAGCTAATGTTACCCCACTGTTCAAAAAGGTGGTAGAGAGAAAACGGGGAATTACAGACCGGTAAGCCTGACATCGGTAGTGGGGAAAATGCTAGAGTCCATTATAAAGGATGTAATAGCAAAGCACTTGGAAAAAAGTGACCGGATTGGACAAAGTCAACATGGATTTACAAAAGGTAAATCGTGCTTGACTAATCTACTGGAAGTTTTTGAGGATGTAACTGGTAAAATTAATAAGGGAGAACCAGTGGATGTGGTGTATTTGGATTTTCAAAAGGCTTTCGATAAGGTCCCGCATAAAAGATTAGCGTGTAATATTGAGGCACATGGGACTGGGGGCAAGGTATTGACTTGCATAGAGAACTGGTTGGCAGACAGAAAGCAAAGAGTTGGAATAAACGGCTCTTTTTCCGAGTGGCAGGCAGTGACTAGTAGGGTACCGCAGGGATCGTTCCTTGGACCCCAGCTATTCACAATATATATTAATGATCTAGACGAGGGAACTAGATGTAATATCTCCAAGTTTGCAGACAACACAAAGCTGGGTGGGCGTGTGTGCTGTGAGGATGATGCCGAGAAACTCCAGTATGATTTGGACAGGTTGGGTGATTGGGCAGAAGCATGGCAGATGCAATATAACGTGGATAAACGCGAGGTTATCCACTTTGGTGTCAAAAACAGGAAGGTAGATTATTATCTGAATGGCAATAGATTGGGAGAAGGGGAAGTGCAACGAGACCTGGGCGTCCTTGTGCACCAGTCGCTGAAAGTAAGCATGCAGGTGGAGCAGGCGTTTAAGAAGGCAAATGGTATGTTGGCCTTCGTAGCGAGAGGGTTTGAGTACAGGAACAAGGATGTCTTGCTGCAGTTGTACAGGGCCTTGGTGAGACCACATCTTGAGTATTGTGTGCAGTTTTGGTTGCCTTATCTGAGGAAGGATGTTCTTGCCATGGAAGGAGTGCAGCAAAAATTTACCAGGCTGATACCTGGGATGGCAGGAATGACATATGAGGAGAGATTGGATTGATTGGGCTTGTACTCGCTGGAGTTTAGAAGAATGAGAGGGGATCTCATCGAAACTTATAAAATTCTAACAGGACTAGACAGACTAGATGCTGGAAGGATATTCCCGATGGTCGGGGAGTCCAGAACCAGGGGTCACAGTCTAAGGATAAGGAGTAAGCCATTTAGCACAGAAATGAGGAGGAATTTCTTCACCCAGAGAGTGGTGAACCTGTGGAATTCTCTACCAAAGAAGGCAGTAGAGGTCAATTCATTAAATATATTCAAGAAGGAGTTAGATATATTTCT
Source organism: Somniosus microcephalus (assembly GCF_052327205.1). Classification (NCBI taxonomy): domain Eukaryota; kingdom Metazoa; phylum Chordata; class Chondrichthyes; order Squaliformes; family Somniosidae; genus Somniosus; species Somniosus microcephalus. The sequence goes on from NC_140994.1 coordinate 130,656,541, forward strand.
TAAGGCTAAAGGGATCAAGGGATATGGAGAGAAGGCAGGAACAGGGTACTAAACTTGGATGATCAGCCATGATCTCATTGAATGGCGGAGCAGGCTCGAGGGGCCGAATGGCCTACTCCTACTCCTATCTTCTATGTTTCTATGTTTCTATGTAAGAGGCCTGTGTGAATAGCCTACGCCTTGAGCTAAAGAAACAGAGACGGGCACCAGCCTTCAGTTAAGCTTTGTCCCATGAGAAACATTGACTTTCTCCAAACCAGTACGGCAATAAACTGTGGTAGATTCCAATGGCTGTTCGTACTTTTTGGATGTGGTTTGACAAACTGATATTGGTTGGAGAGAGCCTCGTGTTAGGGTTTGTCATGACCAATGTGGTGCACTGACTCTCTTCAATATGAACAAAAGGGGTAGGTTTGCCAAGTAGAATTTTGTGATGATGGCGGCCTCTAAATGACGATGATGCATATGTTGCCTTCACACTTCTTGTGGTACGTTGTAGTACAGGGCACAATATGAGGGTACAGTAGCATAGTGGTCATGTTACTGGATTAGCAGAGGCCTGAATTAATAATCCAGGTCCTGTGTTCAAATCCTACCACAGCAGTGTGAGTTTCAATTTAAAAAGCTAGTATCAGTAAAAGTCACCTTGAAGTACATGGATTGTTGTAAAACTCTAACTGGTTCACGAATGTTCTTGAGGGAAGGAAACCTGCTGTCCTTACCCAGCCTGGATAATCACTCAGTTCCAGCAAACCACTTCAAAGAATAACAAGATCTTCACCACATGGACTACAGCGGTTCAGGAAGAAGGCCCACCACCAGTTTCTCAAGGTAACTAGGCATGGATAATAAATGCCGGCCTTGCCAGTGACGCCCACAGCTCAAGAATGAATTTAAAAGTTTCTGTACTAGATATCAGAAGTGTTGCATTTCCAACCGTGGTAGATGTCTTGTTTTGCACACTTTGTACAAAACTAATAAATTGCAGGACAACGGAGTATTACAGTTTAAACTCTTTTATGAAGCATCAGGTCTGTGATCTCAATCATACAGCACAAGGGGGACAAGATGGAGTCAGGACCCCTAGCCTGGGTCTTCCAAAACAATAGCAGTCCTTACAGATGCCTGCAGGCCAATGACAACTCAGCATGTGATCACATGTGAATGTAATAGGTATTCCTTACAGATGCCTGCGGGCCAATGATAATTCAATATGCAAATGTTACATCCCCTTTCTTTCAAAGGAAAAATGTTATATATTACTTTTAAACCTTTCTTCTACCTAATGTTCTCGGTAGCATAAACATATAAGTAAACTCAGCATTTAACTAGCGCTGAAAACATCTCAACGTTTCAATAACGATGTACAGCTTTTTTTTAGGGCAGCGATCCGCCTACATCCTTTGACAATTCACAAGTCAAGGATAACTCTAGGCTTGACCTCTCGGCCCGACCTTGTGTGGTATGGAACTGAGCATGCTCCTGAATCGGTCAACAAATCAGGTTCAGGTTTAGGTTCAGGAAAGTATGATGTGTTTTGTGTATTGCTCTGTTCATCACACTCTTTTGAACTGATCCTCTCGGAATGAAGTTTTTTTTTAAATTCATTGATGGGATGTGGGCGTCGCTGGCTGGCTAGGCCTGCATTTAGTGCCCATCCCTAATTGCCCTTGAGAAGATGGTGGTGAGCCGCCTTCTTGAACCGCTGCAGTCCATATGGTGTAGGTACACCCACAATGCTGTTAGGAAGGGAGTTCCAGGATTTTGGCCCAGCGACAGTGAAGGAATGGCGATACAGCTCCAAGTCAGGATGGTGTGTGGCTTGGAGGGTAACTTGTAGGTGGTGATGTTCCTATGCGTCTGCTGCCCTTGTCCTTCTAAGTGGTAGAGGTCGCGGGTTTGGAAGGTGCTGTTGAAGGAGCTTTGGCGAGTTGCTGCAGTGCATCTTGTAGATGGTACACACTGCAGCCACAGTGCGCCGGTGGTGGAGGGAGTGAATGTTGAAGGTGGTGGATGGAGTGCCAATCAAGCGGGCTGCTTTATCCTGAATGGTGTCAAGTTTCTTGAGTGTTGTTGGAGCTGCACTCATCCAGGCAATTGGAGAGTATTCCATCACACTCCTGACTTGTGCCTTGTAGATGGTGGAAAGGCTTTGGGGAGTCAGGAGGTGAGACACTCGCCGCAGAATTCCCAGCCTCTGGCCTGCTCTTGTAGCCACAGTATTTATATGGCTGGTCCAGTTCAGTTTCTGAGCAATGGTAACCCCCAGGATGTTGATAGTGGGGGATTCAGTGATGGTAATTGTGGTAAACCACTTTTATCTTTCACTATCGTTACACTATAGTTATCACTGTTGTATTGTTCTCACTGTTCTCACTGTTGTATCACTATACGAGGTCGCCTCTTGTCGCGCTGTTATACCTGGGCTGACCACCTCCGACTCCGCCCATGGCTCCACCTACCTGCCCAGGTATAAAGGTAGTCGACTGGCTGGTATTCCTCCTTGTTGGACCCGATCACCCACGAGGGTGGGCTCTGTTATTTAGTCAATAAAAACCTTTAGTTACGTTCCTAACTCGTCGCTTTTTATTGGACGAATTGATAGGTATATCAATTTTATTGACTAAATTTTAAAGATGTCTACTACTGACCAGCCAGGAGCCCTCCCAGAAGCACAGCCACAGCAGCTTTCAGACACCGGGCTACACCAGCCACACCAGCCGGCTTGGCTGCAAGCCCTCAAACCACCGTACCTGGATCTAAACCCACAGGCAGCAAACTTAGCCCTCAACTTCAAACACTGGCTGGACTGCTTCGAATCCTACCTGGAAGAATCCGGCGTCCCTCAGAGATCCAAACTAAGAGTTCTGAACGCCCAAGCGAGCCCGAGAGTATACGCACTCATCCAGGACACGACTACATACGAGGCCGCTATCAACCTACTGAAACAGCAGTGCCGGAGCCCGGTAAATTACATGTACACCAGGCACCTCCTCAGATCCCGCCCGCAACAACCAGGAGAGTCTGTAGCTGAATTTTTACGGGCGCTAAGAGCACTCGGCAGGAACTGTGACTTTAAAGCGGTGACGGCTATTGAAAATACGGAAGATAATATCCGCGATGCCTTTGTGAAAGGCCTACGGTCCGACTACTCACGGCAAAGACTGCTTGAAGCTAAAGACCTCGACCTGGACAAAGCTGAAGCCCTCGCTCTCTCTGTAGAGGTGGCCCATCAGGACCAGGAGGCGTTTTCCAGGTACTGCTCGCGACCCTGGGACTCGGGCCCGACCCCTACCGCAATACCCTTCGCAGCGCCGCCCCCGGGACCTACCTCAGCGTCGGCGTCCCGGACCCGACCGGGACCGCCACCCCCGGTACCGGCTCCGACATCGGGCACCCGCGATCGGGCCGCCGGCTGCTTCTTTTGCGGCCAGGAGAAGCACCCGAGGTCGCGCTGCCCAGCCAGGAACTCTACCTGCTCTACCTGCAGGAAGAAAGGCCACTTCTCTAAGGCCTGCAGGAGCGGATCTTCAGAGGCCAGCAGTGCCTCATGCGAACTGTGGGGGCGGCCATCTTCTTTCAAGGCAACTGAGGCCAGCATCCCCATACGTGAGTCATGGGGCGGCCATCTTTGATCAAGGCAACCGACCCCAATAGTGCCTCATGTGAGCTATGGGGGCAGCCATCTTCTCCGCCATTTTGTCCTACCGCGTGGGAGACGCCATTTTACCCACCACGCCCGACTGCCACCGGGCCCCCGGACCCGACGACCGCCTCGCCCGTAGACGACAACGACTCGCTTACCTTCACACTAGCCTCCGTCACTCTGGATCAAGCCCGCCCACACCACCTGTCCAAGTCGATGATGGACATCAAAGTAAACGGCCACGCCACGACCTGCCTGTTCGACAGCGGAAGCACGGAGAGCTTCATCCACCCAGACACGGTGAGCCACTACTCCCTCCCTGTCCTGCCAACGCGCAACCGAATCTCGATGGCATCGAGGTCCCACGCCACGGACATTAGCGGCTACTGTGTTGTGACCTTGTCGGTTAAGGGTACGGAGTATAAAAATTTTAAACTCCTCGTCCTCCCCCAGCTCTGCGCTGCCGTCCTACTAGGGCTGGACTTCCAATCCCACCTCCAAAGTGTAACCCTAGCATACGGTGGACCCCTCCCCCCACTCGCAGTCGACAACCAGCGAATGTTAAACCGCCCACCGCGTAACACCTGCAGCCTATCCACCCTCAAGGTGCCGCCACCTTCCCTGTTCGCTAACCTCACCCCCGACTGCAAACCCGTCGCCACCAAGAGCAGGCGGTACAGCGCTGGGGACAGAGCCTTCATTAGCTCTGAGGTGCGGCGCCTCCTGAAAGAGGGCATTATCGAGGGGAGCAACAGCCCCTGGCGTGCCCAGGTCGTGGTCGTTAAGACCGGCGATAAAAATCGCCTGGTCATCGACTACAGCCAGACCATAAACAGATACACCCAGCTGGACGCATACCCCCTTCCCCGCATATCTGACATGGTCAACCAGATTGCACAATACCGTGTATTCTCGACCATCGACCTTAAGTCGGCCTACCACCAACTCCCTATCCACCCTGAGGACCGCCAGTACACCGCCTTCGAGGCGAATGGGCGACTATACCACTTCCTTAGGGTCCCCTTCGGTGTCACCAACGGGGTCTCGGTCTTCCAAAGGGAGATGGACCGGATGGTTGACCAGAACGGACTGCAGGCCACATTCCCCTATCTAGATAACGTCACCATCTGCGGCCGCGACTGGCAGGACCATGACGTGAATCTGGAGAAATTCCTCCGTACGGCCCAACGGCTGAACCTCACTTACAATAAGGAGAAATGTGTGTTTAACACCTCGCGCCTTGCCATCCTTGGCTGTGTAGTAGAGAACGGACTCATCGGCCCCGACCCCGAAAGAATGCGCCCCCTCATGGAGCTACCCCTCCCCCACTGCCCTAAGGCACTTAAGAGAACCCTGGGGCTCTTCGCCTACTATGCCCAATGGGTGCCCAATTATGCGGACAAAGCCAGACCCCTCATGAAGTCCACATCCTTCCCTCTCACGGAGGAAGCGTGCGCGGCCTTCTCCCTCATCAAGGGAGACATAGCCAAGGCCACAATGCACGCAGTGGATGAGTCCATCCCCTTCCAAGTGGAGAGCGATGCATCCGACTTCGCCCTAGCCGCTACCCTTAACCAGGAGGGGAGGCCGGTGGCCTTCTTCTCAAGGACCCTACAGGGCCCCGAGATCCGACACTCGTCGGTCGAGAAGGAAGCCCAGGCAATTGTGGAGGCGGTACGGCGCTGGAGGCATTACCTGGCAGGCAAACGATTTACCCTCCTCACCGACCAACGTTCGGTTGCTTTCATGTTTAATAACAAGCTGAGGGGAAAAATCAAGAATGACAAGATCTTGAGGTGGAGAATCGAGCTATCCACCTACGATTATGATATCTTGTACCGGCCAGGTAAGCTGAACGAACCCCCTGATGCTCTTTCACGAATTACATGCGCCAGCGCGCATATTGATAGACTTCAGACCCTCCACAATGACCTCTGCCACCCCGGGGTCATCAGACTTTACCATTTCATTAAGGCCCGCAACCTGACCTACTCCATCGAGGAGGTCAGGACCATGACCAGGAACTGCCAGACCTGCGCCGAGTGCAAACCGCACTTCTATAGGCCGGACAGAGCAAGCCTGATCAAGGCCACCCGCCCCTTCGAGCGCCTGAGCATCGACTTTAAGGGGCCTCTACCGTCATCTGACCGCAATGTGTACTTCCTCAACATCGTTGATGAGTACTCCCGTTTCCCTTTTGCCTTCCCCTGCCCAGACATGACCAGCACCACGGTCATCAAGTGCCTGAACGACCTCTTCGCCTTGTTCGGGTTCCCGAACTATATACATAGTGACCGGGGCTCCTCCTTCATGAGCGAGGAACTCCGTCAGTTCCTACTAGCGAGAGGTATTGCAGCAAGTAGGACCACCAGCTACAACCCCCGAGGGAACGGCCAGGTGGAAAGAGAGAACGCGACGGTATGGAAGGCCGTCCTCTTAGCCTTAAAGTCTAAGGGCCTCCCAACCTCCCGCTGGCAGGAAGTCCTCCCGACAGCGCTGCACTCCATCCGGTCACTACTTTGCACTGCCGTTAACGCCACCCCCCATGAACGAATGTTTGTTTTCCCCAGGAAGTCGACTACGGGAACCACTCTACCAACCTGGCTGACCTCTCCGGGGCCCGTCTTGCTGCGAAAGCACGTGAGGGCCCATAAAACGGACCCCCTGGTCGAGAGGGTGAACCTCCTGCACGCCAACCCCCAGTACGCCTACGTGGCTTACCCAGACGGGCGGGAGGACACTGTCTCCTTACGAGACCTCGCACCCTCGGGCACTCCGGAGACACCACCTTTACCCCCCCCACCACCCCCCCCAATTCCAGCCCAGGTAGACGGCATGCCGGAACCCCACGAGCCTTCGCCGACCACGCAGACACCAGCATTAACACCGGATAATGCAGCACCGCCGCTGCGACGATCGGAGAGGCTTACGAGGCCTCCGGACAGACTGACATACCAGAACTGGTAGTACACTTCACCCCGCCGGACTCAAATCTAAACAAGGGGTGAATGTGGTAAACCACTTTTATCGTTCACTATCGTTACACTATAGTTATCACTGTTGTATTGTTCTCACTGTTCTCACTGTTGTATCACTATACGAGGTCGCCTCTTGTCGCGCTGTTATACCTGGGCTGACCACCTCTGACTCCACCCATGGCTCCACCTACCTGCCCAGGTATAAAGGTAGTCGACTGGCTGGTGTTAAATCTGTGAGTTGTTCAAGTAATTAATACTCAGACTTAATCAGTAACAATAAAACAGGTCTTTACTGGTTGGAGGTAGGGACTATACGTAGGTCTTTACTTCATGCCCACAGGCGGGAACTGAGGGGAGATCAGTACCCACAGTACTATTTATACCCCTATGGCCAGGAGTGGTACTGCGTATCACTACGCCCAACAAGTAGTGCAGTCCTGTCCATAGGTTCAAAGTAGCACACATATTACATACACAACATTCCTCCCTTCCGAGCTTTACAGTCATCTCCCCATTTAACATAACGTAATAACATATATACATATATAACTTCAGGTTTACATAACAGAATAACATAGATACATAGATAACTTCATGTCAAAACAGATCACAGATTCAGTCTCTGCGGAAAACAGTTCACAGATTCAATCTCTGTGGTGTAGTCGGTTCACGTTGCTGGAGTGACTCATTCAATAGTCCTTCCATGGATTTAACAGTTTGAACTTCCGAACTGAATTGGCTCCGTTCGGAGGGACCACGTGTGTGATCTGGTAGAGGTAATAATGGTTCAGATGGGTCATCTTCTGTTTCGACTTTTCCTTTTCTGCTTCTTGGAGACTCTCTGGGCTCCACTGTCAGCTGCCAGCTGCATGCGCAGTTCCTCCTTCTCTTCCTCCTTTTTCCGTAGTAGAGCCACCTTCTCCCGATGTTCCGTAGACTTTCGGTGCTCCTCCATGATTTCTGTATGGTGGGAGTCGAAGTTACAAGTTGGGCAGGACAGGACATAGTAATATTCGGTGTCGTCCTGATCTAGGCCAGCGAGAGGGTCTTCTATTTCCTCCATACCCAGCTGGGCGTTAGCCAGCTTTTGTTCCAAGTCCAGACATCTTTCCTGAAGAGACTTCTTCATGCGTACCTCTTCATCCAGCTTTTTCTGGGCTTTCAGCAAGTCGTTTACTAATGACCTCATTTGAGATTTTACTACTTCAACTTCTTTTGGAGATTGATTGATCGGACTATTCAATCCCTCTACCGGAGCAGCTGTTTCAGCGGTCTGTTGTTCTACGTTGACGTGAGTCAGCATACTTTTGGCATCCAAGGGCTGCTCTGTTGCAGTCATCTCAGTCTGTGTTGCCACCTCAGCTCTTCCAATAACCTTTGAGAGCTCCGAACCCCTTTCGTTTGAATATTGAAGTTCGTGTTCAAGTTTTTCCCATTTCAGAGTCCTGTCCTTCAGCATATGCAGGAGTTGGCTGACCGTTAACTCCTCTGACATCAGACGTTTTGTGTGCTCCTGTTCCATTTTCTCCATCAGCTGCTTCTGTTGTCTTTCCAGATTCTCCAACTCTATATCAAAGAACTCTTTCGTTGCATTCAACTCTTGCTCACAACGGCGAAGCATTTGTTCTAATTGCTGTTGTAGTTTGAAATGGAGTTGAGTTCGAGCCCGGTGTCCCTCAGAAATGGGCACATCAGTAGACTTGCCAGACTCAGAATCCACAGTTAAACTATGTTGTTGTTGCTCAGTGGAATTCTGTGCTGAAACTTTGTCTTTTGCACCTGAGTTGGGCTTACCATCATCCGTTCCAGAGTCTGGGCCGACTATCTTCACCGAGTTCTCACTCGTTATTGTTTGTAGGAAATGCCAGTCCATATTCATTTTCCTAATCCACTCCCGTCCTAGTAGTGGAGAACCTCCTTCAGATATCACATATAAGTCCATTATTTGACTGTCTTCGCCCTTGTGGACCACTGCAACCTCTATTTTCCCGATGGGGTACACTCTTTGCCCCGTGTATGTTTTCAATATAATCCCCGTATCCTGTAGGGGAATATGTTGGAATAACTTTCCGTAATCTTTCTTATTTATGACCGTCAATGCCGATCCAGTGTCCAATTCCAGTTTTACTTGGACTCCTTCCATCTGAAGAGTGACCCAAATTGTCTGGAGGTCTGCACCCTTACCAGCGTTGAGTACTCTTAAGCTAGCCAGTTCATTACAGCTTAAGCTAGCCAGTTCATTACTGCTAGCGTCTGAATCGGACTCCTGTTCGGTCACCTTGTGTACCTTTGCGTATTTTCCTTGCGGTGACTTCTTGTTGCTGGTCTTCTTCCCTGACCTGCATACTCTAGCTATATGTCCAAGCCTACCACAAGTTCTACATTCTTGGTTTTTAAACCAACACTGGTTCTGATCATGCGTTGTCTTTCCACAACGATAACATTTGCCAGAACTCACACCCAATTTGTGTGCACTGAGCTCCGGTGACCGTAGCTGCATTACTGCCGTGCCTCTCGCTGCGGCTTCGTGTGCTGCTGCCATAGTGACCGCCTTCTCAAGCGTCAGCTCATTCTCCTCGAGCAGTCGCTTTTGTGTATCCTGTTTAAATAAACCACACACAAATTTGTCTCGAAGTGCCTCTGTCAGTCCCGTTCCAAACTGGCAATATTTCACTAATTTACGCAATTCCAGCAAATAATCAGCATTGCTTTCATGCTGTAGCTGCCTTCTGTCGTAAAATTTAAATCGTTCCGCTAGCATCAGCGGCGTGGGGTTTAGATGATCTTTCAGGACAGTAACAATCTCATCGAACGTCTTATCCGCCGATTCATCTGGTGATAACAGGTGTTTCAATTGCCCGTATGTCTTCGCACCCATTAAATTTAATAATGTTAGAGCTTTATCTTGGTCACGAATTTTATTGGCCTTACAATAATTTTTTACTCTTTCAACATATATGGCCCAATCTTCGAGGTCACTATCAAAGGTACTAATATTCCCGTGTTTAGGCATTGTAGATTTGCAATTTCTCAGATTTTATTTTCTTTACTTGTTATCAAAGATGGCGGCTTCCCGCTCTTGCCGTCGTCCTCCGCCCACAAAATGGCAGTTTTCCCGCGCTTGGCGGTCTTCACCCGTCCCCCAATGCCGTCTCCCTTCAGCCCCCGAGTGCGGCCCTTATCTTCGCCGCGATCGCCCGAGTGCGGCCCTTATCAGCGGATGCGATCGCTGGATCGCGAAGCGGCTCTCGGCTCTTATCAGGAGATGCGATCGCTCCGTTGAAACGCCTCCCGCTCGAAGCGGCTCTCGCGCCCTATTCCTCCAGCTCCCCCAGCCCCGTTCGTGCGGCCAACGCGGTCGACTGCCTGTCGCGTCGCTGCCCGGCTCAGACAACGGCTTACCCACCACCAAGCTGGAGAAGAAGCTGACGGTCGCCGATGGAGGCTCCGAGGTCAGGATGTCTTCCAGTGGGGTGGAGAGGGTGGAAACCTCTCTGCAACGTCCTGGCTGTGGACGAAGCTGCCGTGGAGTGACTGCCGCAGGGTCCGAATCAGACTCGTCGCCAGTGTTAAATCTGTGAGTTGTTCAAGTAATTAATACTCAGACTTAATCAGTAACAATAAAACAGGTCTTTACTGGTTGGAGGTAGGGACTATACGTAGGTCTTTACTTCATGCCCACAGGCGGGAACTGAGGGGAGATCAGTACCCACAGTACTATTTATACCCCTATGGCCAGGAGTGGTACTGCGTATCACTACGCCCAACAAGTAGTGCAGTCCTGTCCATAGGTTCAAAGTAGCACACATATTACATACACAACAGCTGGTATTCCTCCTTGTTGGACCCGATCACCCACGAGGGTGGGTTCTGTTATTTAGTCAATAAAAACCTTTAGTTACGTTCCTAACTCGTCGCTTTTTATTGGACGAATTGATAGGTATATCAGTAATGCCATTGAGTGTTCTTTGGTGTTCAGGAGGTGCCTGCGATTGCGGCGGTACACCTGTCCTTCTGGGGTACGGACGTGATACGATCGCTCAGTGTCAGCTGGCTGGATGACGACTGCTGGCTTCCAGTAGTCATGCTCCTGGATTCTGACAGATTCTCCATTGTGCAGTGGCGGCAGTAGTCTAGCTGACCTGTCATAGTATCTCTTTTGGTGTTGCTGTCTCTGTACACGTTTTGCATGCACTTGCTTGCAGCTGACGACCTCTGGCTGCAGCTGCTGGTTGGTGCTTGGAAGGATTGAGCGAAGTCTGCGGCTCATCAACAGCTGTGCTGGTGACTTGAAGTTGTCAACCGGAGTGTTGCGGTACTCAAGGAGACTGATGTAGGGGCCTCTTTTGTCTGCTTTGGCTTTGTCCATGAGTGTTTTTGCAAACTGGACAGTTTTTTCAGCAAGGCCATTACTTTGAGGGTAATGTGGGCTTGATGTGACATGTGTGAAATCCCATGCCTTGGCAAACAACTCGAACTCTTTTGATTTGTATTGGGGGCCATTGTCTGAGACTAAAGTCTCTACCATGCCATGCCTGGCAAAGGCTGCCTTTAGCTTGTGGATCACAGCTGCAGATGTGGTGCTGTGAAGCTTGTCCAGTTCAAAAAATCTGCTGTAGTAATCAACAGTCACTATGTAGTCCTCGTTGTTCCATGTGAACAGATCCGTTGCCGCGACCTGCCAGGGCCTGTCTGGGATACGGTGAGGTATCATGGGCTCTTTGACATTCGATGGGTGGCGTTCTAGACAAATGGAACATTTTCCGACAATATCCTCAATGTGTTTGCACATTCCGGGCCAAAACATAATGTCACGTGCTCTTTGTCCAAACAGAATTGCATATAGCTCTTTCTTGATTTGAGCATAGTTGATTTCACTGTCTGTGAGAGATCTGGAAGCGTAGCCGATGGGCTTTCCTTCTTGCAGTAATACTGCACCTAGTCCGCACTTTGCCGCGTCCACTTCACAGAATCACAGAAACCCCACAGTGCAGATAGAGGCCATTTCGGCCCATCGAGCCTGCACCGACACATATCCCACCCGATCCCCGTAACCCCTACACCAACACATATCCCACCCTATCCCCGTAACCCCATGTATTTAATCCCCCTAATACTAAGGATCAATTTATCATAGCCAATCAACCTAAACCCGCACATCTTTGGACTTGTAGTCTGAACTCTTTGTTGGGGTCGAAGTAGGCAAGAACTGGTCCCGGTTCTCTGGTGATTAGGTCTTTCATTTTCTGAAATGCTGTGTCATGTTGTTTGTCCCACAGGAACTCATTGGATTGTTTGAGCAACTGATGCATGGGTGCATTAATTTTGGAGAGGCTCGGGGCAAACTTGGCTAAGTAATTAACCATGCCTAGTACTGTCTCTAGCTCTGCGCGGTTCTTCGGCGGCTTCATCTTCTTGATGGCGGAGATTTTCTCTGGATCCGGCTTAATGCCATCAGCTGAGAGGCGATGCCTGAAATAACTGATCTCGGTGGATCCGATTATGCTTTTCTTGGGGTTGAGCCAGATACTTTTCTCCCGTGATCTTTGTAGCATCGCACGGAGGTTCCTGTCATGTTCCTCTCTATTCCTGCCATAGATGAGGATGTCATCTACGATTGTGACTACTCCATCGAGGCCTTCATAGGTTTCATCGATCTTCCATTGGAATTCATCCTGAGCTGAGATAAGACCAAATGGTAAATGCAGAAATCGGTAGCGTCCAAATGGTGTGTTGAACGTTGTTAGCTTAGATGACTCTTCCGTGAGCTTGATAGTCCAGTATCCTGATCGTGCGTCCATTACACTGAAGTAACGTGCTCCCACTAGCTTGGGTATGATGTCATCTAGTGTTGGTAGAGGGTAGTGAGGGCGTTTGATAGCCTTGTTCAAATCTCTGAGACAGACTCTGAGCTTGCCTGTACGTGGTTTCTCAACCACTACTAACGTGTTGACCCACTCTGTCGGTTCTGTTTCCCGGACGATGATTTCTGTATTCTCCATGCTCTGCAGCTCCTCCTTCAGGCGACTACATAGAGCAAGGGGTATCCATCTCGATGGCCAAACCACAGGGGTTGCTGCTGGGTCAAGGTGAATAGTGCATTCACCTGGGAATAGTCCGATTCCTTTGAAAACATCAGCAAACTCCTCCATGGCTGTCTGCTTCTCAACTGGTGCTGTCAATGATAGCACTAGCTTGATGAGGTCCATGTCTAAACATGCTTTTAGACCTAGCACTGGAGGTGCTCGAGTGTCAACAATGTAAAAGTCCAACATCATGTCGCTTTCTTTGTACTTGCATTTCATCACACATGTGCCTTTTACAATGAGCTGGTCAGTCTGCGTGAGGTGGGCTGTAGCTCACACTCATCCTTCAAGCTGTGATACTCACTCAGAGGAATTACATTAACCTGAGCTCCAGTGTCTACTTTAAACCTAAGCTCTGTGCCCTGTTTTCCTATCTCAATATCGGCAAAGGCTTGCTCAGTCTCTGAAATCTGTTTTTTCTGTGACACAGAATCAATAAACAGTTCCTCTGCATTTGGCTCTGTGGAAGTACAGTTTCTCACTTAGACACAAAATGGCTTCCTGGGCATAGAATAAAAACTCAAATGGCCAACAGCATGATTCACTAATCAGTTTCAAGGGGATGAGACAATTTAGGAATGCTACATACGTACTCCTTATCTGTGACAAGCTTAACAAGGAGCCTCGTTTACCAAACAAATAGCCAAGGACAGGATAAGGTAAACATCGGCCCACAGGCTCAGTTGGTACAGTGGGAGAACAGAAGGATCCCATAATAAAGGATTAGTTAATCTTATCTCAAGGTATTTCTGTTCGTTATTCTAACGAAGCCTGGAATACGTTGTTTCAGTAATTTGCAAGGTCTGTGCCTTTGTAATCAGGTATGATTCAATACTATGTCATGTGGCATAGAAAGCCTGTTTTGTTTCTGTACTGTATAAATATGTTACAAATTCTGTATTACTTCGAAGAGGTCTGATGTAGCCTTTGACTACACAACCCTTCCCTTGCAAGCAAATAAAGCCTGTCTTTAACGATACTTTGTGTTTAAAGAGTCTTACTCGGGAGTCGAGACTTCGACAGCTCTCTATCTGTCATTTGGCTGTCACTCACTGTGTGTACTGTTTTTCCAAGAACAGTCCTGCAAACTTTAGCAAAGTGGTTCCGTTTACCACATTTAGCACATTGCCTTCCTTTGGCAGGGCAGTACTCCTTTTCTGCATGCCAGTTGTTTCCACAATATCCACAGTTTTTGAAGCATTTTATGTCTGTGTCGCCCATTTTTAGAACTCTCTCTGTTCTTTCTGTTCTGAAACACGCTCTCTGGGCGGTGTTCTTTGGTGTGTGTCTATTTACTGCATGCACTGTCTGTTCATGCGAGCTGTTCATGGTGCCAGTTATTGGTTTCAACTGTGCTTGGGCTATCTCGTGCGATCTAGATATGTCCAAACTTTGTCCAGCGTTAGCCCGGACCCAACATTCAAAAGTTTCTCTTTCACTTTAGCTGAATGTATTCCAAAAACGATGCAGTCTCTGACCATCTCATCTTTATCTTCTGCATATTCACAGTCTTTTACCAGTAGTTTTAACTCAGTCACGAACTGTTCAAACGACTCACTAGCTCCTTGTACTTTCTCCTGAAACTTGTACCTGGCGAATATCGTATTTGTCTTCGGCATCACATATGCTTCAAAACGGTCAAAATAACTTTTCATTACCTTTGCTTCATCCGCGGTGAGAGACCATGTGTTAAAAATGTCTCTCCCTTTTTCTCCGATCCACAGGAGTAGGTAGCTACATCTTTCTTCCTCCCCTTTGCTTTTCAATGGACCCGAGAACATCAATTCCACGTGTTGCTTGAACTTGCGCCATTCTCTATGTAAGTTCAAAGATTCCCAATTCATTCAAGGCAAGGGAGCTCCAACGATGTCCATTTTCAATCCCTGTTCTGACACCATGTCTTGTTTTGCACACTTTGTACAAAACGAATAAATTGCAGGACAATGGAGTATTACAGTTTAAACTCTTTTATGAAGCATCAGGTCTCTGATTTCAATCATACAGCACAGTGGGGACAAGATGGAGTCAGGACCCCTAGCCTGGGTCTTCCAAAACAATAGCAGTCCTTACAGATGCCTGCAGGCCAATGACAACTCAGCATGTGATCACATGTGAATGTAATAGGTATTCCAATGATAATTCAATATGCAAATGTAACAGTAGAGAAGTCAAACATTCAATTGGGGCAAGATCCAGCATAGGTGATTCGCATTCACTGAAACCAAATATGCTTGGAATAAGAAAAGGATATATCGAGGTCTTTCTCTCTGCAGGCCATGGGTGAGCTGTCCACACCTTCTAAAGCCTACATGGTGGGACTAATGGACTTGTGACTGAACTTTTCGCTGCAGCGCTTCGTTCGTCAGGAGATCACCTCGGGTGGCGAGGTCAGCGTGTCCAGTTCGCAGGCCCATGTGGTTTTCTGATCACTGAAACCAGGGCCAAATAAAATGGAATATTTAGCCTCGTTAATTGTCTCTGGTGGCACGCTACTGAACACAACTGTGCAAAATACCTTCATGCACTTTTTTGGACATAATTGTCACTGCATTCAGCTAACACACCAAATAATTCTACACAAACATGTTAAGCAGAGTTCTGCCAAAGGCAATTGATTCCTCAAATAAACAGCATTACAACAGTAACTACAATTCAAAAGTACTTCATTGGTTGTAAAGTGCTTTGGAATGTCCTGAGGTCGTGAAAGACACTATAGAAATGCAATTTCCTTCTTTCTTTTTGCTTCAGCATAGAAAGTTCAGCACAAAGGAGGAGGCCACTCAGCTGATCATGCCTAAAGTGTCTCCTCAAAGCCCAGTTTCTTGCTTTTTCCCCATACTATATCTTTCTTCAATAATATTCTAGTTCCCCCTTGACTTGGCTTCAACAGTCACTTGCAGTAGAGTATTTCATATACTTTAGCTGCAAATTTAATAGCGCTGAGGGGGCGGGTTTGGAGGCAGGTCCACTGTCAAAGTAGCAAAGATTGATGGTGGGGAGGAAACCCTGCTGTCAACCTGCCTCCACACGAGCCTCCCAGGTGTCGGGTCTGTCAGCGCAGAACTGACCCGACACCAAGCGGCGGGGGATACAATTCAGCTGCTTAAATGGCTTGTTAAGAGCCAATTTTTAATACTATTTTGAGGCTTACTTCTAATTTTACCTTCTCCCCCGTGGGTTACCCGCTGTTTGGGGAACACGCCAGCTCAACCTGGCGTGTTTTGAGTCTGCTCTGATGTTTCTGATAAGCTGACAGTGACAGAAGTGGTATCAAGGATGCCATGTTGCAGATGGTGAGTTTCAGAACACAGAAAATGTTGTTACTGCATTTTTAATACATATAGAAATTTCTTTATCTTACAAGTTTTTAGATCCAACTGTATGTTCAGTGCCACCTCATTGGAACAACCTCTCTCACCATTGACAGATCGCTTCTGTCATCGCACCTACAGCTGCTATCTATTGCAGCAACATCGGAGCCAATGAAACAATCAGATTTTGATCCTCCGAATCCTTCCACGATCAGCCCCAACACCAACATCACCAACCTCATCACCAACCTTCTCCGCCATCACTTGATGCTGCACTGGTCACAGGGCATCAGCCCCTGACAACATTGCTGCCCAGGAGGCCAGCGATGGCATCACCACAGCCAGATTTTCTTCACTTGACGCTGTAAACCCTGGCTGCCACATGATGCGCCAGGTTGACACCATCCCACACCAGCACAGTGAAGCATCCCTTTAATGTCCAAGCCATTCCATGCACACTCATCACTATAGTGGGGGGGGGGGGGAAGCTATGTATCAACAATCACTGGAACTCAGTAAGACACTTCTCAAGGTGTGCACAGATCTGTCCAATAAGGGGCAGTGTGGGAAAAATAGATTTCACTGTATGACAACACATTACCAGAAACTTCACATGGACATTGGCTAAACCTCTCAAGTGCCCACCCTTGTGTGTTGTTAGTTGGTATGCTTGCAGTAGAATGAGGGTGAGTGTGAGGGGTGGCTAGTGAGATGGGGAAGTGATAAAGTAGATAGAGAGGGTTGGATGGAGGTGCAAGGTACTTTGGTGTCCTGGGGAGGTCTCTTCCACCCTTGGAAGGGAAGAGAACCTCCCTTCATGCTGTGACTCCCTCCATAAACATATGGAGGGAGTCATTGGAGAGCCTGGGTGCAAGCGTTCACCTTTGTGCAGTGATTGCCTGTGTTTGCAGCACCTCAATGCTGCCAAACACTGACAGAACAACTGTCAATCTCCAATTGGACGAGGTCCCTTTAAGGAAACCAGCTGATGACAAGTCATCAAATGACGTCATCAGATCCGCTTCCTGTTAATTGGCCAGTAAGCTCGCAGGGCAGGCTTAACAAGGCCAATCAAGGGAAAATCACATCTGCAGAGCGGATGCAGCTAGGAGCGGGACCGGAACCCAGAAACCAGCTATCCCACCCCATCTCGCCTCCTCCATTAAATTTACGGCCTAACAGTCCAAAAGCAAGAGCCTATTTTCCTACTTTGTCTGCTTCTTCTGATGAAGAGGAATCACTTCTTAAACTTCTCGAGAAATTTTCAGGTCCAGTCAAGTGAAGGTCATAACTCAAAGCTTGGGCCTACTTCATCGCTGGCACTATACTGCCCAGTTCCCACTGCTTGGTTTTAGACTTGACAAAAGCTGGTAACCCTGAGACAGACATGTGAACTCAGCACATAAACCTAGCGCTTCAAGGAAAATAATATCTTGTCTCCTTTTCTCTTTGGGTCTCTATGGTGTGTTAAGGGACAGCAAACAAGAGATATGTTATTACTTCAAATAGCAGACAACCGGCTCACTCCGCAGCTAGTGTTGGGTGCAGTTTGCCAAACACGGCCCACAGCACAACACTTCCCAAAATACACCAGTGTTCCTTGAAAGGCGCAGGGGTCAGCGAGCGTCTCACCTGCAAACTTTCCGCTGTAATTTTAGATGTTTTGTGGTTTCAGTTACTTCGAACACAGAGCAAAAAATCACCACGAAACAAGAACCCAGCAAACTTAAATTCTCAAAACATTTGTATTCAGAAAACCACACGCAGAGACAAAAGGAGTAAGTTTTCCAATTTCACCTCTGGCTGAGGGGATTTGCCCAGCTGTGAAATCAGAAAGCTGCCTCTAACTAGTGCTATTTGTACAAGGTTACAGTCATCTAAGAGAGACAGTTTCTCTTCTCTTCTCCTAAGAGCCTTGACCCCCGCCTACTGTGTAACAGGTTCTCCTGTTCTGGCAGACCTTCAGCACCTTACCAAATGCATGTGTAGGCTATTCGACCCTGTGGTGCATCACAGGTTCGCTTGTTCTTTCCCTCACCTTGACAATCATTCCATGCACTTGCCAGCAGGAGACACCCTGAGCTGAGGGGTACAGAAGCCAATTATAGTCGTTCAACTGCCATCATGGCTTAGTGATGGTTTGGAGCAGGGATCAAAGCTGGGATCTTCCAGCTCGTACGCCTACAACTAAATCTTTCTTCTACCGATGCGGCCATCAGGCATCTCCTTTTGGTCCACCACCTTACACACCACCAAATTACTTTAAAAGACTATACAGAACCATTAACTAGTTACACTGGCATACAGTAGACGGTTTCTTAGTAAATATTTAAAAGTTTTAAAATGTGCCTATTAGTGTCCTTGCACCTAAAAAAAACCTGCTTAATTTAAGAGCCTCCTCAAAGGCCCGCAAATGGGCGCAATTAGCGGCAACTCGCCATGGTGATTAATTCGTTCTGGGGGCGTAGTCAGTTGTGTGGACGGGGCTGGCATCCAGCGCGATGTTTTTTAAACAAGCGTAAAAGATCGCGGAAACTCGATTTGCGCTGGACGTAATGTGCTATTTGAAATTCCTCGATCTTTTGCGTTGCTTTGGCCAATTTTGGGCGAATTGTGCTGAAAAATCCAGCACAACCTAGCGGAAACTACAGACCTTTGAAAGTTATTATTATAACTGCTTCCACCACCCGTTTCAGGCAGTGCATTCCAGATCACAACAACTCGCTGCGTAAAAGTCTTTTTCCTCATGTTGCCTTTGGTTCTTTTGCCAATTACCTTAAATCTGTGTCCTCTGGTTTCCGACCCTTCTACCAGTTCTAAACAGTTTCTCCTAATTTACTCTACCAAAACCCTTCATAATTTTGAACACCTCTATCAAATCTCCCCTTAACATTCTCTGCTCTAAGGAGAATAACCCCAGTTTCTCTGGTCTCTCCATGTAAATGAAGTCTTTCCTCCTAGTGCCATTCTAGTAAATCTCATCTGCACCCTTCATAAGTCCTTGACATCCTTCCTAAAGTGTGCTGCCCAGAATGGGCCACAATACTCAAACTGGGGCCGAACCAGTGTTTCATAAAGGTTTAGTATAACTTCCTTGCTTTAGTACTCTAGGGGGGAGAAATTCGGTGGGTTAGTGCCTCCCATTAGCACCCCTTGGGGGTGATAACAGGGCGCTGATGACTTACCCCCGGGTGCGGCGAGATGAAATACCACCGGGAATTTCGGTGAGAGGTTTCCGGCGGCGGTAAGACATTGCACCACGATCTCCTTCGCCTGGAGATTGTGACATCATTGCTGTGCGCATCGCCCTGGTAGCGCCCTGGACCCGAACTTCGGTTCTGCCTCCTGCAGCATCGCCGGGCGATGACACTGACAGCGGCAGGAGGTGTTGATCGGGAGGCCAGGTGCTTCGGGGGTGATACTTAAAGGAGAGCTTGTCGAGGTAAGCACCTACATTTCTGAAATGTTTTTGTTCAATTTTTTTTGCTTCTCCTGGGCCGCGATCGATCAGCCTGGCACTCTGCTGGAGTGCATGGGGCTGATCGAGTCGGATTGCGGCCGCTGTCAGGGACCAACTAACTGGTCCCAATGCAGAGCCTGCAGCGATGGCCCTTCCCTTTAAGGGAGGGAAGGAGCCTCGGAACGCAGCAGTGCTGCATGGGACATTGTGCAGCACTGCACCACCACAGCCCCGCCTGCGTCTTTTAGCGCTCCAGGAAGGAAGTGGAGCTAAATCAAGTGCTCCACTTCCTTCCTGGAGCGCTAAAAGACGCAGGCGGGGCTGTGGTGGTGCAGTGCTGCACAATGTCCCGTGCAGCGCTAAAACCCAATATTTTAAAAGCTGGGAATCATTAGCACCTGGCGCTAACTTTCCCAGCTTTCAAAAGTTACCGCCCCCAAACGGGATGATAATGAATTTCTCCCACCTGGCCTCTATTTATAAAACCAAGGAATATAAATGCAAGTATTTCTTTATAATGCCAACCATCCAGTATGCTTTTTTAATAGCCTTCTCAACTTGTCCTGCCACCTTCAAAGATTTGTGTACATGCACCCCCAGGTCTCTCAGTTCCTGCGCCCACTTTAAAACTGCACCATTTAGTTTATATTACCTTTCCTCATTCTTCCTACCAAAATGAACCACCACCTTTCTCTGCATTAAATTTCATCTGCCATGTGTCTGCCCATTTCACCAGTCTGTTTATGAAATCTGTTCCTGTCTTCCTCACTGTCTACTACATTTCCAAGTCCAATGTCCAGGTCATTAATATATATATATTATAATGACCCAAGTCTAGGTCATTAATATATATTAAAAAGAGCAGTGGCCCTAACAATGACCCCTGGGGAACACCATTGCACACTTCCCTCCAGTCTGAAAAAACAACTGTTCATCAGTACTCTCTGCTTTCTTTGCCTTAGCCAATTTTGTATCCATGCAGCCACTGTCCCTTTAATCCCATGGACTTCAATTTTGCTAACAAGTCTATTGTGTGGTACTTTATCAAGCGCCTTTTGAAAGTCCATATACACAACATCAACCACACTACCCTTATCAATCCTCTCCGTTACTTCATCAAAGAACTCAATCAAGTTAGTTAAACACGATTTGTCTTTAACAAATCCATGCTGATTTTCATTTATTAACCCATATTTTTCCAAGTGCCAATTAATTTTTTCCCAGATTAATGTCTTTAAAAGTTTCCCCACTACTGACATTAGGCTGACTGGCCTGTAGTTGCCATGTTCATCCCTCTCCCTTTTTTTGAACAGGGGTGTAACATTTGCAGTCTTCCAGTCCTCTGGCACCACTCCCATATCTAAGGAGGATTGGAAGATTAGGGCCAGAGCTTCCATAAATTCCACCCTTGCTCCCCTCAGCAACCTAGGATGCATCCCATCCGGACCGGGTGACTTTTCTACTTTGAGGGATGCCAACCTTTTAAGGACTTCCTCTTTATTGTTACCCTATATCCAAAATCACCACTGCTTCCTTCTTTACTGTGACATTGGCAGCATCCACATCTATAGTGAAGACAGATGCAAAGTATTCATTTAGTACCTCAGTCATGCCATCTGCCTCCACAAGATCTCCTTTTTGGTCCCTAATCAGCCCCACCCTTCTTTTGACTACCCTTTTAATATTTATATGTTTATAAAAGACTTTTGGGTTCCCTTTTATGTTACCCACTAATCTATTCTCATACACTTTCTTTGCCCCTCTTATTTCCACTGTACTTTTTGTATTCAGCTTGGTTCTCTAGTGTATTATGAACCCAACATTTGTCATAAGCCTCCTTTTTCTGTTTTATTTTAATCTCTATGGGGGAGAAATTCATTATAGCCCAGGAATGTGCGCTAACTTTAGAAAAGTTTGAGAATTAGTGCCAGGCGCTAATGATTCAGACTGCATGCAAAATTCAGTCTCATTGCACAAAGAAAGGATTGGAGCGTTAAATCAAGCGCTAATGGCCTAGCTCAGTGATGCTACACTCAAAGCACTAACCAATATCAGGTGCAGTTTAATCACAAGTCATCATTGCCACAGGCTCTTTCCAGTTCTTAAAGGGGAGGTTCATTGATCCTGCAGAACCTCATTCTCAGCATTGCTGGCTGTGCAGTTGCCTCAGCAGCACAAGCAGGCCAAGTAGAAGGATCTGGATGACTCAAGAAGCTGCACTGATGGCACATCCATGCCCCAGAGAGAGAGCCTGCAGATTCAACGATGAGGCATTGGAGGCGTTGGTGTCCGCTGTGGAGAGACGGAGACCGGTGCTGTACCCAACAAATGGCAGGAGGCCCTAGCCGCAAGTCTTCCGCACCATGTGGAGCGAGGTAGCACAGCATGCCTCGGGCAGCACTGGCATCCCCAGGACCCACACACAGTGCAGGAAGAAATTTAACGACCTTTCTCAGGTGGTCATGGTGAGTCAATCCTTCAACAAATGCTACATACCACCATCTGAACCTTCGTCTGCACACACTGGCCAAAGCACCACACCCCCAGCACTCACCCACCAACAATCTCTACCGACCAACACTCACATCCACATCTCACCCCTTGCACACAATGACAGCTATTTATCTGTGGCAGGTACATCACACAAATAGATTACTCCACACTCACTCACACACTTTCCTTTCACTTGCAGGCCAAGGTGGTGCACAACAGGAGGGAGCAGGAGTGCACAGGTGGGGGAGAAGCTGACACCCAACCACAGTCTGAGCTGGAGGCTCAAGTGCTGCAGATCATTGGGCGCCAGGTGGAGGGCGCCAAGGCCACCGGCGAAGTTGAACCCCTTGGGCACAACAATGGTATGTTCATCCCTATTCCTTCTTCTCACATCCGACTTCCCCCTCACCCCACAAGCCTTTCCCACTTTCCAGCTAATCATGCTGTATGCATGCCTTTCTCCCTACCTGCCCCTCTCCCCTCACCTTAACCTGATCCTTGTGCCTTTATGCTTTCAGATAATCAGCAAGCATTTGAGCAGCCTGTCCCTGAGGGCACCGTAGAGAGCGAGGCAGGAGAAGAGGAGGATGAAGAACACACCGCGTCACTGCATGTCTCACCCGCAGGCACCAGCTCAGATACTGGCACTACGTGTTTTTTAGAGGTAAGTATAGTAGCGGGATCTACACAGGGTGTTGCACCAGGGACGACTGGGCTGCAGTAAGGCGAGGGGGAAAGGGTAGCTCGGGGGCCAGCTCCCCAGAGGGCGAGTTCGCGCATGAGTTCTGCTGCACAGGACTCAGATGAGGACCTCGATGGGGAGGCATTTAGAAGAAGGGTAATGGGCATGCACATGGAGATGATAGATGCAATGGCAAGGGTGCCCGAGAGCCTCTTGGCAATGACAAGGAGCATGGAGGAGTACGCCTCCAACATTGCACAAAGTTCTGCGCACACCATGGAGCCCATCATTTCCAGTCTGCAAAGGATGGTAGACTCCCAGAAAGACCGTGGTGACCCAGACCTGATGCCGCGTGTGATGGGCGATCTGACAGCTTCCATTGCAGCACAGGTGGAAGCGATGCAATGGGCTGCATTTTGTGAATAGAGGCGAGTTGGAGATGGGACAGCTGCTTGTCGTATCAATGTCCCGCCTCCATCCTCGCCTGACCAACCAGAGGGATTTTCCCCTGATTGAGCTTGTTGAGCCCACCCTGCAGGCTCAGCAGGCCAATTAGGGAGGAAGTCACTGACAGAGCATGTCAACGTCAGACGTGCTATCTGTCAAGACTTCTTGAAAGAAGAAATGTCAGCATTTGACAGCTCTGTGAAGCTGTCAAACACTGACATTCTCTTTAGTTTGATGAGACCTTGTGTTCAGGACTCATCAAACCTTTCAAATTTGTAAATTTCACATGGCTGTTGGTCTGGAGATTCCAACAGCCAGTCTGTGAAATTGACAAGGAGGATGTCAGCTCTCACGATCCACTGCGGCTGAAGGCTGTAGAAAGAAATCAAGGTAAGTGAACACTTTTTAAAACTTATCACTCACCTTGCATAATTACCACTGCACACTTGCATCCATCACGCACCTCTACATCTTAATTCCAGGTGCTTTTGACCACTGCAGACCTCCGCCATGTCTCCTCCAACCCGGCAGGGTTCTCCGAGGTTGGAAAGCCTTCACCTGTTATGGTAAAATGGCTCTAATCCTTTTTTCTGCCTGTTAACTGTAGTGATCAATAACATGTCATTCTATATTGGACACTAGGTGGAGCCGTAGAGCTGTATATAGCTGTATGTATAAGACTACACTACCAAGCTATATATTATATTAAGACTACATTACCCATGAGGCTAGGGTGAAGATTGGAAGCCTGTTGCCTATGCCTCCAGGTCTATGACTGATACTGAGTGTCGATACGCCCAGATTGAAAAGGAATGTCTAGGCTTGGTAGTTGGACTAGAAAAGTTTCATGGCTACATATATGGACTTCCCACCTTCACAGTTGAAACAGACCACAGCCCTTTGGTTGCCATCATAAAAAAAACCTGAATGAGACGTCTCCAAGGATTCAACGACTCATGACAAAGCTGCAACGATATGACTTTGAACTGATCTACACACCAGGCAAATACATAGTGTTAGCAGATGCACTATCCCGAGCACCCACAATGAGTCATGTGAGCTCTACTGAAGAAGACGTGGATGTTCATGTGAGTATGGTCACTGCTGCGCTGCCCGTGTCAGACATAAAATCAAAGCAAATAGCAGAAGAAACAGTAAAAGATACAGTATTACAAACAGTAATAGAGAACATTCATCATGGTTGGCCAAAAGGTTCCTGTCCAAAATATTTTCACATAAGGTCAGAATTGAGTGTCGCAAGTGGACTATTACTAAAACAGAACAGAATAGTCATTCCACAGGCTCTACGTCAAGACATGCTCAAAAGGATTCATGAGGGACACCTCGGAATTGAAAAATGCAAAAGGAGAGCAAGAGACACTGTTTATTGGCCTGGCATAAATAAGGACATTGAGAACATGATAGGCAAATGTGAGACATGTCAGAAACACCAAAACAAACAAGCAAAGGAACCAATGATAGTAGCTGACATACCAACAGCAGCATGGCAAAAGGTTGGTATGGACCTTTTTCATTTAAATGGTAAAGACTATCTAATAGTGATTGACTACTATTCTAACTATCCTGAGATGGCGCTGCTCTCAAGCACCACAGCAAGCAGTGTCATAATGCATGTGAAATCCATCTTCGCCAGACATGGAATTCCCAGGATTGCCGTTAGCGACAATGGTCCGTGCTTCAACTGTAAGGAGTGGCAACAGTTTGCAGCACATTATGACTTTTAACACATCACATCCAGTCCTTTGTATGCTCAGTCAAATGGTAAGGCAGAGAAAGGTGTTCAAGTTCTCAAGCAGCTACTGAAGAAAGCGACAGAAAGCAAGTCTGATCCTTATCTCGCCCTGCTGAGCTACCGAGCCTCACCTTTAGACTGTGGTTCTTCACCTGCTGAACTACTAATGGGTCGCAAGTTGCGCACCACGCTACCCTGCTGTTCAAAAGAACAGCAAAGTGAGGAACTGAGACAGAGACTTCAACTGTTAAAGCTGAAACAGAAATCATACTATGACAAGTCATCCAAAACTCTAAAACCATTGACAAAGGATGATGTTGTCAGGATTGAGGATCCAGATGCATGGAACAGGAAAGCTACAGTTCTTGAGGAAGTAGGACCAAGGTCATACACTGTTAGAACTGAGGAAGGACAGATTCTCAGGAGGAACCGCCATTCACTCCTAAAAACACAAGAGACTATTCAAGACCAGATTGATGACAATGCCGCAACTGCATCTTGTCATTCACCGCCAGAACAATCTCATGAAGACACATCAGACTTACCCGTGTTGAGAAGATCCACACGTGAAGTAAAACAGCCTGATAGACTTAATCTTTGAGTACAATGTAAAGCTTTGAAAATGTGTTGACTGTTTTGAAAATGTTTATGTTTATAGAGCACTAACAAAAGTGTTACTGATATTATCTTTATTGTTTTCTTGAAAGTTGATTGATATTGATTTTGTTAAACCTCAAAGAAAGGGGGATGTAGTGATCAATAGCATGTCATTCTATAGTGGACACTAGGTGGAGCCGTAGAGCTGTATATAGCTGTATGTATAAGACTACACTACCCAGCTATATATTATATTAAGACTACATTACCCATGAGGCTAGGCTACCCACAAGGCAGCAGTCAAGATGGAAGCCTCTACAAGATGCTGTACAAGTCCACATGTGCTCAATAAAATAACTAGCAAAAGCTAGCTGTGTTCATAATAAGAATGTCTATTTATTAATGAACATAACATTAACTACCTGTTATCAGGCAGTTAAAAGGATTAAATGCCTTTCCCTCCTCCAGGAGACGGGACTCGAAGCTGCACATCTTCCCACCTCCTGGCAAAAGGGCATGGAGGCGGGATGGGGGCAGGTTTGCCATCCGCCCCCACTTTCTCCGAATTTACCAGCTGTCCCGCCTCCATGCCCGCCTCCTCGGGGCTTGGAAAATCCAGCCCAACGTCTTAGTGCTGTAATGCAGTCTATGCCTGGTGGCATCCAAACTCAGACTGCTCTCATGCAGTCTCAGTTTGATGCCATGCAAGCTCTGACTGCTGCCATTGTGGCTGGGTCGACCACCGCCCACCGGGGCTTTCAGGGTGTCGCAGCAGGCCAGCAATCTGTGCTCCAGCAGACTGATAGGGATGCTGAGGTGCTGCCCCAGGGGAATGGGAGTAGGTCAGTGGAGCAGGAACCTGCTGTCCTCTCTCAGGATGACAGCATTCCTGCTCCCACCACTGCCACTCCACCATTGCCACCATCATTCTGCCAGCCCAGACTGCTGCTGCCCATGCTGAGGTGGTGCAGTCTACAGCCGGGTCTTCCATGCCCAGAGCTGGTCGAGGGCATCCTGCAAGGCCATCTGAAATCTCCCGCATGGACACTCAGCAGCCTTCCACCAGCCCTGCTGCAGCCAGTGGGCCAACACTTCGTACGAGCACTAGAGTAGGCAAAGGCACAGTAATGAGCAGTACTAAGGGATTGCACAAGGATGAATAGTTAATATTTTTGTTGTAAATATGTGTTCACTAATTATTGATAAATTTATTAATTCAGTTTGGATTATTTTGTGCTGTGTCTCATTTCAGCTTGGTGCTGTGATATGGCCTGCGACAGGGATGGAATGATGGGGATGTCGTGAGCAACGGTGATCTGGGACTAATTTATTCGAACTGCAGCCTGATGAGCCGATCACGGACCGACCTTCCAGAAGGCCGATTGAGTGGCTGCCTCCTCCCTAGCTCCTCCTCCTCCTCCTCGGCTTCCTCGCCTTACTCTTCCTCCTTGTCCTCCTCCTCCTCTCCCTCTTCCTCCTCCTGAGGTGGTCCTGCTGGTGGCGAGGGCTGGGCCCTCATGATGGCCAAGTTGTGGAGCATGCAACAGACCACCACGAAATGGGGCACCCACTCCGCTGAGTACTGGGGGGCTCCTCCCGAACGGTCAAGGCAGCGGAACCATTGCTTGAGCACACCGATTGTCTGCTCAATGATATTCCTGGTGGCAGCATGACTCTCATTATATGAGTGCTGGGCAGGAGTGTTGGGGTTGCAGAGGGGAGTCATGAGCCAGGTGCAGAGTGGATAGCCCTTGTCTCCGAGTAGCCAGCTGTGAGCTTGATGTGGTGGCTGGAAGAGAGCTGGCGCAGGATGAAGGCATCATGGCTGCTGCCAGGATTGTGGGCATTGACGGTGAGGATTCACTGTCTGTGGTCGCACACCAACTGCACATTAAGTGAGTGGTAGCTTTTGCGGTTATGAAAGATCTCAGGATTGTTATGTGGTGCCCGCAAAGCTACGTGGGTGCAATCAATGCCCCCCTGCACAATGGGGAAACCCGCTATCCTGGCAAAGCCGCATGTACATTCGTCCTGCTTCTCTCTGGTGATGGGGAAGGAAATGTAGTCTCTTCTCCTATTGTAGAGGGCCTCTGTGACCTCCTGGATGCAGCGATGGACGGCGATCTGCGAGATGTTAGCTGTACCTCCTGTTGCAGTCTGGAAGGGTCCACTGGTGAAGAAATTGAGGGCAACGGTGACCTTGATTGCCACTGAGAGAGCCGTGGCTGCCCTGAGTTGAGGCTCAATGCCTGGTTGCAGGAGGTGGCAGAGTTCTGTGACCACCTCCTTGGTGAAGTGGAGCCCTCTAATACACTGCTTCTTGCTTAATTGAAGGTAGGAGAAGTGCTGTCAGAAAACCTGTAGTGTATGTACCTTTAAGAGAGAACTACTTTTACAGCTCCTGTATACTGTAGTACCAGCAGTGACCATACCTGTATATAAGCCTTGAGCATGCCTCTGTACTGTTAGCCTTTAGACTACCCTCCTCCAGTAAACACCTGTTGATTATTAATTTACAGCCTCCGTATAGTTATTGGAAAACATCATACTTTAAGAATCACGGATTCAACAGTGGCGACGAGGTCGATTCGAATCTACCTGCAACTCTGCATTTCCTTTCAAGGATTCGCTCTGGGAGGACAGTGGAAGAAAGTCGAGGCCAGAAGCACGGGCGTCGACCACGAGCAACCGCCCAGTCATCCAGCAGAGAGTGAACATCGCAGAGGAGGCTGTTGAGAGCTAGGCTTGGTTCTCCAGCCACGACGATCCAGCAACAGACTGGCAACAGGTACAGCGCAGACCCTTCCCAAACAGCGGCGGCTGGAGCCGACCGATGGCACAGAAAAGGCCGAGCAGCATCGACGGGGTAAGAGAGAGGGTGAAGCGCACAGGGCGCAGCCGGGGGTTGAAAACCGAGCGGCGTCGACGGAAAACAAAAAGAGAGAGAGGGTAAAGCAGCAGCCGGGTTCAGGACCGAGTGGCGGCAATGAGAGAGGCGCACAGGAGAACGCGCAGAGCACAGCCAGGGCTCAAGGGCTGAACAGCATCCGCGGGGGAAAGAAAGGAAGCGCGGGAGACGCCATTGAGCCGCAGAGAAGAAGGGAGAGCGCGGGAGACGCCATTTTAGAAGCCGCAGCGGAGAAGAAGGGCGAGCGCGGGAAGAAAGGAAAGCACGGGAGACGCCATTTTGTGCCAGCGGAGAAGAAGGGAGAGCGCGGGAGATGCCATTTTAGACAGTTTAATCACACCCAGGGATGCCAAAGAGTGGCAGTATCACTGCGTTCGACAATGAAGTCGAAGGTTGGGCGACATATGTGGAACGCATTGAGGTGCACTGCAAGGCGAATGAAGTACCAGATGCTAGGAAAGCACTGGTTTTGTTGAATTCCATGGGTACAAAAACTTATGGCTTACTGCAAAACCTAATAACCCCAGAGAAGCCAGTGGATAAGAATTTCGAAAGTATAGTGGAAATCCTACAGGACCACTTAAACCCCACACCGCTGCTGATAGCAGAAAGATTTAAGTTCCACAAAAGGAACCAGCATAAAGACGAAAGTAATGCTGAGTACTTAACGGAACTGCGCAAGCTATCGAAACACTGCCAGTTTGGATTGGGACTAGCAGATACGTTAAGGGACAAGTTTGTGTGTGGGCTTCAAAGTGAAGGAACCCAGAAACGGCTTCTATCAGAAAAGGATCTTACGCTGGACAAGGCTTTCAGCATGGCAGTATCACACGAAGCAGCCACACGGGGCACTGCAGAGATACAACGGAGACCGCAAGAATATGGCACCAATGAAATGTCATATGGAGCAGGGAAGTGTTATCGCTGCGGCAGAACAACACACGACCAGAAGGATTGTTGGTTCAAGGACCAAGTGTGCAGACAGTGTGGAAAAGCAGGACACATAGCAAGAGTGCAAGTCAGGGAAGAAAACCAGCAGCAAGAAATCTCCACAGGAGAAGTACAAAAAGGTACAGCAGGTGATGGACAGTAGTTCAGACGAACAGAAAAGTGATACAGACTCCGGAAGCAAGGAGCTGGGTTGTCTGAAACTACATAAGGTAATCAAAATGGAGGATCACCAGACTATCTGGGTCACGCTCAAGATAGACGGAGTCCAAGTGAAAATGGAATTGGACACAGGATCAGCCCTAACAGTCATAAACCAAAGGGACTACAAGCAGCTATTTTCACATATACCCTTGAAAGCTACAGAGATTGTCTTGAAGACGTACACGGAGCAAAAAGTCTACCCCAAAGGAAAAATAAGGGTGAACGTGATATACAAAGGCCAGGAAATACCCAAAATGGACCTATATGTATTGCCAGATGGGGGACCACCACTACTAGGACGTAAATGGATCCGGAAGATACAATTAGATTGGCATTCCATACAGGCACTGAAGGTTGAGATCTCGTCTGGATTTGCTCAGACCAAATGTGCGAAGAAATGTTGAGGATAAGCAATTCCAGCACATCAATGAAAAGCCGACAAGGAGCTTCAATGTAGGACAACCAGTCTTGGCCCGTGACTACCGAACAGAGAAATGGCAACCCAGAACGATATGAACACGGCAGGGGCCATTAATGTACACAGTGGATGTCGGGGAGAACATTGTGAGATGCCACGTCGACCAGATCCTAGCGTCACAGGAATGAGTCAACCCCATGACTCGCATACCTGGGGATGAACCCGACATACAGGTAGCATCTACCTCAGAAACAGTAGCAGCGGAACCTGATAAACTAACCGACGAAAGGGGGCCAGAATCGCCTCCGCACCAAGAACAAGAACCTCAGGAAAGGCGCTATCCAGAAAGGATCAGGAAGCTGCCCCAAAGACTGAATCTATAAATGGACTATTTCATTTTAATGTGCATGTTAAAGTGTTAACTGTTATTTGAATGTTATGGGTCCTGTTAATCTAAAAGGGGAGGAATTGTAGTGTATGTACCTTTAAGAGAGAACTACTTTTACAGCTCCTGTATACTGTAGTACTGGCAGTGACCACACCTGTATATAAGCCTTGAGCATGCCTCTCTACTGTTAGTCTTTAGACTACCCTCCTCCAGTAAACACCTGTTGATTGTTAATTTACAGCCTCCGTATAGTTATTGGAAAACATCATACTTTAAGAATCACGGATTCAACAAAACCCTCAGAGAGTAAGGCCTCCTGTTGAGAGCCCTGATGGCCCTCCTCCTCCCTCTGGCCACATGTTCCAATCTTTCTCGCTGCCTCCGCTTATTCCGCCGTAGATCCTGGAGGGCGAGGTCGACTGCCTGTACAGCTCCCATTCATGTAACCAAGTGTAGCACTTTGATATGTTGTGAGAATAAATGTAACTAATTGTTAGTAGCCACAACACTCCTGATACTAAACAACCTTTAAATGACTGAATTAAACTGTTGCACAATCTCAAACTGACAAAGAAGCAGTGAAACAGCACTAACCTGACAGCTGCGACTCATTACTAAATAGCACCCCTGGAGCTGGCAACTGCCTGCTTGACGCCTCCTCTCCCTGTTGCTGTCGGGACCAGATGCTAAGGCAGAGGGCAAAAATGAATTTGGCAGATTGGGCACCCAGTGAGTGTTGCACTTTCACTGACGACACAATCTGCCTGGCGGTGAGCTCCCCGGCAGTAACTGGGACCGGCGGCACAATGGACGGAGGAAGGGCCGGGTTTGCCGTGCGGTGCTGGATTCGCCTCAACCCGGTGCTACTGCATCAGTGCCCCGTTAGCACCATTGCCAGGCGCTAATGGGAGATGCTAACCAACTGAATTTTTCCCCCTATATCTTTAGTCATCCAGGGAGCTCTAATTTTGGATGTCCTTCCTTTCCCCCTCGTGGGAACATATCTATTCTGTACCTGAACTGTCCCCTTTTTGAAGGCCTCCCATTGCTCATTTAGTTTTATCTGCCAACCTTTGATTCCAACCTGCCTGGGCCAGATCCCTTTTCAACTCACTGAAATTAGCCCTCCTCCAGTTGAATATTTTCACATTTGATTTTTCCTTGTCCTTTTCCATAACTACTCTAATGCTAATGATATTATGATCATTGTTTCCCAAATGCTCTCCCACTGAAACATGCTCCACTTGCCGCACTTCATTGCCCAGAGCTAGATTGAGTACTGCTTCCTTCCTCATTGGGCTGGAGGCATACTTATCAAGAAAGTTCTCATACACATTTCAGGAATTCCTCCCACTCTTTGTCTTTTACACTGTTACTATTCCAGTCTATATTAGGATAATTGAGGTTCCCCATTATCACTACTCTATAGTTCTTTCATCTTTCTGTAATTTGCCTGCAAAGTTTCTCCTCTATCTCCTTCCCACTATTTGGTGGCCTATGATAAACATCAAGCAGCGTAATAGCTGCTCTATTGTTCCTTATTTCTAACCAAATAGCTTCTGTCTTTGAACCTTCAAGAACATCATCTCTTTCTAATGCTGTAACAATAATTTTGATCAAAACTGCTCGTGGTAATTCTATGTAATTACCAGTCAATTTGTAGTTTTTCTGCACAGACATTTTATCTAATAATAAGTTATTTAACGTTGTTAGAAAATTGATTTTAGTTAAGATGTAACATTTTTGTCAGAGATGTGCCGGCTTTCTCTCTTTTTTTTAATTGAGAAACCGCAGCAGGATGGCGCCGGTGGTGGGAATAGTATAATAGACGAGATAAATCAAGACACAGTAATTGGATGGTGCCAAGGTTGGGTTTGAAAAACAGGCCGGTTGCAAGTCTAACTCTTTTAAAGTCCTAGGAAAGGGGATAATTTTGACTTTGTGAGATATTGTAAAATGGGTAGGGAATTGGTAAGCCATTTTACATCTCTCCCCGTTTTCATTTCCATTGTCATCAATAGAAATGGAGAAATGGTGGCTGATCCGATATTGCCTGTTTTACTCTATCGCACCGAGTCAAAATGATCCCAATAAGTTAGGGTAGGAGATAGTGCGATGCATCTTCACTGCTTGGGAGGTAACCTGATGGAACGGATCATCCGCCCGTTACAGAGTCTGTCTGAGATCAATGGAATGAAAATCGGGCAGGTTATATAATGGGCGTGTCAGACGACTTTCCATTGATGAAAGTCCAGCATTTGATTTCCACGCAGTAATGTTGTAGGAAAAGGAAGGGTGCTCAACTAAGTAAGCATCTATGTATTGCCTGTCACCTAACAAAATGTCCCAAGGTGCTTTACAGGAGATCGGGGAGTGAGGAGAATTTGGAGGAGATGACCAAGGGCATTAATCGTGTCCTCCAAATATGGGAACCAATTTTCTCCCCACCCCTCCTCCTCCACTAGGTAGATTCCATGGGTACTTGTTGCCTTCCATTAGCTCACCAAGGTGGCCATTTTCACAGGTCTACCTGCTGGGGAGCTACCATGCAGGCTATTCAGTCACAGCAGAACCCCAATTCTATCCTACAGCAGGTTTCCTTCCCTAAAGGACATTAATTAACCATTTGGGTTTTTATGACAATCTGACAGCTTCACGGTCACTTTTACTGACACCAGCTTTTTTATTTCCAGAATTCTTTTAAAACAGCATTCAAATTCACAAACTGCCATGGTGGGATTTAAACTCATGTTCTCTGGATTACTACTGTAGTCTAATAACATAACCATTGCACTACTGTACCCTTATCTTTCAGTTTTGGCATATGGTTCTGCCTGAAATGTTAACCTATCTTTCCAGATGTTGGTGGACCTGTGGTGTATTCAGGTTCCAGACTGTGGGTGTGGGGGGACTGGGGTGAATTGGCTCCCACTCTACACTCTGTCCCAGTTCATTGGAATTACACTCGGGATCCCAAGTAAGTCAATTGGAAGGTCTGGGCCAACGATCTGAGGTGCCATCTTTCGGCTGACCCATTAAACCAAGACTCTGAGTGACCTCTCAGGTGGACAGAAAAGATCTCACAGTACTATTTTGAAGAAGAACAGAAGAGTTCTCCTTTGCATCCTGGCCAATATTTATCCCTCAACCAACATCACTAAAACAGATTATCTGGTCATTATCACATTGATGTTTGTGGGTCCTTGCTGTGCACGATTTGTCTGCTGCGTTTCCCTACATTACAACCGTGACTACACTTCATAAGTACGTCATTGACTGTAAAGCACTTCAGGACATCCTGAGATCATGAAAGCCGCTGTATAAAAGCAAGTTATTATTTTTCTTTCCTTAATATATTCTCAGTTTTCTTTTTTAATTTCGCCGACAGGCCTAGCAATGAGCAGAGATATCAGACACCACAGAGGGAAGTTAAACCCACCCAGGAAAGATGGGAGAGGGTCACTGTTCTCTCTAAGGTGTGTGGGTGGGTGCGCGCGCACCGATTCCCGAGCTCGTGCGCAGTTGATTTGAAAAGCCGCGCAGAGAACTGGACAGTAGCTGGGGTGAAGAAGGGGCCCAATACACAATGACCCGGGGAAGGGGCCCAATACACGATGGCCCCGGGGGAGGGGCCCAATACACGACGGACCCGGTGGAGGGGCCCAATACATGACGGCCCCGGGGGAGGGGCCTAATACACAATGACCCGGGGGAGGGGCCCAATACACAACGGACCCGGGGGAGGGGCCCAATACACGACGGCCCCGGGGGATGGGCCCAATACACAACGGCCCAGGGGAGGGGCCCAATACATGATGGCCCCGGGAGAGGGGCCCAATACACGATGGCCCCGGGGGAGGGACCTAATACTCAATGACCCGGGGGAGGGGCCCAATACACAACGGCCCAGGGGAGGGGCCCAATACACAATGGCCCCGGGGGGAGGGGCCCAATACACGACGGCCCTGGGGGAGGGGCCCAATACACAACGGCCCCGGGGGGAGGGGCCCAATACACGACGATCCCAGGGGAGGGCCCAATACACAATGGACCCGGGGGAGAGGCACAATACACAATGGCCCCGGGGAGGGGCCTAATACACAATGGCCCCGGGGGAGGGGCCTAATACACAATGACCAGGGGTGTGGGGCCCAAAACACAATTGCCCCAGGGGAGAGGCCTAATACACAATGGCCCTGGGGGAGGGGCCCAAAACATAATTGCCCCAGGGGAGGGGCCGAATACATAATGGACCTGGGGGAGGGGTCTAATACACAATGGCCCCAGGGGAGGGGCCTAATACACAATGGCCCTGGGGGAGGGGCCTAATACACAATGGCCCTGGGGGAGGGGCCTAATACACAATGGCCCCGGGGGAGGGGCCCAATACACAATGGCCCGGGGGAGGGGCCTAATACACAATGGCCCTGGGGGAGGGGCCCAATACACAATGGCCCAGGGGAGGGGCCTAATACACAATGGCCCTAGGGGAGGGGCCCAATACACAATGGCCTCGGGGGAGGGGCCCAAAACACAATGACCCAGGGGAGGGGCCCAAAACACAATGGCCCAGGGGAGGGGTCCAATACACAATGGCCCGAGCGGAGGGGTCCAATACACAATGGCCCAGCGGAGGGGTCCAATACACAATGGCCCCAGGGGAGGGGTCCAATACACAATGGCCCAGGGGAGGGGTCCAATACACGACTGCCCTGGAGGAGGGGCCCGATACACAATGGCCCCGGGAAACCAAACAGACTCTTTTGCGAGCTGCAATTGTGACTTCAGAGCTGATCGCAATTGCAGCTTTTGAAATGTGTGTTCCAATGGGAGGGGTTTGGTTTTCTCCCTTGAACTTTCAGCTGGATAGCGGGAGGATCCCCCGCACTGTGATTCTTTGCCTTTCAGCCTTCAGTGCTGGCTCAAGGGTTACTGGGGCCACGCATGGGCAATACCCAGCTGGACCACCATCACTTGGCGGCGGGGGTGTGGGGGCGAGATCGAGGATCAAAACGGGAGAGAGAGAGAGAGACTGGGGGAGAGAGAGAGACTGGGGGAGAGAGAGAGAGACTGGGGGAGAGAGAGAGACTGTGGGGAGAGAGAGAGTGAGAGACTGGGAGAGAGAGAGACTGGGGGAGAGGAAGAGGGACTGGGGGAGAGGAAGAGAGACTGGGGAGAGGGAGAGACTGGGGGAGAGAGAGAAGGACTGGGGAGAGAGAGAGAGACTGGGGGCGAGAGAGGGACTGGGGGAGAGAGAGAGAGAGACTGGGGGAAAGAGAGAGAGAGAGACTGGGGGAAAGAGAGAGAGAGAGACTGGGGAGAGAGAGAGATGGGGGAGAGCGAGAGAGACTGGGAAGAGAGAGAGACTGGGGGAGAGAGAGAGAGATACTGGGGGAGAGACAGAGAGAGACTGGGGAGAGAGAGAGACTGGAGAGCGAGAGAGAGACTGGGGAGAGAGAGAGACAGGGAGAAAGAAAGAGAGAGAGACTGGGGAGGGGGAGAGAGAGACTGGGGAGACAGAGAGAGATGGGGCGAGAGCGAGAGACTGGGTAGAGAGCGAGAGACAGGAGAGAGAGATTGGGGAGAGAGAGAGACTGGGGAGAGAGAGAGACTGGGGGAGAGAGAGAGACTGGGGGAGAGAGAGAGACTGGGGGAGAGGGAGAGACTGGGGGAGAGAGAGAGAGGGACTGGGGGAGAGAGAGAGAGACTGGGGAGAGAGAGGGAGACTGCGGAGAGAGAGAGAGACTGGGGAGAGAGAGAGAGACTGGGGAGAGAGAGAGAGACTGGGGTAGAGAGAGGGACTGGGGGAGAGAGAGAGAGACTGGGGGAAAGAGAGAGAGAGAGACTGGGGCAGAGAGAGACTGGAGAGAGCGAGAGAGACTGGGGAGAGAAAGAGACTGGGGAGAGAGATACTGGGGGAGAGACAGAGAGAGACTGGGGGAAAGAGAGAGACTGGGGAGAGAGAGAGACTGGGGGAGAGAGAGAGACTGGGGAGAGAGAGAGAGAGACAGGGAGAACGAAAGAGAGAGATACTGGGGAGGGGGAGAGAGAGACTGGGGAGGGGGAGAGAGAGGCTGGGGAGAGAAAGGGAGATGGGGAGAGAGCGAGAGACTGGGGAGAGAACGAGAGACTGGGGAGAGAGAGAGAGATTGGGGAGAGAGAGAGAGAGATGGAGACGAGAGAGAGAGAAACTGGGGGATGTTAAATCTGTGAGTTGTTCAAGTAATTAATACTCAGACTTAATCAGTAACAATAAAACAGGTCTTTACTGGTTGGAGGTAGGGACTATACGTAGGTCTTTACTTCATGCCCACAGGCGGGAACTGAGGGGAGATCAGTACCCACAGTACTATTTATACCCCTATGGCCAGGAGTGGTACTGCGTATCACTACGCCCAACAAGTAGTGCAGTCCTGTCCATAGGTTCAAAGTAGCACACATATTACATACACAACATTCCTCCCTTCCTAGCTTTACAGTCATCTCCCCATTTAACATAACGTAATAACATATATACATATATAACTTCAGGTTTACATAACAGAATAACATAGATACATAGATAACTTCATGTCAAAACAGATCACAGATTCAGTCTCTGCGGAAAACAGTTCACAGATTCAATCTCTGTGGTGGAGTCGGTTCACGTTGCTGGAGTGACTCATTCAATAGTCCTTCCATGGATTTAACAGTTTGAACTTCCGAACTGAATTGGCTCCGTTCGGAGGGACCATGTGTGTGATCTGGTAGAGGTAATAATGGTTCAGATGGGTCATCTTCTGTTTCGACTTTTCCTTTTCTGCTTCTTGGAGACTCTCTGGGCTCCACTGTCAGCTGCCAGCTGCATGCGCAGTTCCTCCTTCTCTCCCTCCTTTTTCCGTAGTAGAGCCACCTTCTCCCGATGTTCCGTAGACTTTCGGTGCTCCTCCATGATTTCTGTATGGTGGGAGTCGAAGTTACAAGTTGGGCAGGACAGGACATAGTAATATTCGGTGTCGTCCTGATCTAGGCCAGCGAGAGGGTCTTCTATTTCCTCCATACCCAGCTGGGCGTTAGCCAGCTTTTGTTCCAAGTCCAGACATCTTTCCTGAAGAGACTTCTTCATGCGTACCTCTTCATCCAGCTTTTTCTGGGCTTTCAGCAAGTCGTTTACTAATGACCTCATTTGAGATTTTACTACTTCAACTTCTTTTGGAGATCGATTGATCGGACTTTTCAATCCCTCTACCGGAGCAGCTGTTTCAGCGGTCTGTTGTTCTACGTTGACGTGAGTCAGCGTACTTTTGGCATCCAAGGGCTGCTCTGTTGCAGTCATTTCAGTCTGTGTTGCCACCTCAGCTCTTCCAATAACCTTTGAGAGCTCCGAACCCCTTTCGTTTGAATATTGAAGTTCGTGTTCAAGTTTTTCCCATTTCAGAGTCCTGTCCTTCAGCATATGTAGGAGTTGGCTGACCGTTAACTCCTCTGACATCAGACGTTTTGTGTGCTCCTGCTCCATTTTCTCCATCAGCTGCTTCTGTTGTCTTTCCAGATTCTCCAACTCTATATCAAAGAACTCTTTCGTTGCATTCAACTCTTGCTCACAACGGCGAAGCATTTGTTCTAATTGCTGTTGTAGTTTGAAATGGAGTTGAGTTCGAGCCCGGTGTCCCTCAGAAATGGGCACATCAGTAGACTTGCCAGACTCAGAATCCACAGTTAAACTATGTTGTTGTTGCTCAGTGGAATTCTGTGCTGAAACTTTGTCTTTTGCACCTGAGTTGGGCTTACCATCATCCGTTCCAGAGTCTGGGCCGACTATCTTCACCGAGTTCTCACTCGTTATTGTTTGTAGGAAATGCCAGTCCATATTCATTTTCCTAATCCACTCCCGTCCTAGTAGTGGAGAACCTCCTTCAGATATCACATATAAGTCCATTATTTGACTGTCTTCGCCCTTGTGGACCACTGCAACCTCTATTTTCCCGATGGGGTACACTCTTTGCCCCGTGTATGTTTTCAGTATAATCCCCGTATCCTGTAGGGGAATATGTTGGAATAACTTTCCGTAATCTTTCTTATTTATGACCGTCAATGCCGATCCAGTGTCCAATTCCAGTTTTACTTGGACTCCTTCTATCTGAAGAGTGACCCAAATTGTCTGGAGGTCTGCACCCTTACCAGCGTTGAGTACTCTTAAGCTAGCCAGTTCATTACTGCTAGCATCTGAATCGGACTCCTGTTCGGTCACCTTGTGTACCTTTGCGTATTTTCCTTGCGGTGACTTCTTGTTGCTGGTCTTCTTCCCTGACCTGCATACTCTAGCTATATGTCCAAGCCTACCACAAGTTCTACATTCTTGGTTTTTAAACCAACACTGGTTCTGATCATGCGTTGTCTTTCCACAACGATAACATTTGCCAGAACTCACACCCAATTTGTGTGCACTGAGCTCCGGTGACCGTAGCTGCATTACTGCCGTGCCTCTCGCTGCGGCTTCGTATGCTGCTGCCATAGTGACCGCCTTCTCAAGCGTCAGCTCATTCTCCTCGAGCAGTCGCTTTTGTGTATCCTGTTTAAATAAACCACACACAAATTTGTCTCGAAGTGCCTCTGTCAGTCCCGTTCCAAACTGGCAATATTTCGCTAATTTACGCAATTCCAGCAAATAATCAGCATTGCTTTCATGCTGTAGCTGCCTTCTGTCATAAAATTTAAATCGTTCCGCTAGCATCAGCGGCGTGGGGTTTAGATGATCTTTCAGGACAGTAACAATCTCATCGAACGTCTTATCCGCCGGTTCATCTGGTGATAACAGGTGTTTCAATTGCCCGTATGTCTTCGCACCCATTAAATTTAATAATGTTAGAGCTTTATCTTGGTCATGAATTTTATTGGCCTTACAATAATTTTTTACTCTTTCAACATATATGGCCCAATCTTCGAGGTCACTATCAAAGGTGCTAATATTCCCGTGTTTAGGCATTGTAGATTTGCAATTTCTCAGATTTTATTTTGTTTACTTGTTATCCAAGATGGCGGCTTCCCGCTCTTGCCGTCGTCCTCCGCCCACAAAATGGCGGTTTTCCCGCGCTTGGCGGTCTTCACCCGTCCCCCGACGCCGTCTCCCTTCAGCCCCCGAGTGCGGCCCTTATCTTCGCCGCGATCGCCCGAGTGCGGCCCTTATCAGCGGATGCGATCGCTGGATCGCGAAGCGGCTCTCGGCTCTTATCAGGAGATGCGATCGCTCTGTTGAAACGTCTCCCGCTCGAAGCGGCTCTCGCGCCCTATTCCTCCAGCTCCCCCAGCCCCGTTCGTGCGGCCAACGCGGTCGACTGCCTGTCGCGTCGCTGCCCGGCTCAGACAATGGCTTACCCACCACCAAGCTGGAGAAGAAGCTGACGGTCGCCGATGGAGGCTCCGAGGTCAGGATGTCTTCCAGTGGGGTGGAGAGGGTGGAAACCTCTCTGCAACGTCCTGGCTGTGGACGAAGCTGCTGTGGAGTGACTGCCGCAGGGTCCGAATCAGACTCGTCGCCAGTGTTAAATCTGTGAGTTGTTCAAGTAATTAATACTCAGACTTAATCAGTAACAATAAAACAGGTCTTTACTGGTTGGAGGTAGGGACTATACGTAGGTCTTTACTTCATGCCCACAGGCGGGAACTGAGGGGAGATCAGTACCCACAGTACTATTTATACCCCTATGGCCAGGAGTGGTACTGCGTATCACTACGCCCAACAAGTAGTGCAGTCCTGTCCATAGGTTCAAAGTAGCACACATATTACATACACAACAGGGGAGAGAGGAGAGAGAGAGATGGGGAGAGAGAGAGAGAGATGAGGAGAGAGAGAGAGAGACTGGGGGGTGAGAGAGAAACTGGGGGAGAGCGAGAGACAGGGAGACAGAGCGAGAGATGGGGAGAGAGAGCGAGAGATGGGGAGAGAGAGAAACTGGGAGAGAGAGACTGAGGAGAGAGGGAGAGAGAGACTGGGGAGAGAGAGAGACTGGGGAGAGAGAGAGACTGGGGGAGAGAGAGAGAGACTGGGGAGAGAGAGAGAAACTGGGGGTGAGAGAGATGGGGAGAGAGAGCAAAAGACTGGGGAGAGAGAGAAAGAGATGGGGAGAGAGAGAGACGGGTGGAGAGAGAGAAAATGGGGGAGAGAGAGACTGGAGAGAGATGGGGGAGAGAGAGAGAGACTGGGGAGAGAGAGAGAGACTGGGAGAGAGAGCGAGAGACTGGGGACAGAGAGAGAGAGACTGGAGCGAGGAAGAGATGGGGAGAGAGAGAGACTGGGGGAGAGAGAGACTGGGGAGAGAGAGAGGCTGAGGAGAGAGAGAGAAAAACTGGGGAGAGAGAGAGAAACTGGGGGAGAGACAGGGGAGAGAGAGCGAGAGATGGGGAGAGGGAGCGAGAGACTGGGGCGAGAGAGAGAGATTGGGGGGAGAGAGAGACAGAGAGACTGGGGAGAGAGAGCGAGAGACTGGGGAGAGAGAGAGAGATTGGAGAGAGAGAGAGAGAGAGACTGGGGAGAGAGAGAGGAACTGGGGGAGAGAGAGACAGGGAGAGAGCAAGAGATGGGGAGAGACAGAGAGAAATTGGGAAGAGAGAGAGGCTGGGAGAGAGATAGAGAATGGGGAGAGAGAGAGACTTGGGAGAGAGAGAGAGACTGGGGAGAGAGATAAATTGGGAAGAGAGACTTCCCAATTGTGACCATCAGAGACACAAAACAGAGACAGACCCTCACCAGATACAGACTAAGCGACCACCAACTGGCAATTGAAAAAGGAAGATACAAGAAATCCTGGCAACCTAAAGAAAATAGAATATGTGATCACTGTCTGGCCGGCGAGGTTGAGACAGAGGTGCACTTCCTCCTAAAATGCGAAAAATTCAACGAGACAAGAAACATATATTTTGACAAGCTCAGCTTTACAACCCCAGATTTCAAAGAATTGGATGACCTGTCAAAATTAAGAATAGTCCTGGGGGAGGGAGACAGACCATATCTTGGTGCCCAATATGTAACATGTCACAACCTAAAAATGTTTAAATCAATACCGAATGTACCCAACGACTGTTTTAAATTAATACTGAATGCACCCAACGAGGGTCAACGACTGTTTAAATTAATACTGTCTGTACCCAACGAGGGTCAAAATTGTTTGACACCTACAGAATGTTGGAAACCTGTACTTTTTGTTATGTAAGCTATGGCAACATGGTTCCCTGTAAACTTTCATGCCAATAAAGCATTTGAATTGAAAATTGAATTGAATTGACTGGGTAGAGAGAGAGAGAAACTGGGGGAGAGAGAGAGATGGGGAGAGAGAGCGAAAGACTGGAGAAAGAGAGAGACTGGAGGGAGAGAGAGATGGGGGAGAGAGAGAGACTGTAGAGAGAGAGAGAGACGGGGAGAGAGAGAGACTGGGGAGGGAGGGAGAGAGAGACTGGGGGAGAGAGAGAGAGAGGGACGGAGGGAGATGGGGACAGAGGGAGAGAATGAGAGGGTGACGGAGGGAGAGAGATAGGGAGACGGAGAGAGAAAGAGAGAGGGACAGAGAGAGAAAGACAGAGAGAGGGTGAAGGTCCAGACGTGTGTAGTCCATTTTCAGGGACTGAGCGGCGGCCGCACTTTGGAACAACACAGGTGGAGGCGCAGCACATATACAATAGCCGTTGGAAGGAGGCTAAAGCATGAACTAAAAAAATGAACTTTTCACAAAAAATGAGTGTTAAAAGCACTTTCTCCACCCTAAGTTTCGAATATGATTTTGGAAGAAACAGAAACAAAATCAATTTCCCCTCATCTAAACAAGTTTCAACCAGATCTTGGAGTCCAAATGCTTTTAAAGAGGTTCTGAAATGCTTAAAACATTTTAAAATTGAAATTTCTCAATATTTGATTTTGAGAGATTGACGGAAGTGAGTAGCTTTTCACAAACATGCAACCATGCTGTTGAGGAGGGGGAAGGCGGGGAGGATTTGTAGGAGTTGCATATTACTTTTTATTGACTTTAAAAAAAATAATCATTAAGATGTTTAGGAAGAGAACCAAAAAAGGAGAAAAACACAAACCATTTTATTTTGTCTGTCATTCTATAGTCCGAACAATTCCCAGGAATAATGTTAATATAGATTTCCTCTTAAACGTTTAGTGGAGTGTTAACAGAAACATAAGTTTTGTAATGATGTATAAAAATTGCTGGAAACTACTGTAGAAGAAACTACTATTTGAGAAAGACATAGAAAATATTTTGATTAAACTGATAATGTAAAATTTTGATTTGGTATAAATGTTTGAAATAGGAGATTAAAAATTGAGAGTACAATGAAGTTTGTTTCCCACTATTTAGTTGGGAAGCACCTAAAATAATTCAACACTTTTTGTGATAAGAGCAGGGATTAATATTGTGGAGAACGTTTGAGAGAAAAAGATTAGAAGCGAAATTCGTAAATGAACATCTTTACGTCAACATATTAATAAACATTTCCAGTCAGTCTGATTGGTTCTCCTGTCCGGGAAGAATTATGGATGTTTATTTCTGTTAAGTCATAGCTTTTCCAGCTTTTTGTTTTTAATTCGGTGACGCAAATTGTATATGTGTTTTTCTGCACGTGTGAATAAGTGCTGCATTTCTGACATGTTACATGGGGGGGAGGGTGCTGGTTCAAGAACACAACGCTTATTAATGGAAGTGATTGAAGTTGGAAATATGGATACCTGTTTTTGTTCAATTCTTTTTAATACTGTGAACTAAAGAACTACAGCACTTTATATTTGTTGGTTGTCTGGTTGCATTGTGATTAATATTCTAATACTTATATGGACGTACAGCACGTCAGCGCC
The DNA here is from genome assembly GCF_052327205.1 of Somniosus microcephalus. Classification (NCBI taxonomy): domain Eukaryota; kingdom Metazoa; phylum Chordata; class Chondrichthyes; order Squaliformes; family Somniosidae; genus Somniosus; species Somniosus microcephalus. The sequence continues at coordinate 130,699,689 of NC_140994.1, forward strand.
ATAGGAAAGTCACTGCTGCTGCTGCTGCTTGTACAGCCATTGCTCGAGTGACGTGAGGGATGGGCTAATACGTTGAAAACTTTAAAATTAATACAAATTGCACAAATAGATATGCCTCTTTCAGCACACCTTGGACTTTTGGATTGTTTGTCGATGCATAACTGTATAACTGAGTGACGTTTCTGAAGTGTTAATGCATTATTATGCAGTTCTTTTATACCCCAGTCATTTCTGACATGAGGAACTAAAAGCTATTAATTAATTCTACTGTAAACAAACTTGCAGAATGGGCATGTAATTGACAAATTAATTTCAATATAGATAAGTGTGACATGGTGCATTTTGATAGGAGGAATAAGGAGGTGACATACTCCTTGGAAAATAAGAGTCTAAATGGGGTAGAGGTGCAAAAGGATCCAGGGGTATAGATTCACAAATCATTAAAAGTGGCAACACAGGATAAAAAAGCCATCAAAGTGCAAATAAAGCATTGGGGCTCATTTCTAGAGGAATAGAATTCAAAAGCAGAGAAGTTATGTGAAACTTGTAGAGAGCCTTGGCTGATTGTGGCATTACTGTATATATGCTTTAAAGTGGTTGCTGTTGTTGTTGTAAACGTTGTTGTTGTTGTTGTTTTAAAATTTGCGCATGGACGAAAAGGTTGCGCTCAAAGGTGTTCATGACCCGCTCGGTACAAAAAAAAATTAGAGGGAACATTGGAGAGGGTTAACATGTGAACCTCGACTCTAAACCTGCCGCGAATGCGCCTACTTCAGGTATAACCGCGGTGGGTTGGGGGTGTCTGAGTAATCTGCTCTGGAGAGGTGGAACTGTCATATTAATATTTAAATGAGGCTTCGTAACTCAGATTTTGACAGCCATTTGAATTTAACGGCAGTGGGCGGGGTTACCAGGGCTTGGCAATCTTCAGACCTCTCCCCCCCCGCAATCTTCAGGCCTCTCCCCCCCGCAAACTTCAGACCTCTCCCCCCCAGCAATCTTCAGATCTCTCCCCCCCCCCGCAAACTTCAGACCTCTCCAACCCCGCAATCATCAGACCTCTCCCCCCCCGCAATCTTCAGACCTCTCCCCCCCACAATCTTCAGACCTCTCCCCCCCCGCAATCTTCAGACCTCTCCCCCCCGCAATCTTCAGACCTCCCCCCCGCAATATTCAGACCTTTCCCCACCCTGCAATCTTCAGACCTCTCCCCCGCCCCCGCAATCTTCAGACCTCCCCCCCCGCAATCTTCAGACCTCCCCCCCGCAATCTTCAGACCTCTCCCCCCCACAATCTTCAGACCTCTCCCCCCCCGCAATCTTCAGTACTCTCCCCCCCGCAACCTTCAGACCTCTCCCCCCCCCGCAATCTTCAGACCTCTCCACCCCCCCGCAATGTTCAGTACTCTCCCCCCCCGCAATGTTCAGTACTCTCCCCCCCGCAATCTTCAGACCTCTCCCCCCCCAGAATCTTCAGAACCCTCCCCCCCCCCGCAATCTTCAGACATCTCTCCCCCCCGGAATCTTCAGACACCCCCGTGATCTTCAGACCTCTCCCCCCCGCAATCTTCAGACCTCCCCCCCCGCAATATTCAGACCTCTCCCCACCCTGCAATCTTCAGACCTCTCCCCCGCCCCCGCAATCTTCAGACCTCCCCCGCAATCTTCAGACCTCTCCCCCGCCGCAATCTTCAGACCACTCTCCCCCCCCGCAATCTTCAGACCACTCCCCCCCGCAATCTTCTGACCTCCCCCCGCCGCAATCTTCAGACTTCTCCCCCCCGCAATCTTCAGACTTCTCCCCCCCGCAATCTTCAGACCTCTCCCCCCCGCAATCTTCAGACCTCTCCCCCCCGCAATGTTCAGTATTGTCCCCCCCGCAATCTTCAGACCTCTCCCCCCCAGAATCTTCAGACCCCTCCACCCCCCGCAATCTTCAGACATCTCTCCCCCCCCGGAATCTTCAGACCCCCCGTGATCTTCAGACCTCCCCCCCACAATCTTCAGACCTCTCCCCCCTCAATCTTCAGACCTCTCCCCCCCGCAATCTTCAGACCTCTCCCCACCGCAACCTACAAACCTCTCCCCCACCGCAATCTTCAGACCTCTCCCCCCCGCAATCTTCAGACCTCTCCCCCCCGCAATCTTCAGACCTCTCCCCCCCGCAATCTTCAGACCCCCCCGTGATCTTCAGACCTCTCCCCCGCAGCAATCTTCAGACCTCTCCCCCCCACAATCTTCAGACCTCCCCCCCACAATCTTCAGACCTCTACCCCCCGCAATCTTCAGAACTCTCCCCCCCACAATCATCAGATCGCCCCCCCGCAATCTTCAGAACTCTGCCCCCCGCAATCATCAGACCTCTCCCGCCGCATTCTTCAGACCTCCCCCCCGCAATCTTCAGACCTCCCCCCCGCAATCTTCTGACCTCCCCCCCGCAATCTTCAGACCCCCTGTGATCTTCAGACATCTCACCCCCCCGCAATCTACAGACCTCTCACCCCCTGCAATCTTCAGACCTCTCCCCCGCAATCTTCAGACCTCTCCCCCCCGCAATCTTCAGACCTCTCCCCCCCGCAATCTTCAGACCTCTCCCTCCCTGCAATCTTCAGACATCTTCCCCCCCGCAATCTTCAGACATCTCCCCCCCGCAATCTTCAGACTTCTCCCCCCCACAATCTTCAGACCTCTCCCCCCCCGCAATCTTCAGACCTCTCCCCCCCGCAATGTTCAGTACTGTCCCCCCCGCAATCTTCAGACCTCTCCCCCCCGCAATCTTCAGACCTCTCCCCCCCGCAATCTTCTGACCTCACCCCCCCCGCAATCCTCAGACCTCTCCCCCCCGCAATCTTCTGACCTCTCCCCCCCCGCAATCTTCAGAACTCCCCCCCCGCAATCTTCAGATCTATCCCACCCCGCAACCTTCAGACCTCTCCCCCCCGCAATCTTCAGACCTCTCCCCCCCTGCAATCTTCAGACCTCTCCCCCCCCGCAATCTTCATACCTCTCCCCCCCGCAATCTTCAGACCTCTCCACCCCACAATCTTCAGAATGCCCCGTGATCTTCAGACCTCTCCCCCCCCGCAATCTTCAGACATCCCCCCCCGCAATCTTCAGGCCCCCCCATGATCTTCAGATGTCTTCCACCCCCGCAATCTTCAGACCTCTCCCCCCCGCAATCTTCAGACCTCTCCGCCCCCGCAACCTCCCCCCCGCAATCTTCAGAGCTCTCCCACCCCGCAATCTTCAGACCACTCCCCCCACAATCTTCAGACCTCTCCCCCCCCGCAATCTTCAGACCTCTCCCCCCCCGCAATGCTCAGACCTCTCCCCCCCGCAATCTTCAGACCACTCTCCCCCGCAATGTTCAGAACTCTCCCCCCCGCAATCTTCAGACCACACCCCCACCGCAATCTTCAGGCCTCTCCCCCCAGCAATCTTCAGACCCCTCCCCCCCTGCAATCTTCAGACCTCCCCCCAGCAATCTTCAGACCTTTCCCCCCCCGGAATCTTCAGACCTCCCCCCCCGCAATCTGCAGACCTCTCCGCCACCACAATCTTCAGACCTCTTCCCCCCCTGCAATGTTCAGTACTCTCCCCCCCGAAATCTTTAGACCTCTCCACCCCAGAATCTTCAGACCTCTCCCCCCACCGCAATCTTCAGACATCTCTCCCCCCCGGAATCTTCAGACCACCCCGCAATCTTCAGACCTCTCCCCCCCGCAATCTTCAGACCTCTCCCCCGCCGCAATCTTCAGACCTCTCCCCCCCGCAATCTTCAGACCTCTCCCCCCCGCAATCTTCAGACCTCTCCCCCCCCGCAATCTTCAGACCTCTCCCCCCCGCAATCTTCAGACCTCTCCCCCCGCAATCTTCAGACCTCTCCCCCCCGCAATCTTCAGACCCCCCCGTGATCTTCAGACCTCTCCCCCCCGGCAATCTTCAGACCTCTCCCCCCCGCAATCTTCAGACCTCCCCCCCGCAATCTTCAGACCTCTCCCCCCCCGCAATCTTCAGACCTCTCACCCCCGCATTCTTCAGACATCCACCCCCGCAATCTTCAGGCCCCCCCATGATCTTCAGACCTCTCCCCCCCGCAATCTTCAGACCTCTCCCCCTCGCAATCTTCAGACCTCTCCGCCCCCGCAATCTTCAGACCTCCCCCCCAGCAATCGTCAGATCACTCACCCCCGCAATCTTCAGACCTCCCTCCCCCGCAATCTTCAGACCTCCCTCCCCCGCAATCTTCAAACCACCCCCCGCAATCTTCAGAGCTCTCCCCCCCACAATCTTCAGACCTCTCCCCCCCCGCAATCTTCAGACTTCCCCGTGCAATCTTCAGACCTCTCCCCCCCGCAATGTTCAGACCTCTCCCCCCCGCAATCTTCAGACCTCCCCCCCGCAATCTTCAGACATCTCCCCCCCCGGAATCTTCAGACATCCCCCCCCCGCAATCTTCAGACCACTCCCCCTCCCCGCAATCTTCAGACCTACCCCCCGCAATCTTCAGACCACTCCCCCCCCCGCAATCTTCAGACCTCTCCACCCCCGCAATCTTCAGACCTCTCCCCCCCCGCAATCTTCAGACCTCTCCCCCCCGCAATCTTCTGACCTCTCCCTCCCCGCAATCTTCAGACCTCTCCCCCCCCGCAATCTACAGACCTCTCCCCCCCGCAATCTTCAGACCTCTCCCCCCCCGCAATCTTCAGACCTCTCCCCCGCAGAATCTTCAGACCTCTCCCCCACCGCAATCTTCAGACATCTCTCCCCCCCGGAATCTTCAGACCCCCCCGTGATCTTCAGACCTCCCCCCCCACAATCTTCAGACCTCTCCCCCCCCGCAATCTTCAGACCTCTCCCCCCCACAATCTTCAGACCTCTCCCCCCCGCAATCTTCAGACCTCTCCCCTCCCGCATTCTTCAGACCTCTCCCCCCCCGCAATCTTCAGACCTCTCCCCCCGCAATCTTCAGACCTCTCCCCCCCGCAATCTTCAGACACCCCCGTGATCTTCAGACCTCTCCCCCGCAGCAATCTTCAGACCTCTCCCCCCACAATCTACAGACCTCCCCCCCACAATCTTCAGACATCTCCCCCCCGCAATCTTCAGACCTCTCGCCCCCACAATCTTCAGACCTCCCCCCCGCAGTCTTCAGACCTCTCCCCCCCGCAATCTTCAGACCTCTCCCCCCGCATTCTTCAGACCTCCCCCCTGCAATCTTCAGACCTCCCCCCCCGCAATCTTCTGACCTCCCCCCCGCAATCTTCAGAACCCCCCATGATCTTCAGACCTCTCCCCCCCGCAACCTTCAGACATCTCACCCCCCGCAATCTTCAGACCTCCCTCCCGCAATCTTCAGACCTCTCCCCCCCGCAATCTTCAGACCTCTCCCCCCCCGCAATCTTCAGACCTCTCCACCCCACAATCTTCAGAACCCTCCGTGATCTTCAGAACTCTCCCCCCCCGCAATCTTCAGACATACCCCCCACGCAATCTTCAGGCCCCACCATGATCTTCAGACCTCTCCCCCCCCGCAATCTTCAGACCCCCCCATGATCTTCAGACCTCTCCCCCCCGCAACCTTCAGACATCTCACCCCCCGCAATCTTCAGACCTCCCTCCCGCAATCTTCAGACCTCTCCCCCCCGCAATCTTCAGACCTCTCCCCCCCCGCAATCTTCAGACCTCTCCACCCCACAATCTTCAGAACCCTCCGTGATCTTCAGAACTCTCCCCCCCCGCAATCTTCAGACATACCCCCCCCGCAATCTTCAGGCCCCACCATGATCTTCAGACCTCTCCCCCCCCGCAATCTTCAGACCCCCCCATGATCTTCAGACCTCTCCCCCCCGCAATCTTCAGACCTCTCCCCCCCGCAATCTTCAGACCTCTCCGCCCCCGCAATCTTCAGACCTCCCCCCCCCGCAATCTTCAGACCTCTCACCCCCGCAATCTTCAGACTTCCCTCCCCCGCAATCTTCAGACCTCCCCCCCGCAATCTTCGGAGCTCTCCCCCCCCCGCAATCTTCAGACCTCTCCCCCCCACAATCTTCAGACCTCTCCCCCCCGCATTCTTCAGACATCCCCCCCGCCATCTTCATACCTCTCCCCCCACACAATCTTCAGACCTCTCCCCCCCGCAATGTTCAGACCTCTCCCCCCCCGCAATCTTCAGACCTCTCCCCCCTGCAATGTTAAGAACTCTCCCCCCCGCAATCTTCAGACCTCTCCCCCCCCGGAATCTTCAGACCTCCCCCCCCCGCAATCATCAGACCTCTCCCCCCCCGCAATCTTCAGACCACTCCCCCTCCCCGCAATCTTCAGACCTCCCCCCCGCAATCTTCAGACCTCTCCCCCCCCGCAATCTTCAGAGATTTCCACCCCCGCAATCTTCAGACCTCCCACCCCGCAATCTTCAGACCTCTCCCCCCCCGCAATCTTCTGACCTCTCCCCCCCCCGCAATCTTCAGACCTCTCCCCCCCTGCAATCTTCAGACCTCTCCCCCCCCGCAATCTTCACACCTCTCCCCCCCGCGATGTTCAGTTCTCTCCCCCCCGCAATCTTCAGAGCTCTCCCCCCCAGAATCTTCAGACCTCTCCCCCCCCACCGCAATCTTCAGACAGCTCTCCCCCCGGAATCTTCAGACACCCCCATGATCTTCAGAACTCCCCCCCCCACAATCTTCAGATCTCCCCCCCCACAATCTTCAGACCTCTCCCCCCCGCAATCTTCAGACCTCTCCCCCCACAATCTTCAGACCTCACCTCCGCAATCTTCAGACCTCTCCCCCCCGCAATCTCCAGACCTCTCCCCCCGAATTCTTCAGACCTCCCCCCCGCAATCTTCAGACCTCCCCCCCGCAATCTTCTGACCTCCCCCCCGCCATCTTCAGAACCCCCCGTGATCTTCAGACCTCTCCCCCCGCAATCTTCAGACCTCTCACCCCCCGCAATCTTCAGACCTCCCCCCGCAATCTGCAGACCTGTCCCCCTGCAATCTTCAGACCTCTCCCCCCCGCAATCTTCAGAACTCTCCCCCCCGCAATCTTCAGACCACTCCCCCCCGCAATCGTCAGAGCTCACCCCGCCGCAATCTTCAGACCTCTCCCCCCGCAATCTTCAGACCTCCCCCCCCCGCAATCTTCAGACCTCCCCCCCCGCAATCTTCAGAAATCCCCCCCGCAATCTTCAGACCTCCCTGTGATCTTCAGACCTCTCCCCCCCGCAATCTTCAGACCTCCCCCCCGCAATCTTCAGACCTCCCCCCCTGCAATCTTCAGACCTCTCCCCCGCCCCCGCAATCTTCTGACCTCTCCCCCCGCAATCTTCAGACCCCCCCGTGATCTTCAGACCTCTCCCCCCCGCAAACTTCAGACCTCACCCCCGCAATCTTCAGACCTCTCCCCCCCGCAATCTTCTGACCACTCCCCCCCTCAATCTTCAGACCTCTCCCCCCCCGCAATCTTCAGACCTCTCCCGCCCGCGATGTTCAGTACTCTCCCCCCCGCAATCTTCAGACCTCTCCCCCCCGGAATCTTCAGACCCCCCCGTGATCTTCAGACCTCCCCCCCCACAATCTTCAGACCTCTCCCCCCCCGCAATCTTCAGACCTCTCCCCCCCACAATCTTCAGACCTCTCCCCCCCGCAATCTTCAGACCTCTCCCCTCCCGCATTCTTCAGACCTCTCCCCCCCCGCAATCTTCAGACCTCTCCCCCCGCAATCTTCAGACCTCTCCCCCCCGCAATCTTCAGACCCCCCCGTGATCTTCAGACCTCTCCCCCGCAGCAATCTTCAGACCTCTCCCCCCCACAATCTACAGACCTCCCCCCCACAATCTTCAGACCTCTCCCCCCCGCAATCTTCAGACCTCTCGCCCCCACAATCTTCAGACCTCCCCCCCGCAGTCTTCAGACCTCTCCCCCCCGCAATCTTCAGACCTCTCCCCCGCATTCTTCAGACCTCCCCCATGCAATCTTCAGACCTCCCCCCCGCAATCTTATGACCTCCCCCCCGCAATCTTCAGAACCCCCCATGATCTTCAGACCTCTCCCCCCCGCAACCTTCAGACATCTCACCCCCCGCAATCTTCAGACCTCCCTCCCGCAATCTTCAGACCTCTCCCCCCCGCAATCTTCAGACCTCTCCCCCCCCGCAATCTTCAGACCTCTCCACCCCACAATCTTCAGAACCCTCCGTGATCTTCAGAACTCTCCCCCCCCGCAATCTTCAGACATACCCCCCCCGCAATCTTCAGGCCCCACCATGATCTTCAGACCTCTCCCCCCCCGCAATCTTCAGACCCCCCCATGATCTTCAGACCTCTCCCCCCCGCAATCTTCAGACCTCTCCCCCCCGCAATCTTCAGACCTCTCCGCCCCCGCAATCTTCAGACCTCCCCCCCCCGCAATCTTCAGACCTCTCACCCCCGCAATCTTCAGACTTCCCTCCCCCGCAATCTTCAGACCTCCCCCCCGCAATCTTCGGAGCTCTCCCCCCCCCGCAATCTTCAGACCTCTCCCCCCCACAATCTTCAGACCTCTCCCCCCCGCAATCTTCAGACCTCCCCCCGCAATCTTCAGACCTCTCCCCCCCGCATTCTTCAGACATCCCCCCCGCCATCTTCATACCTCTCCCCCACACAATCTTCAGACCTCTCCCCCCCCGCAATGTTCAGACCTCTCCCCCCCCGCAATCTTCAGACCTCTCCCCCCTGCAATGTTAAGAACTCTCCCCCCCGCAATCTTCAGACCTCTCCACCCCCGGTATCTTCATACCTCACCCCCCGCAATCTTCAGACCTCTCCCCCCCCGGAATCTTCAGACCTCCCCCCCCCGCAATCATCAGACCTCTCCCCCCCCCGCAATCTTCAGACCACTCCCCCTCCCCGCAATCTTCAGACCTCCCCCCCGCAATCTTCAGACCTCTCCCCCCCCGCAATCTTCAGAGATTTCCACCCCCGCAATCTTCAGACCTCCCACCCCGCAATCTTCAGACCTCTCCCCCCCCGCAATCTTCAGACCCCCCCATGATCTTCAGACCTCTCCCCCCCGCAATCTTCAGACCTCTCCCCCCCGCAATCTTCAGACCTCTCCGCCCCCGCAATCTTCAGACCTCCCCCCCCCGCAATCTTCAGACCTCTCACCCCCGCAATCTTCAGACCTCTCCGCCCCCGCAATCTTCAGACCTCCCTCCCCCGCAATCTTCAGACCTCCCCCCCGCAATCTTCGGAGCTCTCCCCCCACCGCAATCTTCAGACCTCTCCCCCCCACAATCTTCAGACCTCTCCCCCCCGCAATCTTCAGACCTCCCCCCGCAATCTTCAGACCTCTCCCCCCCGCATTCTTCAGACCTTCCCCCCGCCATCTTCATACCTCTCCCCCCACACAATCTTCAGACCTCTCCCCCCCCGCAATGTTCAGACCTCTCCCCCCCCGCAATGTTCAGACCTCTCCCCCCTGCAATGTTAAGAACTCTCCCCCCCCGCAATCTTCAGACCTCTCCCCCCCCCGGAATCTTCATACCTCCCCCCCCGCAATCTTCAGACCTCTCCCCCCCCGGAATCTTCAGACCTCCCCCCCCCGCAATCATCAGACCTCTCCCCCCCCCGCAATCTTCAGACCTCTCCCCCTCCCCGCAATCTTCAGACCTCCCCCCCGCAATCTTCAGACCTCTCCCCCCCGCAATCTTCAGAGATTTCCACCCCCGCAATCTTCAGACCTCCCCCCCCGCAATCTTCAGACCTCTCCCCCCCCGCAATCTTCTGACCTCTCCCCCCCCGCAATCTTCAGACCTCTCCCCCTCTGCAATCTTCAGACCTCTCCCCCCCCGCAATCTTCAGACCTCTCCCCCCCGCGATGTTCAGTTCTCTCCCCCCCGCAATCTTCAGAGCTCTCCCCCCCAGAATCTTCAGACCTCTCCCCCCCCACCGCAATCTTCAGACAGCTCTCCCCCCCGGAATCTTCAGACACCCCCATGATCTTCAGAACTCCCCCCCCCACAATCTTCAGACCTCACCCCCACAATCTTCAGACCTCACCCCCGCAATCTTCAGACCTCTCCCCCCCGCAATCTTCAGACCTCTCCCCCCCGCATTCTTCAGACCTCCCCCCCGCAATCTTCAGACCTCCCCCCCGCAATCTTCTGACCCCCCCCCCGCAATTTTCAGAACCCCCCGTGATCTTCAGACCTCTCCCCCCGCAATCTTCAGACCTCTCACCCCCCGCAATCTTCAGACCTCCCCCCGCAATCTTCAGACCTGTCCCCCTGCAATCTTCAGACCTCTCCCCCCCGCAATCTTCAGAACTCTCCCCCCCGCAATCTTCAGACCACTCCCCCCCGCAATCGTCAGAGCTCCCCCCGCCGCAATCTTCAGACCTCTCCCCCCGCAATCTTCAGACCTCCCTCCCCGCAATCTTCAGACCTCCCCCCCGCAATCTTCAGAAATCCCCCCCGCAATCTTCAGACCTCCCTGTGATCTTCAGAACTCTCCCCCCCGCAATCTTCAGACCTCCCCCCCCGCAATCTTCAGACCTCCCCCCCTGCAATCTTCAGACCTCTCCCCCGCCCCCGCAATCTTCTGACCTCTCCCCCCGCAATCTTCAGACCCCCCCGTGATCTTCAGACCTCTCCCCCCCGCAAACTTCAGACCTCACCCCCGCAATCTTCAGACCTCTCCCCCCCTCAATCTTCAGACCTCTCCCCCCCCGCAATCTTCAGACCTCTCCCCCCCCGCAATCTTCAGACCTCTCCCGCCCGCGATGTTCAGTACTCTCCCCCCCGCAATCTTCAGACCTCTCCCCCCCAGAATCTTCAGACCTCTCCCCCCACCGCAATCTTCAGACATCTCTCCCCCCCGGAATCTTCTGACCCCCCTGTGATCTTCAGACCTCCCCCCCCCACAATCTTCAGACCTCTCGCCCCCCGCAATCTTCAGACCTCTCCCCCCCGCAATCTTCAGACGTCTCCCCCCCGCAATGTTCTGACCTCACCCCCGCAATCTTCAGACCTCTTCCCCCTGCAATTTTCTGACCTCTCCCCCCCCGCAATCTTCAGACCTCTCCCCCCCCGCAATCTTCAGACCTCTTCCCCCCGCAATCTTCAGACTTCTCCACCCCCCGCAATCTTCAGACCTCTCCCCCCGCAATCTTCAGACCTCTCCCCCCCGCAATCTTCAGACCCCCCCGTGATCTTCAGACCTCTCCCCCCCCGCATTCTTCAGACCTCTCCCCCCGCAATCTTCAGACCTCTCCCGCCACCGCAATCTTCAGACATCTCTCCCCCCCGGAATCTTCAGACCCCCCCGTGATCTTCAGACCTCCCCCCCCCACAATCTTCAGACCTCTCCCCCCCCGCAATCTTCAGACCTCTCCCCCCCGCAATCGTCAGACCTCTCCCCCCCGCAATCTTCAGACCTCTCCCCTCCCGCATTCTTCAGACCTCTCCCCCCCCGCAATCTTCAGACCTCTCCCCCCGCAATCTTCAGACCTCTCCCCCCACAATCTTCAGACCCCCCGTGATCTTCAGACCTCTCCCCCCCGCAAACTGCAGACCTCACCCCCGCAATCTTCAGACCTCTCCCCCCCGCAATCTTCTGACCTCTCCCCCCCTCAATCTTCAGACCTCTCCCCCCCCGCAATCTTCAGACCTCTCCCCCCAGCGATGTTCAGTACTCTCCCCCCCGCAATCTTCAGACCTCTGCCCCCCAGAATCTTCAGACCTCCCTCCCCCGCAATCTTCAGACCTCCCCCCCGCAATCTTCAGAGCTCTCCCCCCCCGCAATCTTCAGACCTCTCCCCCCCAAAATCTTCAGAACTCTCCCCCCCGCAATCTTCAGACCTCCCCCCGCAATCTTCAGACCTCTCCCCACCGCATTCTTCAGACCTCTCCCCCCCCGCAATGTTCAGACCTCTCCCCCCCCGCAATCTTCAGACCTCTCCCCCCCGCAATGTTCAGAACTCTCCCCCCCGCAATCTTCAGACCTCTCCCCCCCCGGAATCTTCAGACCTCCCCCCCCCGCAATCTTCAGACCTCCCCCCCCCGCAATCTTCAGACCTCTCCCCCCCCCGGAATCTTCAGACTTCCGCCCCCGCAATCTTCAGACCTCTCCCCCCCCCGCAATCTTCAGACCACTCCCCCTCCCCGCAATCTTCAGACCTCACCCCCGCAATCTTCAGACCTCTCCCCCCCGCAATCTTCAGAGATTTCCACCCCCGCAATCTTCAGACCTCCCCCCCCGCAATCTTCAGACCTCTCCCCCCCGCAATCTTCTGACCTCTCCCCCCCCCCGCAATCTTCAGACCTCTCCCCCCCTGCAATCTTCAGACCTCTCCCCCCCGCGATGTTCAGTACTCTCCCCCCCGCAATCTTCAGAGCTCTCCCCTCCAGAATCTTCAGACCTCTCCCCCCACCGCAATCTTCAGACAGCTCTCCCCCCCGGAATCTTCAGAACCCCCCATGATCTTCAGAACCCCCCCCCACAATCTTCAGACCTCTCGCCCTCCGCAATCTTCAGACCTCTCCCCCCCCGCAATCTTCAGACCTCTCCCCCCTGCAATCTTCAGACCTCTTCCCCCCGCAATCTTCAGGCCTCTCCCCCCCGCAATCTTCAGACCTCTTCCCCCGCAATCTTCAGACCTCTCCCCCCCGCAATCTTCAGACCCCCCCGTGATCTTCAGACCTCTCCCCCGCAGCAATCTTCAGACCTCTCCCCCCCACAATCTTCAGACCTCCCCCCCCACAATCTTCAGACCTCTCCCCCCCGCAATTTTCAGACCTCTCCCCCCACAATCTTCAGACCTCACCCCCGCAATCTTCAGACCTCTCCCCCCCGCAATCTTCAGACCTCTCCCCCCGCATTCTTCAGACCTCCCCCCCGCAATCTTCAGACGTCTCCCCCCCGCAATCTTCTGACCTCACCCCCGCAATCTTCAGACCTCTTCCCCCCGCAATCTTCTGACCTCTCCCCCCCCGCAATCTTCAGACCTCTCCCCCCCCGCAATCTTCAGACCTCTTCCCCCCGCAATCTTCAGACTTCTCCAACCCCCGCAATCTTCAGACCTCTCACCCCGCAATCTTCAGACCTCTCCCCCCCGCAATCTTCAGACCCCCCCGTGATCTTCAGACCTCTCCCCCCCCGCATTCTTCAGACCTCTCCCCCCGCAATCTTCAGACCTCTCCCGCCACCGCAATCTTCAGACATCTCTCCCCCCCGGAATCTTCAGACCCCCCCGTGATCTTCAGACCTCCCCCCCCACAATCTTCAGACCTCTCCCCCCCGCAATCTTCAGACCTCTCCCCCCCGCAATCTTCAGACCTCTCCCCCCCGCAATCTTCAGACCTCTCCCCTCCCGCATTCTTCAGACCTCTCCCCCCCCGCAATCTTCAGACCTCTCCCCCCGCAATCTTCAGACCTCTCCCCCCGCAATCTTCAGACCCCCCGTGATCTTCAGACCTCTCCCCCCCGCAAACTTCAGACCTCACCCCCGCAATCTTCAGACCTCTCCCCCCCGCAATCTTCTGACCTCTCCCCCCCTCAATCTTCAGACCTCTCCCCCCCGCAATCTTCAGACCTCTCCCCCCCGCGATGTTCAGTACTCTCCCCCCCGCAATCTTCAGACCTCTGCCCCCCAGAATCTTCAGACCTCCCTCCCCCGCAATCTTCAGACCTCCCCCCCGCAATCTTCAGAGCTCTCCCCCCCGCAATCTTCAGACCTCTCCCCCCCAAAATCTTCAGAACTCTCCCCCCCGCAATCTTCAGACCTCCCCCCGCAATCTTCAGACCTCTCCCCACCGCATTCTTCAGACCTCCCCCCCCGCCATCTTCATACCTCTCCCCCCACACAATCTTCAGACCTCTCCACCCCCGCAATGTTCAGACCTCTCCCCCCCCGCAATCTTCAGACCTCTCCCCCCCGCAATGTTCAGAACTCTCCCCCCCGCAATCTTCAGACCTCTCCCCCCCCGGAATCTTCAGACCTCCCCCCCCCGCAATCTTCAGACCTCCCCCCCCCGCAATCTTCAGACCTCTCCCCCCCGGAATCTTCAGACTTCCGCCCCCGCAATCTTCAGACCTCTCCCCCCCCCCGCAATCTTCAGACCACTCCCCCTCCCCGCAATCTTCAGACCTCCCCCCCGCAATCTTCAGACCTCTCCCCCCCGCAATCTTCAGAGATTTCCACCCCCGCAATCTTCAGACCTCCCCCCCCGCAATCTTCAGACCTCTCCCCCCCGCAATCTTCTGACCTCTCCCCCCCCCGCAATCTTCAGACCTCTCCCCCCCCTGCAATCTTCAGACCTCTCCCCCCCGCGATGTTCAGTACTCTCCCCCCCGCAATCTTCAGAGCTCTCCCCTCCAGAATCTTCAGACCTCTCCCCCCACCGCAATCTTCAGACAGCTCTCCCCCCCGGAATCTTCAGAACCCCCCATGATCTTCAGAAACCCCCCCCACAATCTTCAGACCTCTCGCCCTCCGCAATCTTCAGACCTCTCCCCCCCCCGCAATCTTCAGACCTCTCCCCCCTGCAATCTTCAGACCTCTTCCCCCCGCAATCTTCAGGCCTCTCCCCCCCCGCAATCTTCAGACCTCTTCCCCCGCAATCTTCAGACCTCTCCCCCCCGCAATCTTCAGACCCCCCCGTGATCTTCAGACCTCTCCCCCCCGCAATCTTCAGACCCCCCCGTGATCTTCAGACCTCTCCCCGCAGCAATCTTCAGACCTCTCCCCCCCACAATCTTCAGACCTCTTCCCCCGCAATCTTCAGACCTCTCCCCCCCCGCAATCTTCAGACCCCCCCGTGATCTTCAGACCTCTCCCCCGCAGCAATCTTCAGACCTCTCCCCCCCACAATCTTCAGACCTCCCCCCCCACAATCTTCAGACCTCTCCCCCCCGCAATCTTCAGACCTCTCCCCCCACAATCTTCAGACCTCACCCCCGCAATCTTCAGACCTCTCCCTCCCGCAATCTTCAGACCTCTCCCCCCGCATTCTTCAGACCTCCCCCCCGCAATCTTCAGACCTCCCCCCCGCAATCTTCTGACCTCCCCCCCCGCAATCTTCAGAACGCCCGTGATCTTCAGACCTCTCCCCCCGCAATCTTCAGACCTCTTACCCCCCGCAATCTTCAGACCTCCCCCCCGCAATCTTCAGACCTCTCCCCCCCCGCAATCTTCAGACCTCACCCCCCCCGCAATCTTCAGAACTCTCCCCCCCCGCAATCTTCAGACCTCTCCCCCCCGCAATCGTCAGAGCTCCCCCCGCCGCAATCTTCAGACCTCCCCCCCCCGCAATCTTCAGACCTCCCCCCCCGCAATCTTCAGACCTCCCCCCCCGCAATCTTCAGAAATCCCCCCCGCAATCTTCAGACCTCCCTGTGATCTTCAGACCTCTCCCCCCCGCAATCTTCAGACCTCTCCCCCGCCCCCGCAATCTTCTGACCTCTCCCCCGCAATCTTCAGAACCCCCGTGATCTTCAGACCTCTCCCCCCCGCAAACTTCAGACCTCACCCCCGCAATCTTCAGACCTCTCCCCCCCGCAATCTTCTGACCTCTCCCCCGCAAACTTTCAGAACCCCCCATGATCTTCAGACCTCTCCCCCCCGCAACCTTCAGACCTCTCACCCCCCGCAATCTTCAGACCTCCCTCTCGCAATCTTCAGACCTCTCCCCCCCGCAATCTTCAGACCTCTCCCCCCCCGCAATCTTCAGACCTCTCCACCCCACAATCTTCAGAACCCTCCGTGATCTTCAGAACTCTCCCCCCCCGCAATCTTCAGACATACCCCCCCCCGCAATCTTCAGGCCCCACCATGATCTTCAGACCTCTCCCCCCCCGCAATCTTCAGACCCCCCCATGATCTTCAGACCTCTCCCCCCCCGCAATCTTCAGACCTCTCCCCCGCGAAATCTTCAGACCTCTCCGCCCCCGCAATCTTCAGACCTCCCCCCCCCGCAATCTTCAGACCTCTCACCCCCGCAATCTTCAGACCTCCCTCCCCCGCAATCTTCAGACCTCCCCCCCGCAATCTTCGGAGCTCTCCCCCCCCCGCAATCTTCAGACCTCTCCCCCCCACAATCTTCAGACCTCTCCCCCCCGCAATCTTCAGACCTCCCCCCGCAATCTTCAGACCTCTCCCCCCCGCATTCTTCAGACGTCCCCCCCCGCCATCTTCATACCTCTCCCCCCACACAATCTTCAGACCTCTCCCCCCCGCAATGTTCAGACCTCTCCCCCCCCGCAATCTTCTGACCTCTCCCCCCCGCAATGTTAAGAACTCTCCCCCCCGCAATCTTCAGACCTCTCCCCCCCCAGAATCTTCATACCTCCCCCCCTGCAATCTTCAGACCTCTCCCCCACCGGAATCTTCAGACCTCCCCCCCCGCAATCATCAGACCTCTCCCCCCCCCGCAATCTTCAGACCACTCCCCCTCCCCGCAATCTTCAGACATCCCCCCCGCAATCTTCAGACATCTCCCCCCCCGCAATCTTCAGAGATTTCCACCCCCGCAATCTTCAGACCTCCCCCCCCGCAATCTTCAGACCTCTCCCCCCCGCAATCTTCTGACCTCTCCCCCCCCGTAATCTTCAGACCTCTCCCCCCCTGCAATCTTCAGACCTCTCCCCCCCGCAATCTTCAGACCTCTCCCCCCCGCGATGTTCAGTACTCTCCCCCCCGCAATCTTCAGAGCTCTCCCCCCCAGAATCTTCAGACCTCTCCCCCCCAGCGCAATCTTCAGACAGCTCTCCCCCCCGGAATCTTCAGACACCCCCATGATCTTCAGAACTCCCCCCCCCACAATCTTCAGACCTCTCGCCACCCGCAATCTTCAGACCTCTCCCCCCCGCAATCTTCAGACCTCTCCCCCCGCAATCTTCAGACCTCTTCCCCCCGCAATCTTCAGACCTCTCCCCCCCGCAATCTTCAGACCTCTCCCCCCGCAATCTTCAGACCTCTCCCCCCCGCAATCTTCAGACCCCCCCGTGATCTTCAGACCTCTCCCCCGCAGCAATCTTCAGACCTCTCCCCCCCACAATCTTCAGATCTCCCCCCCAACAATCTTCAGACCTCTCCCCCCCGCAATCTTCAGACCTCTCCCCCCGCAATCTTCAGACCTCTCCCCCCACAATCTTCAGACCTCACCCCCGCAATCTTCAGACCTCTTCCCCCCGCAATCTTCAGACCTCACCCCCCGCATTCTTCAGACATCCCCCCCGCAATCTTCAGACCTCCCCCCTGCAATCTTCTGACCTCCCCCCCCGCAATCTTCAGAACCCCCCGTGATCTTCAGACCTCTCCCCCCGCAATCTTCAGACCTCTCACCCCCCGCAATCTTCAGACCTCCCCCCGCAATCTTCAGACCTCTCCCCCGCAATCTTCAGACCTCTCCCCCCCGCAATCTTCAGAACTCTCCCCCCCGCAATCTTCAGACCACTCCCCCCCGCAATCGTCAGAGCTCCCCCTGCCGCAATTTTCAGACCTCTCCCCCCGCAATCTTCAGACCTCCCCCCCCCGCAATCTTCAGACCTCCCCCATCGCAATCTTCAGAAATCCCCCCCGCAATCTTCAGACCTCCCTGTGATCTTCACACCTCTCCCCCCCGCAATCTTCAGACCTCCCCCCCTGCAATCTTCAGACCTCTCCCCCGCCCCCGCAATCTTCTGACCTCTCCCCCCGCAATCTTCAGACCCCCCCGTGATCTTCAGACCTCTCCCCCCCGCAAACTTCAGACCTCATCCCCGCAATCTTCAGACCTCTCCCCCCCGCAATCTTCTGACCACTCCCCCCCTCAATCTTCAGACCTCTCCCCCCCCGCAATCTTCAGACCTCTCCCGCCCGCGATGTTCAGTACTCTCCCCCCCGCAATCTTCAGACCTCTCGCCCCCCGCAATCTTCAGACCTCTCCCCCCCGCAATCTTCAGACGTCTCCCCCCCGCAATCTTCTGACCTCACCCCCGCAATCTTCAGACCTCTTCCCCCCACAATCTTCTGACCTCTCCCCCCCCACAATCTTCAGACCTCTCCCCCCCCGCAATCTTCAGACCTCTACCTCCCGCAATCTTCAGACTTCTCCCCCCACCCAATCTACAGACCTCTCCCCCCGCAATCTTCAGACCTCTCCCCCCCGCTATCTTCAGACCCCCCCGTGATCTTCAGACCTCTCCCCCGCAGCAATCATCAGACCTCTCCCCCCCACAATCTTCAGACATCTCCCCCCCGCAATCTTCAGACCCCACCCCCCCGCAATCTTCAGACATCTCCCCCCCACCGCAATCTTCAGACCTCACCCCCGCAATCTTCAGACCTTTCCCCCCCGCAATCTTCAGACCTCTCCCCCCCGCCATCTTCAGACCTCTCCCGCCACCGCAATCTTCAGACATCTCTCCCCCCCGGAATCTTCAGACCCCCCCGTGATCTTCAGACCTCCCCCCCCACAATCTTCAGACCTCTCCCCCCCCGCAATCTTCAGACCTCTCCCCCCCGCAATCTTCAGACCTCTCCCCCCCGCAATCTTCAGACCTCTCCCCTCCCGCATTCTTCAGACCTCTCCCCCCCCGCAATCTTCAGACCTCTCCCCCCGCAATCTTCAGACCTCTCCCCCCGCAATCTTCAGACCCCCCCGTGATCTTCAGACCTCTCCCCCCCGCAAACTTCAGACCTCACCCCCGCAATCTTCTGACCTCTCCCACCCGCAATCTTCTGACCTCTCCCCCCCTCAATCTTCAGACCTCTCCCCCCCCGCAATCTTCAGACCTCTCCCCCCCGCGATGTTCAGTACTCTCCCCCCCGCAATCTTCAGACCTCTCCCCCCCAGAATCTTCAGACCTCCCTCCCCCGCAATCTTCAGACCTCCCCCCCACAATCTTCAGAGCACTCCCCCCCGCAATCTTCAGACCTCTCCCCCCCAAAATCTTCAGAACTCTCCCCCCCGCAATCTTCAGACCTCCCCCCGCAATCTTCAGACCTCTCCCCCCCGCATTCTTCAGACCTCCCCCCCCGCCATCTTCATACCTCTCCCCCCACACAATCTTCAGACCTCTCCCCCCCCGCAATGTTCAGACCTCTCCCCCCCCGCAGTCTTCAGACCTCTCCCCCCCGCAATGTTCAGAACTCTCCCCCCCCGGAATCTTCAGACCTCCGCCCCCCCGCAATCTTCAGACCTCTCCCCCCCCGGAATCTTCAGACCTCCGCCCCCGCAATCTTCAGACCTCTCCCCCCCCGCAATCTTCAGACCACTCCCCCTCCCCGCAATCTTCAGACCTCCCGCCGCAATCTTCAGACCTCTCCCCCCCCGCAATCTTCAGAGATTTCCACCCCCGCAATCTTCAGACCTCCCCCCCCGCAATCTTCAGACCTCTCCCCCCCGCAATCTTCTGACCTCTCCCCCCCCCGCAATCTTCAGACCTCTCCCCCCCTGCAATCTTCAGACCTCTCCCCCCCGCGATGTTCCGTACTCTCCCCCCCGCAATCTTCAGAGCTCTCCCCCCCAGAATCTTCAGACCTCTCCCCCCACCGCAATCTTCAGACAGCTCTCCCCCCCGGAATCTTCAGACCCCCCCATGATCTTCAGAACCCCCCCCCACAATCTTCAGACCTCTCGCCAGCCCGCAATCTTCAGACCTCTCCCCCCACAATCTTAAGACCTCACCCCCGCACTCTTCAGACCTCTCCCCCCGCAATCTTCAGACCTCTCCCCCCGCATTCTTCAGACCTCCCCCCCGCAATCTTCAGACCTCCCCCCGCAATCTTCTGACCTCCCCCCCGCAATCTTCAGAACCCCCCGCACTCTTCAGACCTCTCCCCCCCGCAATCTTCAGACCTCTCCCCCCGCATTCTTCAGACCTCCCCCCCGCAATCTTCAGACCTCCCCCCGCAATCTTCTGACCTCCCCCCCGCAATCTTCAGACCTCTCCCCCCCGCAATCTTCAGACCCCCCCGTGATCTTCAGACCTCTCCCCCGCAGCAATCTTCAGACCTCTCCCCCCCACAATCTTCAGACCTCCCCCCCCACAATCTTCAGACCTCTCCCCCCCGCAATCTTCAGACCTCTCCCCCCACAATCTTAAGACCTCACCCCCGCACTCTTCAGACCTCTCCCCCCGCAATCTTCAGACCTCTCCCCCCGCATTCTTCAGACCTCCCCCCCGCAATCTTCAGACCTCCCCCCGCAATCTTCTGACCTCCCCCCCGCAATCTTCAGAACCCCCCGTGATCTTCAGACCTCTCCCCCCGCAATCTTCAGACCTCTCACCCCCCGCAATCTTCAGACATCCCCCCGCAATCTTCAGACCTCTCCCCCCCGCAATCTTCAGACCTCTCCCCCCCCGCAATCTTCAGAACTCTCCCCCCCCACAATCTTCAGACCTCTCCCCCCCGCAATCGTCAGAGCTCCCCCCGCCGCAATCTTCAGACCTCCACCCCCGCAATCTTCAGACCTCCCCCCCGCAATCTTCAGACCTCCCCCCCGCAATCTTCAGAAAACCCCCCTGCAATCTTCAGACCTCCCTGTGATCTTCAGACCTCTCCCCCCCGCAATCTTCAGACCTCCCCCCCTGCAATTTTCAGACCACTCCCCCGCCCCCGCAATCTTCTGACCTCTCCCCCGCAATCTTCAGAACCCCCGTGATCTTCAGACCTCTCCCCCCCGCAAACTTCAGACCTCACCCCCGCAATCTTCAGACCTCTCCCCCCCGCAATCTTCTGACCTCTCCCCCGCAATTTTCAGACCTCTCCCCCCCGCAATCTTCTGACCACTCCCCCCGTCAATCTTCAGACCTCTTCCCCCCCGCAATCTTCAGACCTCTCCCGCCTGCGATGTTCAGTACTCTCCCCCCCGCAATCTTCAGACCTCTCCCCCCCAGAATCTTCAGACCTCTCCCCCCACCGCAATCTTCAGACATCTCTCCCCCCCGGAATCTTCAGACCCCACTGTGATCTTCAGACCTCCCCCCCCAACAATCTTCAGACCTCTCGCCCCCCGCAATCTTCAGAACTCTCCCCCCCGCAATCTTCAGACGTCTCCCCCCCGCAATCTTCTGACCTCACCCCCGCAATCTTCAGACCTCTTCCCCCCGCAATCTTCTGACCTCTCCCCCCGCAATCTTCAGACCCCCCCGTGATCTTCAGACCTCTCCCCCGCAGCAATCTTCAGATCCCCCCCGTGATCTTCAGACTTCTCCCCCCCGCAATCTTCAGACCTCTCCCCCCGCAATCTTCAGACCTCTCCCCCCCGCAATCTTCAGACCCCCCCGTGATCTTCAGACCTCTCCCCCGCAGCAATCTTCAGACCTCTCCCCCCACAATCTTCAGACCTCTCCCCCCCGCAATCTTCAGACCCCTTCCCCCCGCAATCTTCAGACATCTCTCCCCCACAATCTTCAGACCTCACCCCCGCAATCTTCAGACATCTCCCCCCCCGCAATCTTCAGACCTCTCCCCCCGCAATCTTCAGACCTCTCCCGCCACCGCAATCTTCAGACATCTCTCCCCCCCGGAATCTTCAGACCCTCCCGTGATCTTCAGACCTCCCCCCCCCACAATCTTCAGACCTCTCCCCCCCACAATCTTCAGACCTCTCCCCCCCGCAATCTTCAGACCTCTCCCCCCCGCAATCTTCAGACCTCTCCCCTCCCGCATACTTCAGACCTCTCCCCCCCGCAATCTTCAGACCTCTCCCCCCGCAATCTTCAGACCTCTCCCCCCACAATCTTCAGACCCCCCCATGATCTTCAGACCTCTCCCCCCCGCAAACTTCAGACCTCACCCCCGCAATCTTCAGATCTCTACCCCCGCAATCTTCTGACCTCTCCCCCCCTCAATCTTCAGACCTCTCCCCCCCGCAATCTTCAGAGCTCTCCCCCCCGCGATGTTCAGTACTCTCCCCCCCACAATCTTCAGACCTCTCCCCCCCAGAATCTTCAGACCTCCCTCCCCCGCAATCTTCAGACCTCCCCCCCGCAATCTTCAGAGCTCTCCCCCCCCGCAATCTTCAGACCTCTCCCCCCCAAAATCTTCAGAACTCTCCTCCCCGCAATCTTCAGACCTCCCCCCGCAATCTTCAGACCTCTCCCCCCAGCATTCTTCAGACCTCCCCCCCCGCCATCTTCATACCTCTCCCCCCACACAATCTTCAGACCTCTCCCCCCCCGCAATGTTCAGACCTCTCCCCCCCCGCAATCTTCAGACCTCTCCCCCCCGCAATGTTCAGAACTCTCCCCCTCGCAATCTTCAGACCTCTCCCCCCCCGGAATCTTCAGACCTCCCCCCCCCCGGAATCTTCAGACCTCCCCCCCCCCGCAATCTTCAGACCTCTCCCCCCCCGGAATCTTCAGACCTCCGCCCCCGCAATCTTCAGACCTCTCCCCCCCCCGCAATCTTCAGACCACTCCCCCTCCCCGCAATCTTCAGACCTCCCCCCCGCAATCTTCAGACCTCTCCCCCCCCGCAATCTTCAGAGATTTCCACCCCCGCAATCTTCAGACCTCCCCCCCCGCAATCTTCAGACCTCTCCCCCCCGCAATCTTCTGACCTCTCCCCCCCCCGCAATCTTCAGACCTCTCCCCCCCTGCAATCTTCAGACCTCTCCCCCCCGCGATGTTCAGTACTCTCCCCCCCGCAATCTTCAGACCTCTGCCCCCCAGAATCTTCAGACCTCCCTCCCCCGCAATCTTCAGACCTCCCCCCCGCAATCTTCTGACCTCTCCCCCCCCCGCAATCTTCAGACCTCTCCCCCCCTGCAATCTTCAGACCTCACCCCCCCGCGATGTTCAGTACTCTCCCCCCATCGCAATCTTCAGACAGCTCTCCCCCCCGGAATCTTCAGACCCCCCCATGATCTTCAGACCCCCCTCCCCCACAATCTTCAGACCTCTCGCCCCTCGCAATCTTCAGACCTCTCACCCCCGCAATCTTCAGACCTCTCCCCCCCGCAATCTTCAGACCTCTTCCCCCCGCAATCTTCAGACCTCTCCCCCCCCGCAATCTTCAGACCTCTCCCCCCGCAATCTTCAGACCTCTCCCCCCGCAATCTTCAGACCCCCCCGTGATCTTCAGACCTCTCCCCCGCAGCAATCTTCAGACCTCTCCCCCCACAATCTTCAGACCTCCCCCCCAACAATCTTCAGACCTCTCCCCCCCGCAATCTTCAGACCTCTCCCCGCACAATCTTCAGACCTCACCCCCGCAATCTTCAGACCTCTCCCCCCCGCAATCTTCAGACCTCTCCCCCCGCATTCTTCAGACCTCCCCCCAGCAATCTTCAGACCTCCCCCCCGCAATCTTCTGACCTCCCCCCCCGCAATCTTCAGAACCCCCCGTGATCTTCAGACCTCTCCCCCCGCAATCTTCAGACCTCTTACCCCCCGCAATCTTCAGACATCCCCCCCGCAATCTTCAGACCTCTCCCCCCCGCAATCTTCAGACCTCTCCCCCCCCGCAATCTTCAGATCTCTCCCCCCCCGCAATCTTCAGACCTCTCCCCCCCGCAATCGTCAGAGCTCCCCCCGCCTCAATCTTCAGACCTCCCCCCCCGCAATCTTCAGACCTCCCCCCCCGCAATGTTCAGACCTCTCCCCCCCCGCAATCTTCAGACCTCTCCCCCCCGCAATGTTCAGAACTCTCCCCCTCGCAATCTTCAGACCTCTCCCCCCCCGGAATCTTCAGACCTCCCCCCCCCCGCAATCTTCAGACCTCTCCCCCCCCGGAATCTTCAGACCTCCGCCCCCCCGCAATCGTCAGAGCTCCCCCCGCCTCAATCTTCAGACCTCCCCCCCCGCAATCTTCAGACCTCCCCCCCCGCAATGTTCAGACCTCTCCCCCCCCGCAATCTTCAGACCTCTCCCCCCCGCAATGTTCAGAACTCTCCCCCTCGCAATCTTCAGACCTCTCCCCCCCCGGAATCTTCAGACCTCCCCCCCCCCGCAATCTTCAGACCTCTCCCCCCCCGGAATCTTCAGACCTCCGCCCCCGCAATCTTCAGACCTCTCCCCCCCCGCAATCTTCAGACCACTCCCCCTCCCCGCAATCTTCAGACCTCCCCCCCGCAATCTTCAGACCTCTCCCCCCCCGCAATCTTCAGAGATTTCCACCCCCGCAATCTTCAGACCTCCCCCCCCGCAATCTTCAGACCTCTCCCCCCCGCAATCTTCTGACCTCTCCCCCCCCGCAATCTTCAGACCTCTCCCCCCCTGCAATCTTCAGACCTCTCCCCCCCGCGATGTTCAGTACTCTCCCCCCCGCAATCTTCAGAGCTCTCCCCCACAGAATCTTCAGACCTCTCCCCCCACCGCAATCTTCAGACAGCTCTCCCCCCCGGAATCTTCAGACCCCCCCATGATCTTCAGAACCCCCCCCCCACAATCTTCAGACCTCTCGCCCCTCGCAATCTTCAGACCTCTCACCGCCGCAATCTTCAGACCTCTCCCCCCCGCAATCTTCAGACCTCTTCCCCCCGCAATCTTCAGACCTCTCCCCCCCCCGCAATCTTCAGACCTCTCCCCCCGCAATCTTCAGACCTCTCCCCCCGCAATCTTCAGACCCCCTCGTGATCTTCAGACCTCTCCCCCGCAGCAATCTTCAGACCTCTCCCCCCCACAATCTTCAGACCTCCCCCCCCACAATCTTCAGGCCTCTCCCCCCCGCAATCTTCAGACCTCTCCCCCCACAATCTTCAGACCTCACCCCCGCAATCTTCAGACCTCTCCCCCCCGCAATCTTCAGACCTCTCCCCCCGCATTCTTCAGACCTCCCCCCCGCAATCTTCAGACCTCCCCCCCGCAATCTTCTGACCTCCCCCCCCGCAATCTTCAGAACCCCCCGTGATCTTCAGACCTCTCCCCCCGCAATCTTCAGACCTCTTACCCCCCGCAATCTTCAGACATCCCCCCCGCAATCTTCAGACCTCTCCCCCCCGCAATCTTCAGACCTCTCCCCCCCCGCAATCTTCAGATCTCTCCCCCCCCGCAATCTTCAGACCTCTCCCCCCCGCAATCGTCAGAGCTCCCCCCGCCTCAATCTTCAGACCTCCCCCCCCGCAATCTTCAGACCTCCCCCCCCGCAATCTTCAGACCTCCCCCCCCGCAATCTTCAGAAATCCCCCCCGCAATCTTCAGACCTCCCTGTGATCTTCAGACCTCTCCCCCCCGCAATCTTCAGACCTCCCCCCCTGCAATCTTCAGACCTCTCCCCCGCCCCCGCAATCTTCTGACCTCTCCCCCGCAATCTTCAGAACCCCCGTGATCTTCAGACCTCTCCCCCCGCAAACTTCAGACCTCACCCCCGCAATCTTCAGACCTCTCCACCCCGCAATCTTCTGACCTCTCCCCCCCTCAATCTTCAGACCTCTCCCCCCCCGCAATCTTCAGACTTCTCCCCCCCGCGATGTTCAGTACTCTCCCCCCCGCAATCTTCAGACCTCTCCCCCCATGAATCTTCAGACCTCTCCCCCCACCGCAATCTTCAGACATCTCTCCCCCCGGAATCTTCAGACCCCCCTGTGATCTTCAGACCTCCCCCCCCACAATCTTCAGACCTCTCGCCCCCCGCAATCTTCAGACCTCTCCCCCCCGCAATCTTCAGACGTCTCCCCCCGCAATCTTCTGACCTCACCCCCGCAATCTTCAGACCTCTTCCCCCCGCAATCTTCTGACCTCTCCCCCCCGCAATCTTCAGACCTCTCCCCCCCCGCAATCTTCAGACCTCTCCCCCCAGCGATGTTCAGTACTCTCCACCCCCGCAATCTTCAGACCTCCCCCCCAGAATCTTCAGACCTCTCCCCCCACCGCAATCTTCAGACATCTCTCCCCTCCGCAATCTTCAGAACCCCCGTGATCTTCAGAAGTCTCCCCCCCGCAAACTTCAGACCTCACCCCCGCAATCTTCAGACCTCTCCCCCTAGCAATCTTCTGACCTCTCCCCGCTCAATCTTCAGACCTCTCCCCCCCCGCAATCTTCAGACCTCTCCCCCCCGCGATGTTCAGTACTCTCCCCCCCGTATTCTTCAGACCTCTCCCCCCCTGAATCTTCAGACCTCTCCCCCCACCGCAATCTTCTGACATCTCTCCCCCCCGGAATCTTCAGACCCCCCTGTGATCTTCAGACCTCCCTCCCCCACAATCTTCAGACCTCTCGCCCCCCGCAATCTTCAGACCTCTCCCCCACCACAATCTTCAGACCTCTCCCCCCCCTGCAATGTTCAGTACTCTCCCCCCCGAAATCTTTAGACCTCTCCACCCCAGAATCTTCAGACCTCTCCCCCCACCGCAATCTTCAGACATCTCTCCCCCCCGGAATCTTCAGACCACCCCGCAATCTTCAGACCTCTCCCCCCCGCAATCTTCAGACCTCTCCCCCCCCGGAATCTTCAGACCTCTCCCCCCCGCAATCTTCAGACCTCTCCCCCCCGCAATCTTCAGACCTCCCCCCCGCAATCTTCAGACCTCTCCCCCCCCGCAATCTTCAGACCTCTCCCCCCCGCAATCTTCAGACCTCTCCCCCCGCAATCTTCAGACCTCTCCCCCCCGCAATCTTCAGAACCCCCCGTGATCTTCAGACCTCTCCCCCCCAGCAATCTTCAGACCTCTCCCCCCCGCAATTTTCAGACCACCCCCCCGCAATCTTCAGACCACTCCCCCCCCGCAATCTTCAGACCTCTCACGCCCGCAATCTTCAGACATCCCCCCCCCGCAAACTTCAGGCCCCCCCATGATCTTCAGACCTCTCCCCCCCGCAATCTTCAGACCTCTCCCCCTCGCAATCTTCAGACCTCTCTGCCCCCGCAATATTCAGACCTCGCCCCCAGCAATCTTCAGATCACTCACCCCCGCAATCTTCAGACCTCCCTCCCCCGCAATCTTCAGACCACACCCCGCAATCTTCAGAGCTCTCCCCCCCGCAATCTTCAGAGCTCTCCCCCCCACAATCTTCAGACCTCTCCCCCCCCGCAATCTTCAGACTTCCCCCTGCAATCTTCAGACCTCTCCCCCCCGCAATGTTCAGACCTCTCCCCCCCCACAATCTTCAGACCTCCCACACGCAATCTTCAGACCTCTCCCCCCCCGGAATCTTCAGACATCCCCCCCCCGCAATCTTCAGACCACTCCCCCTCCCCGCAATCTTCAGACCTACCCCCCGCAATCTTCAGACCACTCCCCCCCCGCAATCTTCAGACCTCTCCACCCCGGCAATCTTCAGACATCTCCCCCCCCCGCAATCTTCAGGCCTCTCCCCCCCGCAATCTTCTGACCTCTCCCCCCCCGCAATCTTCAGACCTCTCCCCCCCCGCAATCTTCAGACCTCTCCCCCCCGCAATCTTCAGACCTCTCCCCCCCCGCAATCTTCAGACCTCTCCCCCTCGCAATCTTCAGTACTCTCCCTCCCGCAATCTTCAGACCTCTCCCCCGCAGAATCTTCAGACCTCTCCCCCACCGCAATCTTCAGACATCTCTCCCCCCAGGAATCTTCAGACCCCCCCGTGATCTTCAGACCTCCCCCCCCCACAATCTTCAGACCTCTCCCCCCCCGCAATCTTCAGACCTCTCTCCCCCGCAATCTTCAGACCTCTCCCCCCCGCAATCTTCAGACCTCTCCCCTCCCGCTTTCTTCAGACCTCTCCCCCCCCGCAATCTTCAGACCTCTCCCCCCGCAATCTTCAGACCTCTCCCCCCCGCAATCTTCAGACCCCCCCGTGATCTTCAGACCTCTCCCCCGCAGCAATCTTCAGACCTCTCCCCCCCACAATCTTCAGACCTCCCCCCCCCCAATCTTCAGACCTCTCCCCCCCGCAATCTTCAGACCTCTCGCCCCCACAATCTTCAGACCTCCCCCCCCGCAGTCTTCAGACCTCTCCCCCCCGCAATCTTCAGACCTCTCCCCCCGCATTCTTCAGACCTCCCCCCCGCAATCTTCAGACCTCCCCCCCCGCAATCTTCTGACCTCCCCCCCGCAAACTTCAGAACCCCTCATGATCTTCAGACCTCTCCCCCCCGCAACCTTCAGACCTCTCACCCCCCGCAATCTTCAGACCTCCCACCCGCAATCTTCAGACCTCTCCCCCCCGCAATCTTCAGACCTTGCCCCCCCGCAATCTTCAGACCTCTCCACCCCACAATCTTCAGAACCCCCCGTGATCTTCAGAACTCTCCCCCCCGCAATCTTCAGACATACCCTCCCCCGCAATCTTCAGGCCCCACCATGATCTTCAGACCTCTCCCCCCCCGCAATCTTCAGACCCCCCCATGATCTTCAGACCTCTCCCCCCCGCAATCTTCAGACCTCTCCCCCCCGCAATCTTCAGACCTCTCCGCCCCCGCAATCTTCAGACCTCCCCCCCCCGCAATCTTCAGACCTCTCACCCCCGCAATCTTCAGACCTCCCTCCCCCGCAATCTTCAGACCTCCCCCCCCAATCTTCGGAGCTCTCCCCCCCCCGCAATCTTCAGACCTCTCCCCCCACAATCTTCAGACCTCTCCCCCCCGCAATCTTCAGACCTCCCCCCGCAATCTTCAGACCTCTCCCCCCCGCATTCTTCAGACCTCCCCCCCCGCCATCTTCATACCTCTCCCCCCACACAATCTTCAGACCTCTCCCCCCCGCAATCTTCAGACCTCTCCCCCCGCATTCTTCAGACCTCCCCCCCGCAATCTTCAGATCTCCCCCCCCGCAATCTTCTGACCTCCCCCCCGCAAACTTCAGAACCCCTCATGATCTTCAGACCTCTCCCCCCCGCAACCTTCAGACCTCTCACCCCCCGCAATCTTCAGACCTCCCACCCGCAATCTTCAGACCTCTCCCCCCCGCAATCTTCAGACCTTTCCCCCCCGCAATCTTCAGACCTCTCCACCCCACAATCTTCAGAACCCCCCGTGATCTTCAGAACTCTCCCCCCCGCAATCTTCAGACATACCCTCCCCCGCAATCTTCAGGCCCCACCATGATCTTCAGACCTCTCCCCCCCCGCAATCTTCAGACCCCCCCATGATCTTCAGACCTCTCCCCCCCCGCAATCTTCAGACCTCGCCCCCCCGCAATCTTCAGACCTCTCCGCCCCCGCAATCTTCAGACCTCCCCCCCCCGCAATCTTCAGACCTCTCACCCCCGCAATCTTCAGACCTCCCTCCCCCGCAATCTTCAGACCTCCCCCCCCAATCTTCGGAGCTCTCCCCCCCCGCAATCTTCAGACCTCTCCCCCCCACAATCTTCAGACCTCTCCCCCCCGCAATCTTCAGACCTCCCCCCGCAATCTTCAGACCTCTCCCCCCCGCATTCTTCAGACCTCCCCCCCCGCCATCTTCATACGTCTCCCCCCACACAATCTTCAGACCTCTCCCCCCCCGCAATGTTCAGACCTCTCCCCCCCCGCAATCTTCAGACCTCTCCCCCCCGCAATGTTAAGAACTCTCCCCCCGGCAATCTTCAGACCTCTACCCCCCCGGAACCGTCATACCTACCCCCCCGCAATCTTCAGACCTCTCCCCCCCCGGAATCTTCAGACCTCCCCCCCCGCAATCATCAGACCTCTCCCCCCCCCGCAATCTTCAGAACACTCCCTCTCCCCGCAATCTTCAGACCTCCCCCCCGCAATCTTCAGACCTCTCCCCCCCGCAATCTTCAGAGATTTCCACCCCCGCAATCTTCAGACCTCCCCCCCCGCAATCTTCAGACCTCTCCCCCCCGCAATCTTCTGACCTCTCCCCCCCCCGCAATCTTCAGACCTCTCCCCCCCTGCAATCTTCAGACCTCTCCCCCCCCGCAATCTTCAGACCTCTCCCCCCAGCGATGTTCAGTACTCTCCCCCCCGCAATCTTCAGAGCTCTCCCCCCCAGAATCTTCAGACCTCTCCCCCCCACCGCAATCTTCAGACAGCTCTCCCCCCCGGAATCTTCAGACACCCCCATGATCTTCAGAACTCCCCCCCCCACAATCTTCAGACCTCTCGCCCCCCGCAATCTTCAGACCTCTCCCCCACGCAATCTTCAGACCTCTCCCCCCCGCAATCTTCAGACCTCTTCCCCCCGCAATCTTCAGACCTCTCCCCCCCCGCAATCTTCAGACCTCTCCCCCCGCAATCTTCAGACCTCTCCCCCCTGCAATCTTCAGACCCCCCCGTGATCTTCAGACCTCTCCCCCGCAGCAATCTTCAGACCTCTCCCCCCCACAATCTTCAGACCTCCCCCCACAATCTTCAGACCTCTCCCCCCCGCAATCTTCAGACCTCTCCCCCCACAATCTTCAGACCTCACCCCCGCAATCTTCAGACCTCTCCCCCCCGCAATCTTCAGACCTCTCCCCCCGCATTCTTCAGACCTCCCGCCCGCAATCTTCAGACCTCCCCCCCGCAATCTTCTGACCTCCCCCCCGCAATCTTCAGAACCCCCCGTGATCTTCAGACCTCTCCCCCCGCAATCTTCAGACCTCTCACCCCCCGCAATCTTCAGACCTCCCCCCCGCAATCTTCAGACCTCTCCCCCCGCAATCTTCAGACCTCTCCCCCCCCGCAATCTTCAGAACTATCCCCCCAGCAATCTTCAGACCACTCCCCCCCGCAATCGTCAGAGCTCCCCCCGCCGCAATCTTCAGACCTCTCCCCCCCGCAATGTTCAGACCTCTCCCCCCCCGCAATCTTCAGACCTCCCCCCCGCAATCTTCAGACCTCTCCCCCCCCGGAATCTTCAGACATCCCCCCCCCGCAATCTTCAGACCACTCCCCCTCCCCGCAATCTTCAGACCTACCCCCCGCAATCTTCAGACCACTCCCCCCCTGCAATCTTCAGACCTCTCCACCCCGGCAATCTTCAGACCTCTCCCCCCCCCGCAATCTTCAGGCCTCTCCCCCCCGCAATCTTCTGACCTCTCCCCCCCCGCAATCTTCAGACCTCTCCCCCCCCGCAATCTTCAGACCTCTCCCCCCCGCAATCTTCAGACCTCTCCCCCCCCGCAATCTTCAGACCTCTCCCCCCCGCAATCTTCAGTACTCTCCCCCCCGCAATCTTCAGACCTCTCCCCCGCAGAATCTTCAGACCTCTCCCCCACCGCAATCTTCAGACATCTCTCCCCCCCGGAATCTTCAGACCCCCCCGTGATCTTCAGACCTCCCCCCCCACAATCTTCAGACCTCTCCCCCCCGCAATCTTCAGACCTCTCTCCCCCGCAATCTTCAGACCTCTCCCCCCGCAATCTTCAGACCTCTCCCCCCCGCAATCTTCAGACCCCCCCGTGATCTTCAGACCTCTCCCCCGCAGCAATCTTCAGACCTCTCCCCCCCACAATCTTCAGACCTCCCCCCCCACAATCTTCAGACCTCTCCCCCCCGCAATCTTCAGACCTCTCGCCCCCACAATCTTCAGACCTCCCCCCCCGCAGTCTTCAGACCTCTCCCCCCCGCAAACTTCAGACCTCTCCCCCCGCATTCTTCAGACCTCCCCCACGCATTCTTCAGAACTCTCCCCCCCCGCAATCTTCAGACATACCCTCCCCCGCAATCTTCAGGCCCCACCATGATCTTCAGACCTCTCCCCCCCGCAATCTTCAGACCCCCCCATGATCTTCAGACCTCTCCCCCCCCGCAATCTTCAGACCTCTCCCCCCCGCAATCTTCAGACCTCTCCGACCCCGCAATCTTCAGACCTCCCCCCCCCGCAATCTTCAGACCTCTCACCCCCGCAATCTTCAGACCTCCCTCCCCCGCAATCTTCAGACCTCCCCCCCCAATCTTCGGAGCTCTCCCCCCCCCGCAATCTTCAGACCTCTCCCCCCCACAATCTTCAGACCTCTCCCCCCCGCAATCTTCAGACCTCCCCCCGCAATCTTCAGACCTCTCCCCCCCGCATTCTTCAGACCTCCACCCCCGCCATCTTCATACCTCTCCCCCCACACAATCTTCAGACCTCTCCCCCCCCGCAATGTTCAGACCTCTCCCCCCCCGCAATCTTCAGACCTCTCCCCCCCGCAATGTTAAGAACTCTCCCCCCCGCAATCTTCAGACCTCTACCCCCCCGGAATCATCATACCTCCCCCCCCGCAATCTTCAGACCTCTCCCCCCCCGGAATCTTCAGACCTCCCCCCCCGCAATCATCAGACCTCTCCCCCCCCCGCAATCTTCAGACCACTCCCTCTCCCCGCAATCTTCAGACCTCCCCCCCGCAATCTTCAGACCTCTCCCCCCCCGCAATCTTCAGAGATTTCCACCCCCGCAATCTTCAGACCTCCCCCCCCGCAATCTTCAGACCTCTCCCCCCCGCAATCCTCTGACCTCTCCCCCCCCGCAATCTTCAGACCTCTCCCCCCCTGCAATCTTCAGACCTCTCCCCCCCGCAATCTTCAGACCTCTCACCCCCGCGATGTTCAGTACTCTCCCCCCCGCAATCTTCAGAGCTCTCCCCCCCAGAATCTTCAGACCTCTCCCCCCCACCGCAATCTTCAGACAGCTCTCCCCCCCGGAATCTTCAGACACCCCCATGATCTTCAGAACTCCCCCCCCCACAATCTTCAGACCTCTCGCCCCCCGCAATCTTCAGACCTCTCCCCCCCGCAATCTTCAGACCTCTCCCCCCCGCAATCTTCAGACCTCTTCCCCCCGCAATCTTCAGACCTCTCCCCCCCCGCAATCTTCAGACCTCTCCCCCCGCAATCTTCAGACCTCTCCCCCCTGCAATCTTCAGACCCCCCCGTGATCTTCAGACCTCTCCCCCGCAGCAATCTTCAGACCTCTCCCCCCCACAATCTTCAGACCTCCCCCCACAATCTTCAGACCTCTCCCCCCCGCAATCTTCAGACCTCTCCCCCCACAATCTTCAGACCTCACCCCCGCAATCTTCAGACCTCTCCCCCCCGCAATCTTCAGACCTCTTCCCCCGCATTCTTCAGACCTCCCGCCCGCAATCTTCAGACCTCCCCCCCGCAATCTTCTGACCTCCCCCCCGCAATCTTCAGAACCCCCCGTGATCTTCAGACCTCTCCCCCCGCAATCTTCAGACCTCTCACCCCCCGCAATCTTCAGACCTCCTCCCCGCAATCTTCAGACCTCTCCCCCCGCAATCTTCAGACCTCTCCCCCCCCGCAATCTTCAGAACTCTCCCCCCAGCAATCTTCAGACCACTCCCCCCCGCAATCGTCAGAGCTCCCCCCGCCGCAATCTTCAGACCTCTCCCCCCCGCAATGTTCAGACCTCTCCCCCCCCGCAATCTTCAGACCTCCCCCCCGCAATCTTCAGACCTGTCCCCCCCCGGAATCTTCAGACATCCCCCCCCCCGCAATCTTCAGACCACTCCCCCTCCCCGCAATCTTCAGACCTACACCCCGCAATCTTCAGACCACTCCCCCCCTGCAATCTTCAGACCTCTCCACCCCGGCAATCTTCAGACCTCTCCCCCCCCCGCAATCTTCAGGCCTCTCACCCCCGCAATCTTCTGACCTCTCCCCCCCCGCAATCTTCAGACCTCTCCCCCCCCGCAATCTTCAGACCTCTCCCCCCCGCAATCTTCAGACCTCTCCCCCCCCGCAATCTTCAGACCTCTCCCCCCCGCAATCTTCAGACCTCTCCCCCACCGCAATCTTCAGACATCTCTCCCCCCCGGAATCTTCAGACCCCCCCGTGATCTTCAGACCTCCCCCCCCCACAATCTTCAGACCTCTCCCCCCCCGCAATCTTCAGACCTCTCTCCCCCGCAATCTTCAGACCTCTCCCCCCCGCAATCTTCAGACCTCTCCCCTCCCGCTTTCTTCAGACCTCTCCCCCCCGCAATCTTCAGACCTCTCCCCCCGCAATCTTCAGACCTCTCCCCCCCGCAATCTTCAGACCCCCCCGTGATATTCAGACCTCTCCCCCGCAGCAATCTTCAGACCTCTCCCCCCCACAATCTTCAGACCTCCCCCCCCACAATCTTCAGACCTCTCCCCCCCGCAATCTTCAGACCTCTCGCCCCCACAATCTTCAGACCTCCCCCCCCGCAGTCTTCAGACCTCTCCCCCCCGCAATCTTCAGAACTCTCCCCCCGCATTCTTCAGACCTCCCCCCGCAATCTTCAGACCTCCCCCCCGCAATCTTCTGACCTCCCCCCGCAATCTTCAGAACCCCTCATGATCTTCAGACCTCTCCCCCCCGCAACCTTCAGACCTCTCACCCCCCGCAATCTTCAGACCTCCCACCCGCAATCTTCAGACCTCTCCCCCCCGCAATCTTCAGACCTTTCCCCCCCGCAATCTTCAGACCTCTCCACCCCACAATCTTCAGAACCCCCCGTGATCTTCAGAACTCTCCCCCCCGCAATCTTCAGACATACCCTCCCCCGCAATATTCAGGCCCCACCATGATCTTCAGACCTCTCCCCCCCCGCAATCTTCAGACCCCCCCATGATCTTCAGACCTCTCCCCCCCGCAATCTTCAGACCTCTCCCCCCCGCAATCTTCAGACCTCTCCGACCCCGCAATCTTCAGACCTCCCCCCCCGCTATCTTCAGACCTCTCACCCCCGCAATCTTCAGACCTCCCTCCCCCGCAATCTTCAGACCTCCCCCCCCCAATCTTCGGAGCTCTCCCCCCCCGCAATCTTCAGACCTCTCCCCCCCACAATCTTCAGACCTCTCCCCCCCGCAATCTTCAGACCTCCCCCCGCAATCTTCAGACCTCTCCCCCCCGCATTCTTCAGACCTCCCCCCCCGCCATCTTCATACCTCTCCCCCCACACAATCTTCAGACCTCTCCCCCCCCGCAATGTTCAGACCTCTCCCCCCCCGCAATCTTCAGACCTCTCCCCCCCGCAATGTTAAGAACTCTCCCCCCCGCAATCTTCAGACCTCTACCCCCCCGGAATCTTCATACCTCCCCCCCCGCAATCTTCAGACCTCTCCCCCCCCGGAATCTTCAGACCTCCCCCCCCGCAATCATCAGACCTCTCCCCCCCCGCAATCTTCAGACCACTCCCTCTCCCCGCAATCTTCAGACCTCCCCCCCGCAATCTTCAGACCTCTCCCCCCCGCAATCTTCAGAGATTTCCACCCCCGCAATCTTCAGACCTCCCCCCCCGCAATCTTCAGAACTCCCCCCCCCGCAATCTTTTGACCTCTCCCCCCCCGCAATCTTCAGACCTCTCCCCCCCTGCAATCTTCAGACCTCTCCCCCCCCGCAATCTTCAGACCTCTCCCCCCCGCGATGTTCAGTACTCTCCCCCCCGCAATCTTCAGAGCTCTCCCCCCCAGAATCTTCAGACCTCTCCCCCCCACCGCAATCTTCAGACAGCTCTCCCCCCCGGAATCTTCAGATACCCCCATGATCTTCAGAACTCCCCCCCCAACAATCTTCAGACCTCTCGCCCCCCGCAATCTTCAGACCTCTCCCCCCCGCAATCTTCAGACCTCTCCCCCCCGCAATCTTCAGACTTCTTCCCCCCGCAATCTTCAGACCTCTCCCCCCCCGCAATCTTCAGACCTCTCCCCCCGCAATCTTCAGACCTCTCCCCCCTGCAATCTTCAGACCCCCCCGTGATCTTCAGAACTCTCCCCCGCAGCAATCTTCAGACCTCTCCCCCCCACAATCTTCAGACCTCCCCCCACAATCTTCAGAACTCTCCCCCCCGCAATCTTCAGAACTCTCCCCCCACAATCTTCAGACCTCACCCCCGCATTCTTCAGACCTCTCCCCCCCGCAATCTTCAGACCTCTCCCCCCGCATTCTTCAGACCTCCCGCCCGCAATCTTCAGACCTCCCCCCCGCAATCTTCTGACCTCCCCCCCGCAATCTTCAGAACCCCCCGTGATCTTCAGACCTCTCCCCCCGCAATCTTCTGACCTCTCAACCCCCGCAATCTTCAGACCTCCCCCCCGCAATCTTTAGACCTCTCCCCCCGCAATCTTCAGACCTCTCCCCCCCCGCAATCTTCAGAACTCTCCCCCCAGCAATCTTCAGACCACTCCCCCCCGCAATCGTCAGAGCTCCCCCCGCCGCAATCTTCAGACCTCTCCCCCCGCAATCTTCAGACCTCCCCCCCCGCAATCTTCAGACCTCCCCCCCCGCAATCTTCAGAAATCCCCCCCGCAATCTTCAGACCTCCCTGTGATCTTCACACCTCTCCCCCCCGCAATCTTCAGACCTCCCCCCCGCAATCTTCAGACCTCTCCCCCCCCGCAATCTTCAGAACTCTCACCCCCGCAATCTTCAGACATCCCCCCCCGCAATCTTCAGGCCCCCCCATGATCTTCAGACCTCTCCCCCCCCGCAATCTTCAGAACTCTCCCCCTCGCAATCTTCAGACCTCTCCGCCCCCGCAATCTTCAGACCTCCCCCCCAGCAATCTTCAGATCACTCACCCCCGCAATCTTCAGACCTCCCTCCCCCGCAAACTTCAGACCACCCCCCGCAATCTTCAGAGCTCTCCCCCCTGCAATCTTCAGAGCTCTCCCCCCCACAATCTTCAGACCTCTCCCCCCCCGCAATCTTCAGACTTCCCCCTGCAATCTTCAGACCTCTCCCCCCGCAATGTTCAGACCTCTCCCCCCCCGCAATCTTCAGACCTCCCCCCCGCAATCTTCAGACCTCTCCCCCCCCGGAATCTTCAGACATCCCCCCCCGCAATCTTCAGACCACTCCCCCTCCCCGCAATCTTCAGACCTACCCCCCGCAATCTTCAGACCACTCCCCCCCCGCAATCTTCAGACCTCTCCACCCCGGCAATCTTCAGACCTCTCCCCCCCCCGCAAACTTCAGGCCTCTCCCCCCCGCAATCTTCTGACCTCTCCCCCCCCGCAATCTTCAGACCTCTCCCCCCCCGCAATCTTCAGACCTCTCCCCCCCGCAATCTTCAGACCTCTCCCCCCCCGCAATCTTCAGACCTCTCCCCCCCGCAATCTTCAGTACTCTCCCCCCCGCAATCTTCAGACCTCTCCCCCGCAGAATCTTCAGACCTCTCCCCCACCGCAATCTTCAGACATCTCTCCCCCCCGGAATCTTCAGACCCCCCCGTGATCTTCAGACCTCCCCCCCACAATCTTCAGACCTCTCCCTCCCCGCAATCTTCAGACCTCTCTCCCCCGCAATCTTCAGACCTCTCCCCCCCGCAATCTTCAGACCTCTCCCCTCCCGCTTTCTTCAGACCTCTCCCCCCCCGCAATCTTCAGACCTCTCCCCCCGCAATCTTCAGACCTCTCCCCCCCGCAATCTTCAGACCCCCCCGTGATCTTCAGACCTCTCCCCCGCAGCAATCTTCAGACCTCTCCCCCCCACAATCTTCAGACCTCCCCCCCACAATCTTCAGACCTCTCCCCCCCGCAATCTTCAGACCTCTCGCCCCCACAATCTTCAGACCTCCCCCCCCGCAGTCTTCAGACCTCTCCCCCCGCAATCTTCAGACCTCTCCCCCCGCATTCTTCAGACCTCCCCCCCGCAATCTTCAGACCTCCCCCCCCGCAATCTTCTGACCTCCCCCCCGCAATCTTCAGAACCCCTCATGATCTTCAGACCTCTCCCCCCCGCAACCTTCAGACCTCTCACCCCCCGCAATCTTCAGACCTCCCACCCGCAATCTTCAGAACTCTCCCCCCCGCAATCTTCAGACCTCTCCCCCCCGCAATCTTCAGACCTCTCCACCCCACAATCTTCAGAACCCCCCGTGATCTTCAGAACTCTCCCCCCCCGCAATCTTCAGACATACCCTCCCCCGCAATCTTCAGGCCCCACCATGATCTTCAGACCTCTCCCCCCCCGCAATCTTCAGACCCCCCCATGATCTTCAGACCTCTCCCCCCCCGCAATCTTCAGACCTCTCCCCCCCGCAGTCTTCAGACCTCTCCGCCCCCGCAATCTTCAGACCTCCCCCCCCCGCAATCTTCAGACCTCTCACCCCCGCATTCTTCAGACCTCCCTCCCCCGCAATCTTCAGACCTCCCCCCCCCAATCTTCGGAGCTCTCTCCCCGCCGCAATCTTCAGACCTCTCCCCCCCACAATCTTCAGACCTCTCCCCCCCGCAATCTTCAGACCTCCCCCCGCAATCTTCAGACCTCTCCCCCCTGCATTCTTCAGACCTCCCCCCCCGCCATCTTCATACCTCTCCCCCCACACAATCTTCAGACCTCTCCCCCCCCGCAATGTTCAGACCTCTCCCCCCCCGCAATCTTCAGACCTCTCCCCCCCGCAATGTTAAGAACTCTCCCCCCCGCAATCTTCAGACCTCTCCCCCCCCGGAATCTTCATACCTCCCCCCCCGCAATCTTCAGACCTCTCCCCCCCCGGAATCTTCAGACCTCCCCCCCCGCAATCATCAGACCTCTCCCCCCCAGCAATCTTCAGACCACTCCCTCTCCCCGCAATCTTCAGACCTCCCCCCCGCAATCTTCAGACCTCTCCCCCCCGCAATCTTCAGAGATTTCCACCCCCGCAATCTTCAGACCTCCCCCCCGCAATCTTCAGAACTCTCCCCCCCGCAATCTTCTGACCTCTCCCCCCCCGCAATCTTCAGACCTCTCCCCCCCTGCAATCTTCAGACCTCTCCACCCCGCACTCTTCAGATCTCTCCCCCCCGCGATGTTCAGTACTCTCCCCCCCGCAATCTTCAGAGCTCTCCCCCCCAGAATCTTCAGACCTCTCCCCCCCACCGCAATCTTCAGACAGCTCTCCCCCCCGGAATCTTCAGACACCCCCATGATCTTCAGAACTCCCCCCCCCACAATCTTCAGACCTCTCGCCCCCCGCAATCTTCAGACCTCTCCCCCCCGCAATCTTCAGACCTCTCCCCCCCGCAATCTTCAGACCTCTTCCCCCCGCAATCTTCAGACCTCTCCCCCCCCGCAACCTTCAGACCTCACCCCCCGCAATCTTCAGACCTCTCCCCCCCGCAATCTTCAGACCTCTCCCCCGCAGCAATCTTCAGACCTCTCCCCCCCACAATCTTCAGACCTCCCCCCCACAATCTTCAGACCTCTCCCCCCGCAATCTTCAGACCTCTCCCCCCACAATCTTCAGACCTCACCCCCGCAATCTTCAGACCTCTCCCCCCCGCAATCTTCAGACCTCTCCCCCCGCATTCTTCAGACCTCCCCCCCGCAATCTTCAGACCTCCCCCCAGCAATCTTCTGACCTCCCCCCCGCAATCTTCAGAACCCCCCGTGATCTTCAGACCTCTCCCCCCGCAATCTTCAGACCTCTCACCCCCCGCAATCTTCAGACCTCCCCCCCGCAATCTTCAGACCTCTCCCCCCGCAATCTTCAGACCTCTCCCCCCCCGCAATCTTCAGAACTCTCCCCCCAGCAATCTTCAGACCACTCCCCCCCGCAATCTTCAGACCTCTCCCCTCTCCCCCCGCAATCTTCAGACCTCCCCCCCCCGCAATCTTCAGACCTCCCCCCCCGCAATCTTCAGAAATCCCCCCCGCAATCTTCAGACCTCCCTGTGATCTTCACACCTCTCCCCCCCGCAATCTTCAGACCTCCCCCCCGCAATCTTCAGACCTCTCCCCCCCCGCAATCTTCAGAACTCTCACCCCCGCAATCTTCAGACATCCCCCCCCGCAATCTTCAGGCCCCCCCATGATCTTCAGACCTCTCCCCCCCCCGCAATCTTCAGACCTCTCCCCCTCGCAATCTTCAGACCTCTCCGCCCCCGCAATCTTCAGACCTCCCCCCCAGCAATCTTCAGATCACTCACCCCCGCAATCTTCAGACCTCCCTCCCCCGCAATCTTCAGACCACCCCCCGCAATCTTCAGAGCTCTCCCCCCTGCAATCTTCAGAGCTCTCCCCCCCACAATCTTCAGACCTCTCCCCCCCCGCAATCTTCAGACTTCCCCCTGCAATCTTCAGACCTCTCCCCCCGCAATGTTCAGACCTCTCCCCCCCCGCAATCTTCAGACCTCCCCCCCGCAATCTTCAGACCTCTCCCCCCCCGGAATCTTCAGACATCCCCCCCCGCAATCTTCAGACCACTCCCCCTCCCCGCAATCTTCAGACCTACCCCCCGCAATCTTCAGACCACTCCCCCCCCGCAATCTTCAGACCTCTCCACCCCGGCAATCTTCAGACCTCTCCCCCCCCCGCAAACTTCAGGCCTCTCCCCCCCGCAATCTTCTGACCTCTCCGCCCCCGCAATCTTCAGACCTCTCCCCCCCCGCAATCTTCAGACCTCTCCCCCCCGCAATCTTCAGACCTCTCCCCCCCCGCAATCTTCAGACCTCTCCCCCCCGCAATCTTCAGTACTCTCCCCCCCGCAATCTTCAGACCTCTCCCCCGCAGAATCTTCAGACCTCTCCCCCACCGCAATCTTCAGACATCTCTCCTCCCCGGAATCTTCAGACCCCCCCGTGATCTTCAGACCTCCCCCCCCACAATCTTCAGACCTCTCCCTCCCCGCAATCTTCAGACCTCTCTCCCCCGCAATCTTCAGACCTCTCCCCCCCGCAATCTTCAGACCTCTCCCCCCGCATTCTTCAGACCTCCCCCCCGCAATCTTCAGACCTCCCCCCAGCAATCTTCTGACCTCCCCCCCGCAATCTTCAGAACCCCCCGTGATCTTCAGACCTCTCCCCCCGCAATCTTCAGACCTCTCACCCCCCGCAATCTTCAGACCTCCCCCCCGCAATCTTCAGACCTCTCCCCCCGCAATCTTCAGACCTCTCCCCCCCCGCAATCTTCAGAACTCTCCCCCCAGCAATCTTCAGACCACTCCCCCCCGCAATCGTCAGAGCTCCCCCCGCCGCAATCTTCAGACCTCTCCCCCCGCAATCTTCAGATCTCCCCCCCCGCAATCTTCAGACCTCTCCCCCCGCAATCTTCAGATCTCCCCCCCGCAATCTTCAGACCTCCCCCCCCGCAATCTTCAGAAATCCCCCCCGCAATCTTCAGACCTCCCTGTGATCTTCACACCTCTCCCCCCCGCAATCTTCAGACCTCCCCCCTGCAATCTTCAGACCTCTCCCCCGCCCCCGCAATCTTCTGACCTCTCCCCCCGCAATCTTCAGACCCCCCCGTGATCTTCAGACCTCTCCCCCCCGCAAACTTCAGACCTCACCCCCGCAATCTTCAGACCTCTCCCCCCCGCAATCTTCTGACCACTCCCCCCCTCAATCTTCAGACCTCTCCCCCCCCGCAATCTTCAGACCTCTCCCGCCCGCGATGTTCAGTACTCTCCCCCCCGCAATCTTCAGACCTCTCCCCCCCAGAATCTTCAGACCTCTCCCCCCACCGCAATCTTCAGACCTCTCAATTTTCAGTTCAATTCAATTCAATTCAAATCGCTTTATTGGCATGACAAGTTACATCTTATGTTGCCAAAGCATCGGAAAACATTCATGTTTGTTCACAAAAATACAGATCTATCCATACAGTGTATAAACAGATATATACCTGAGTGTATAAATATACTTTCATATAATTTATATATACTCTTTTCTTATATTTAGTGGTTGTCCCTCTGTTTATGGCAAGCTGTAACATAGTGTGCCGCTAGTGTTACGCAATTTCTCTCTTCCCCTAGTAGGTATGGGAGTTTTTGGTCGTCATTCAAATTTCTGAATTCCGGGCATATTTTTGTGAATTTTGGGTAGAAATTCTCCCTTATGCCCTGATATTTTCTACAAGCTGTGAGGAAGTGCATCTCTGTCTCCACCACTCCCTGACTGCAGTGAGAGCATATCCTGCCCTCTCTTGGTAGCCGGGTCTGTCTGTGTCTACCTTTTTCGATCGCCAGGTTATGTTCACTAAGTCTGCGCATTGTCAAAGTTTTTCTCAGTTTGCTATCCTTTACCATGGTCAGGCAATCAGCCATGTTGTATTGTCTGTTTAGGGCCAAGTAGCAATTGAGTTTGCTTTGGGTTTTTGTTGTTTCTGCCCAATATGACAGATATTTTTCCTTTTGCTTAGCGATGATTGTGCTGGGTCGAATTCTTTGTGTTACGCTGTCACTGTCCTGGGGCTGGTTATTGTTAGTAGTGTTAGTAGTTACTTCACTGAGTCCCAGGACTAGTTGACTGAGGGTATTCTTCTTTATGGTCCTCT
Source organism: Somniosus microcephalus (assembly GCF_052327205.1). Taxonomy (NCBI): domain Eukaryota; kingdom Metazoa; phylum Chordata; class Chondrichthyes; order Squaliformes; family Somniosidae; genus Somniosus; species Somniosus microcephalus. Next base: position 130,741,658 of record NC_140994.1, read on the forward strand.
CTTGGCATTTCAGGGCTTCGTAATGATAGCATTGGGGGTTGCTCATTTCTAGGTGTTTCCAAAATTTGGTGGCTCTTTTTTGGATAGTGATTATTAATGGATATTGGCCTAGTTCTGCCCTGCATGCATTGTTTACGGTTTCCCTTTGAGTCCGGAGGATACTTTTACAGAATTCTGCATGTAGGATCTCAATTGGGTGTTTGTCCCATTTTGCAAATTCTTGTTCTGTTAGCGGTCCCCACACCTCACTGCCATAGCGTGCAATTGGTTCAATTACTGATTTGAAAATTTTGAGCCAAATGCTAATTGGGATTTCTATTTGGATTGATTTTTTAATGGCATAGAAAGCCCTTCTTGCCATCCCCGCAATCTTCAGACCTCCCCCCCTCCGCAATCTTCAGACCTCTCCCAGCCCCGCAATCTTCAGACCTCTCCCCCCCGCAATCTTCAGACCTCTCCCCCCCGCAATCTTCAGACCTCTCCACCCCTACAATCTTCAGACCTCCCCCCCGCAATCTTCAGACCTCTCCCCCCGCAATCATCAGACCTCTCCCCCTCCCCCCCCGCAATCTTCAGACATCTCCCCCCTGCAATCTCCAGACCTTTCCCTCCCGCAATCTTCAGACCTCTCCCCCCCGCAATCTTCAGAACTCTCCCCCCGCAATGTTCAGAACTCTCCCCCCCGCAATCTTCAGACCTCCCCCCCCGCAATCTTCAGACCTCTCCCCCCCGCAATCTTCAGACCTCTCCCCCCCACAATCTTCAGATCTCCCCCCCACAATCTTCAGACCTCTCGCCCCCCACAATCTTCAGACCTCTCCCCCCCGCAATCTTCAGACCTCTCCCCCCCGCAATCTTCAGACCTCTCCCAGCCCCGCAATCTTCAGACCTCTCCCCCGCAATCTTCAGACCTCTCCCCCCGCAATCTTCAGACCTCTCCCCCCCCGCGATGTTCAGTACTCTCCCCCCCGCAATCTTCAAACCTCTCCCCCCCTGAATCTTCAGACCTCTCCCCCCACCGCAATCTTCAGACATCTCTCCCCCCCGGAATCTTCAGACCCCCCTGTGATCTTCAGACCTCCCTCCCCCACAATCTTCAGACCTCTCGCCCCCCGCAATCTTCAGACCTCTCCCCCACCACAATCTTCAGACCTCTCCCCCCCCTGCAATGTTCAGTACTCTCCCCCCCGAAATCTTTAGACCTCTCCACCCCAGAATCTTCAGACCTCTCCCCCCACCGCAATCTTCAGACATCTCTCCCCCCCGGAATCTTCAGACCACCCCGCAATCTTCAGACCTCTCCCCGCCGCAATCTTCAGACCTCTCCCCCCCCGCAATCTTCAGACCTCTCCCCCCCGCAATCTTCAGACCTCTACCCCCCGCAATCTTCAGGCCTCCCCCCCGCAATCTTCAGACCTCTCCCCCCCGCAATCTTCAGACCTCTCCCCCCCCGCAATCTTCAGACCTCTCCCCCCGCAATCTTCAGACCTCTCCCCACCGCAATCTTCAGACACCCCCGTGATCTTCAGACCTCTCCCCCCCAGCAATCTTCAGACCTCTCCCCCCCGCAATCTTCAGACCTCCCCCCCGCAATCTTCAGACCACTCCCCCCCCGCAATCTTCAGACCTCTCACGCCCGCAATCTTCAGACATCACCTCCCCCGCAAACTTCAGGCCCCCCCATGATCTTCAGACCTCTCCCCCCCCGCAATCTTCAGACCTCTCCCCCTCGCAATCTTCAGACCTCTCCGCCCCCGCAATCTTCAGACCTCGCCCCCAGCAATCTTCAGATCACTCACCCCCGCAATCTTCAGACCTCCCTCCCCCACAATCTTCAGACCACCCCCCGCAATCTTCAGAGCTCTCCCCGCCGCAATCTTCAGAGCTCTCCCCCCCACAATCTTCAGACCTCTCCCCCCCCGCAATCTTCAGACTTCCCCCTGCAATCTTCAGACCTCTCCCCCCCGCAATGTTCAGACCTCTCCCCCCCCACAATCTTCAGACCTCCCCCCCGCAATCTTCAGACCTCTCCCCCCCCGGAATCTTCAGACATCCCCCCCCCGCAATCTTCAGACCACTCCCCCTCCCCGCAATCTTCAGACCTACCCCCCGCAATCTTCAGACCACTCCCCCCCCGCAATCTTCAGACCTCTCCACCCCGGCAATCTTCAGACCTCTCCCCCCCCCGCAATCTTCAGGCCTCTCCCCCCCGCAATCTTCTGACCTCTCCCCCCCCGCAATCTTCAGACCTCTCCCCCCCAGCAATCTTCAGACCTCTCCCCCCCGCAATCTTCAGACCTCTCCCCCCCCGCAATCTTCAGACCTCTCCCCCCCGCAATCTTCAGTACTCTCCCCCCCGCAATCTTCAGACCTCTCCCCCGCAGAATCTTCAGACCTCTCCCCCACCGCAATCTTCAGACATCTCTCCCCCCCGGAATCTTCAGACCCCCCCGTGATCTTCAGACCTCCCCCCCCCACAATCTTCAGACCTCTCCCCCCCCGCAATCTTCAGACCTCTCTCCCCCGCAATCTTCAGACCTCTCCCCCCCGCAATCTTCAGACCTCTCCCCTCCCGCTTTCTTCAGACCTCTCCCCCCCCGCAATCTTCAGACCTCTCCCCCCGCAATCTTCAGACCTCTCCCCCCCGCAATCTTCAGACCCCCCCGTGATCTTCAGACCTCTCCCCCGCAGCAATCTTCAGACCTCTCCCCCCCACAATCTTCAGACCTCCCCCCCCACAATCTTCAGACCTCTCCCCCCCGCAATCTTCAGACCTCTCGCCCCCACAATCTTCAGACCTCCCCCCCCGCAGTCTTCAGACCTCTCCCCCCTGCAATCTTCAGACCTCTCCCCCCGCATTCTTCAGACCTCCCCCCCGCAATCTTCAGACCTCCCCCCCCCGCAATCTTCTGACCTCCCCCCCGCAAACTTCAGAACCCCTCATGATCTTCAGACCTCTCCCCCCCGCAACCTTCAGACCTCTCACCCCCCCGCAATCTTCAGACCTCCCACCCCAATCTTCAGACCTCTCCCCCCCGCAATCTTCAGACCTTTCCCCCCCGCAATCTTCAGACCTCTCCACCCCACAATCTTCAGAACCCCCCGTGATCTTCAGAACTCTCCCCCCCGCAATCTTCAGACATACCCTCCCCCGCAATCTTCAGGCCCCACCATGATTTTCAGACCTCTCCCCCCCCGCAATCTTCAGACCCCCCCATGATCTTCAGACCTCTCCCCCCCCGCAATCTTCAGACCTCTCCCCCCCGCAATCTTCAGACCTCTCCGCCCCCGCAATCTTCAGACCTCCCCCCCCCGCAATCTTCAGACCTCTCACCCCCGCAATCTTCAGACCTCCCTCCCCCGCAATCTTCAGACCTCCCCCCCCAATCTTCGGAGCTCTCCCCCCCCCGCAATCTTCAGACCTCTCCCCCCCACAATCTTCAGACCTCTCCCCCCCGCAATCTTCAGACCTCCCCCCGCAATCTTCCCGCAATCTTCAGACCTCTCCCCCCCGCATTCTTCAGACCTCCCCCCCCGCCATCTTCATACCTCTCCCCCCACACAATCTTCAGACCTCTCCCCCCCCGCAATCTTCAGACCTCTCCCCCCCGCAATGTTAAGAACTCTCCCCCCCGCAATCTTCAGACCTCTACCCCCCCGGAATCGTCATACCTCCCCCCCCCGCAATCTTCAGACCTCTCCCCCCCCGGAATCTTCAGACCTCCCCCCCGCAATCATCAGACCTCGCCCCCCCCCCGCAATCTTCAGACCACTCCCTCTCCCCGCAATCTTCAGACCTCCCCCCCGCAATCTTCAGACCTCTCCCCCCCGCAATCTTCAGAGATTTCCACCCCCGCAATCTTCAGACCTCCCCCGCCGCAATCTTCAGACCTCTCCCCCCCGCAATCTTCTGACCTCTCCCCCCCCGCAATCTTCAGACCTCTCCCCCCCTGCAATCTTCAGTCCTCTCCCCCCCCGCAATCTTCAGACCTCTCCCCCCCGCGATGTTCAGTACTCTCCCCCCCGCAATCTTCAGAGATCTCCCCCCCAGAATCTTCAGACCTCTCCCCCCCACCGCAATCTTCAGACAGCTCTCCCCCCCGGAATCTTCAGACACCCCCATGATCTTCAGAACTCCCCCCCCACAATCTTCAGACCTCTCGCCCCCCGCAATCTTCAGAGCTCTCCCCCACGCAATCTTCAGACCTCTCCCCCCGCAATCTTCAGACCTCTTCCCCCCGCAATCTTCAGACCTCTCCCCCCCCGCAATCTTCAGACCTCTCCCCCCGCAATCTTCAGACCTCTCCCCCCTGCAATCTTCAGACCCCCCCGTGATCTTCAGACCTCTCCCCCGCAGCAATCTTCAGACCTCTCCCCCCCACAATCTTCAGACCTCCCCCCACAATCTTCAGACCTCTCCCCCCCGCAATCTTCAGACCTCTCCCCCCACAATCTTCAGACCTCACCCCCGCAATCTTCAGACCTCTCCCCCCCGCAATCTTCAGACCTCTCCCCCGCATTCTTCAGACCTCCCGCCCGCAATCTTCAGACCTCCCCCCCGCAATCTTCTGACCTCCCCCCCGCAATCTTCAGAACCCCCCGTGATCTTCAGACCTCTCCCCCCGCAATCTTCAGACCTCTCACCCCCCGCAATATTCAGACCTCCCCCCCGCAATCTTCAGACCTTTCCCCCCCGCAATCTTCAGACCTCTCCCCCCCCGCAATCTTCAGAACTCTCCCCCCAACAATCTTCAGACCACTCCCCCCCGCAATCGTCAGAGCTCCCCCCGCCGCAATCTTCAGACCTCTCCCCCCCGCAATGTTCAGACCTCTCCCCCCCCGCAATCTTCAGACCTCCCCCCCCGCAATCTTCAGACCTCTCCCCCCCCGGAATCTTCAGACATCCCCCCCCCGCAATCTTCAGACCACTCCCCCTCCCCGCAATCTTCAGACCTACCCCCCGCAATCTTCAGACCACTCCCCCCCTGCAATCTTCAGACTTCTCCACCCCGGCAATCTTCAGACCTCTCCCCCCCCTGCAATCTTCAGGCCTCTCCCCCCCGCAATCTTCTGACCTCTCCCCCCCCGCAATCTTCAGACCTCTCCCCCCCCGCAATCTTCAGACCTCTCCCCCCCGCAATCTTCAGACCTCTCCCCCCCCGCAATCTTCAGACCTCTCCCCCCCGCAATCTTCAGTACTCTCCCCCCCGCAATCTTCAGACCTCTCCCCCGCAGAATCTTCAGACCTCTCCCCCACCGCAATCTTCACACATCTCTCCCCCCCGGAATCTTCAGACCCCCCCGTGATCTTCAGACCTCCCCCCCCACAATCTTCAGACCTCTCCCCCCCGCAATCTTCAGACCTCTCTCCCCCGCAATCTTCAGACCTCTCCCCCCGCAATCTTCAGACCTCTCCCCCCCGCAATCTTCAGACCCCCCCGTGATCTTCAGACCTCTCCCCCGCAGCAATCTTCAGACCTCTCCCCCCCCACCATCTTCAGACCTCCCCCCCCACAATCTTCAGACCTCTCCCCCCCGCAATCTTCAGACCTCTCGCCCCCACAATCTTCAGACCTCCCCCCCCGCAGTCTTCAGTCCTCTCCCCCCCGCAAACTTCAGACCTCTCCCCCCGCATTCTTCAGACCTCCCCCACGCAATCTTCAGACCTCCCCCCCCGCAATCTTCTGACCTCCCCCCGCAATCTTCAGAACCCCTCATGATCTTCAGACCTCTCCCCCCCGCAACCTTCAGACCTCTCACCCCCCGCAATCTTCAGACCTCCCACCCGCAATCTTCAGACCTCTCCCCCCCGCAATCTTCAGACCTTTCCCCCCTGCAATCTTCAGACCTCTCCACCCCACAATCTTCAGAACCCCCCGTGATCTTCAGAACTCTCCCCCCCCGCAATCTTCAGACATACCCTCCCCCGCAATCTTCAGGCCCCACCATGATCTTCAGACCTCTCCCCCCCGCAATCTTCAGACCCCCCCATGATCTTCAGACCTCTCCCCCCCCGCAATCTTCAGACCTCTCCCCCCCGCAATCTTCAGACCTCTCCAACCCCGCAATCTTCAGACCTCCCCCCCCCGCAATCTTCAGACCTCTCACCCCCGCAATCTTCAGACCTCCCTCCCCCGCAATCTTCAGACCTCCCCCCCCAATCTTCGGAGCTCTCCCCCCCCCGCAATCTTCAGACCTCTCCCCCCCACAATCTTCAGACCTCTCCCCCCCGCAATCTTCAGACCTCCCCCCGCAATCTTCAGACCTCTCCCCCCCGCATTCTTCAGACCTCCCCCCCGCCATCTTCATACCTCTCCCCCCACACAATCTTCAGACCTCTCCCCCCCCGCAATGTTCAGACCTCTCCCCCCCCGCAATCTTCAGACCTCTCCCCCCCGCAATGTTAAGAACTCTCCCCCCCGCAATCTTCAGACCTCTACCCCCCCGGAATCTTCATACCTCCCCCCCCGCAATCTTCAGACCTCTCCCCCCCCGGAATCTTCAGACCTCCCCCCCCGCAATCATCAGACCTCTCCACCCCCCCGCAATCCTTCAGACCACTCCCTCTCCCCGCAATCTTCAGACCTCCCCCCCGCAATCTTCAGACCTCTCCCCCCCGCAATCTTCAGAGATTTCCACCCCCGCAATCTTCAGACCTCCCCCCCCGCAATCTTCAGACCTCTCCCCCCCGCAATCCTCTGACCTCTCCCCCCCCGCAATCTTCAGACCTCTCCCCCCCTGCAATCTTCAGACCTCTCCCCCCCGCAATCTTCAGACCTCTCACCCCCGCGATGTTCAGTACTCTCCCCCCCGCAATCTTCAGAGCTCTCCCCCCCAGAATCTTCAGACCTCTCCCCCCCCACCGCAATCTTCAGACAGCTCTCCCCCCCGGAATCTTCAGACACCCCCATGATCTTCAGAACTCCCCCCCCCACAATCTTCAGACCTCTCGCCCCCCGCAATCTTCAGACCTCTCCCCCCCGCAATCTTCAGACCTCTCCCCCCCGCAATCTTCAGACCTCTTCCCCCCGCAATCTTCAGACCTCCCCCCCCCGCAATCTTCAGACCTCTCCCCCGCAATCTTCAGACCTCTCCCCCCTGCAATCTTCAGACCCCCCCGTGATCTTCAGACCTCTCCCCCGCAGCAATCTTCAGACCTCTCCCCCCCACAATCTTCAGACCTCCCCCCACAATCTTCAGACCTCTCCCCCCCGCAATCTTCAGACCTCTCCCCCCACAATCTTCAGACCTCACCCCCGCAATCTTCAGACCTCTCCCCCCCGCAATCTTCAGACCTCTCCCCCCGCATTCTTCAGACCTCCCGCCCGCAATCTTCAGACCTCCCCCCCGCAATCTTCTGACCTCCCCCCCGCAATCTTCAGAACCCCCCGTGATCTTCAGACCTCTCCCCCCGCAATCTTCAGACCTCTCACCCCCCGCAATCTTCAGACCTCCTCCCCGCAATCTTCAGACCTCTCCCCCCGCAATCTTCAGACCTCTCCCCCCCCGCAATCTTCAGAACTCTCCCCCCAGCAATCTTCAGACCACTCCCCCCCGCAATCGTCAGAGCTCCCCCCGCCGCAATCTTCAGACCTCTCCCCCCCGCAATGTTCAGACCTCTCCCCCCCCGCAATCTTCAGACCTCCCCCCCCGCAATCTTCAGACCTCTCCCCCCCCCGGAATCTTCAGACATCCCCCCCCCGCAATCTTCAGACCACTCCCCCTCCCCGCAATTTTCAGACCTACACCCCGCAATCTTCAGACCACTCCCCCCCTGCAATCTTCAGACCTCTCCACCCCGGCAATCTTCAGACCTCTCCCCCCCCCGCAATCTTCAGGCCTCTCACCCCCCGCAATCTTCTGACCTCTCCCCCCCCGCAATCTTCAGACCTCTCCCCCCCCGCAATCTTCAGACCTCTCCCCCCCGCAATCTTCAGACCTCTCCCCCCCCGCAATCTTCAGACCTCTCCCCCCCGCAATCTTCAGTACTCTCCCCCCCGCAATCTTCAGACCTCTCCCCCGCAGAATCTTCAGACCTCTCCCCCACCGCAATCTTCAGACATCTCTCCCCCCCGGAATCTTCAGACCCCCCCGTGATCTTCAGACCTCCCCCCCCCACAATCTTCAGACCTCTCCCCCCCCGCAATCTTCAGACCTCTCTCCCCCGCAATCTTCAGACCTCTCCCCCCCGCAATCTTCAGACCTCTCCCCTCCCGCTTTCTTCAGACCTCTCCCCCCCGCAATCTTCAGACCTCTCCCCCCGCAATCTTCAGACCTCTCCCCCCCGCAATCTTCAGACCCCCCCGTGATATTCAGACCTCTCCCCCGCAGCAATCTTCAGACCTCTCCCCCCACAATCTTCAGACCTCCCCCCCCACAATCTTCAGACCTCTCCCCCCCCGCAATCTTCAGACCTCTCGCCCCCACAATCTTCAGACCTCCCCCCCGCAGTCTTCAGACCTCTCCCCCCCCGCAATCTTCAGACCACTCCCCCCGCATTCTTCAGACCTCCCCCCCGCAATCTTCAGACCTCCCCCCCCCGCAATCTTCTGACCTCCCCCCGCAATCTTCAGAACCCCTCATGATCTTCAGACCTCTCCCCCCCGCAACCTTCAGACCTCTCACCCCCCGCAATCTTCAGACCTCCCACCCGCAATCTTCAGACCTCTCCCCCCCCGCAATCTTCAGACCTTTCCCCCCCGCAATCTTCAGACCTCTCCACCCCACAATCTTCAGAACCCCCCGTGATCTGCAGAACTCTCCCCCCCCGCAATCTTCAGACATACCCTCCCCCGCAATCTTCAGGCCCCACCATGATCTTCAGACCTCTCCCCCCCCGCAATCTTCAGACCCCCCCATGATCTTCAGACCTCTCCCCCCCCGCAATCTTCAGACCTCTCCCCCCCGCAATCTTCAGACCTCTCCGACCCCGCAATCTTCAGACCTCCCCCCCCGCTATCTTCAGACCTCTCACCCCCGCAATCTTCAGACCTCCCTCCCCCGCAATCTTCAGACCTCCCCCCCAATCTTCGGAGCTCTCCCCCCCCCATTCTTCAGACCTCCCCCCCCGCCATCTTCATACCTCTCCCCCCACACAATCTTCAGACCTCTCCCCCCCCGCAATGTTCAGACCTCTCCCCCCCCGCAATCTTCAGACCTCTCCCCCCCCGCAATGTTAAGAACTCTCCCCCCCGCAATCTTCAGACCTCTACCCCCCCGGAATCTTCATACCTCCCCCCCCCGCAATCTTCAGACCTCTCCCCCCCCGGAATCTTCAGACCTCCCCCCCCGCAATCATCAGACCTCTCCCCCCCCGCAATCTTCAGACCACTCCCTCTCCCCGCAATCTTCAGACCTCCCCCCCGCAATCTTCAGACTTCTCCCCCCCGCAATCTTCAGAGATTTCCACCCCCGCAATCTTCAGACCTCCCCCCCCGCAATCTTCAGACCTCCCCCCCCCGCAATCTTCTGACCTCTCCCCCCCCCGCAATCTTCAGACCTCTCCCCCCCTGCAATCTTCAGACCTCTCCCCCCCCGCAATCTTCAGACCTCTCCCCCCCGCGATGTTCAGTACTCTCCCCCCCGCAATCTTCAGAGCTCTCCCCCCCAGAATCTTCAGACCTCTCCCCCCCACCGCAATCTTCAGACAGCTCTCCCCCCCGGAATCTTCAGATACCCCCATGATCTTCAGAACTCCCCCCCCCAACAATCTTCAGACCTCTCGCCCCCCGCAATCTTCAGACCTCTCCCCCCCGCAATCTTCAGACCTCTCCCCCCCGCAATCTTCAGACCTCTTCCCCCCGCAATCTGCAGACCTCTCCCCCCCCGCAATCTTCAGACCTCTCCCCCCGCAATCTTCAGACCTCTCCCCCCTGCAATCTTCAGACCCCCCCGTGATCTTCAGACCTCTCCCCCGCAGCAATCCTCAGACCTCTCCCCCCCACAATCTTCAGACCTCCCCCCACAATCTTCAGAACTCTCCCCCCCGCAATCTTCAGACCTCTCCCCCCACAATCTTCAGACCTCACCCCCGCATTCTTCAGACCTCTCCCCCCCCGCAATCTTCAGACCTCTCCCCCCGCATTCTTCAGACCTCCCGCCCGCAATCTTCAGACCTCCCCCCCGCAATCTTCTGACCTCCCCCCCGCAATCTTCAGAACCCCCCGTGATCTTCAGACCTCTCCCCCCGCAATCTTCAGACCTCTCACCCCCCGCAATCTTCAGACCTCCCCCCCGCAATCTTCAGACCTCTCCCCCCGCAATCTTCAGACCTCTCCCCCCCCGCAATCTTCAGAACTCTCCCCCCAGCAATCTTCAGACCACTCCCCCCCGCAATCGTCAGAGCTCCCCCCGCCGCAATCTTCAGACCTCTCCCCCCGCAATCTTCAGACCTCCCCCCCCCCGCAATCTTCAGACCTCCCCCCCCGCAATCTTCAGAAATCCCCCCCGCAATCTTCAGACCTCCCTGTGATCTTCACACCTCTCCCCCCCGCAATCTTCAGACCTCCCCCCCGCAATCTTCAGACCTCTCCACCCCCGCAATCTTCAGACCTCTCACCCCCGCAATCTTCAGACATCCCCCCCCGCAATCTTCAGGCCCCCCCATGATCTTCAGACCTCTCCCTCCCCGCAATCTTCAGACCTCTCCCCCTCGCAATCTTCAGACCTCTCCGCCCCCGCAATCTTCAGACCTCCCCCCCAGCAATCTTCAGATCACTCACCCCCGCAATCTTCAGACCTCCCTCCCCCGCAAACTTCAGACCACCCCCCGCAATCTTCAGAGCTCTCCCCCCTGCAATCTTCAGAGCTCTCCCCCCCACAATCTTCAGACCTCTCCCCCCCCGCAATCTTCAGACTTCCCCCTGCAATCTTCAGACCTCTCCCCCCGCAATGTTCAGACCTCTCCCCCCCCGCAATCTTCAGACCTCCCCCCCCCCGGAATCTTCAGACATCCCCCCCCCGCAATCTTCAGACCACTCCCCCTCCCCGCAATCTTCAGACCTACCCCCCGCAATCTTCAGACCACTCCCCCCCCCGCAATCTTCAGACCTCTCCACCCCGGCAATCTTCAGACCTCTCCCCCCCCCGCAAACTTCAGGCCTCTCCCCCCCGCAATCTTCTGACCTCTCCCCCCCCGCAATCTTCAGACCTCTCCCCCCGCGCAATCTTCAGACCTCTCCCCCCCGCAATCTTCAGACCTCTCCCCCCCCGCAATCTTCAGACCTCTCCCCCCCGCCATCTTCAGTACTCTCCCCCCCGCAATCTTCAGACCTCTCCCCCGCAGAATCTTCAGACCTCTCCCCCACCGCAATCTTCAGACATCTCTCCCCCCCGGAATCTTCAGACCCCCCCGTGATCTTCAGACCTCCCCCCCCACAATCTTCAGACCTCTCCCTCCCCGCAATCTTCAGACCTCTCTCCCCCGCAATCTTCAGACCTCTCCCCCCCCGCAATCTTCAGACCTCTCCCCTCCCGCTTTCTTCAGACCTCTCCCCCCCCGCAATCTTCAGACCTCTCCCCCCGCAATCTTCAGACCTCTCCCCCCCGCAATCTTCAGACCCCCCCGTGATCTTCAGACCTCTCCCCCGCAGCAATCTTCAGACCTCTCCCCCCCACAATCTTCAGACCTCCCCCCCACAATCTTCAGACCTCTCCCTCCCGCAATCTTCAGACCTCTCGCCCCCACAATCTTCAGAACTCCCCCCCCGCAGTCTTCAGACCTCTCCCCCCCGCAATCTTCAGACCTCTCCCCCCGCATTCTTCAGACCTCCCCCCCGCAATCTTCAGACCTCCCCCCCCGCAATCTTCTGACCTCCCCCCCGCAATCTTCAGAACCCCTCATGATCTTCAGACCTCTCCCCCCCGCAACCTTCAGACCTCTCACCCCCCGCAATCTTCAGACCTCCCACCCGCAATCTTCAGACCTCTCCCCCCCGCAATCTTCAGACCTCTCCCCCCTGCAATCTTCAGACCTCTCCACCCCACAATCTTCAGAACCCCCCGTGATCTTCAGAACTCTCCCCCCCCGCAATCTTCAGACATACCCTCCCCCGCAATCTTCAGGCCCCACCATGATCTTCAGACCTCTCCCCCCCCGCAATCTTCAGACCCCCCCATGATCTTCAGACCTCTCCCCCCCGCAATCTTCAGACCTCTCCCCCCCGCAGTCTTCAGACCTCTCCGCCCCCGCAATCTTCAGACCTCCCCCCCCCGCAATCTTCAGACCTCTCACCCCCGCATTCTTCAGACCTCCCTCCCCCGCAATCTTCAGACCTCCCCCCCCCAATCTTCGGAGCTCTCCCCCCCACAATCTTCAGACCTCTCCCCCCCGCAATCTTCAGACCTCCCCCCGCAATCTTCAGACCTCTCCCCCCTGCATTCTTCAGACCTCCCCCCCCGCCATCTTCATACCTCTCCCCCCACACAATCTTCAGACCTCTCCCCCCCCGCAATGTTCAGACCTCTCCCCCCCCGCAATCTTCAGACCTCTCCCCCCCGCAATGTTAAGAACTCTCCCCCCCGCAATCTTCAGACCTCTACCCCCCCGGAATCTTCATACCTCCCCCCCCGCAATCTTCAGACCTCTCCCCCCCCGGAATCTTCAGACCTCCCCCCCCGCAATCATCAGACCTCTCCCCCCCCAGCAATCTTCAGACCACTCCCTCTCCCCGCAATCTTCAGACCTCCCCCCCGCAATCTTCAGACCTCTCCCCCCCGCAATCTTCAGAGATTTCCACCCCCGCAATCTTCAGACCTCCCCCCCGCAATCTTCAGACCTCTCCCCCCCGCAATCTTCTGACCTCTCCCCCCCCCGCAATCTTCAGACCTCTCCCCCCCTGCAATCTTCAGACCTCTCCACCCCGCACTCTTCAGATCTCTCCCCCCCGCGATGTTCAGTACTCTCCCCCCCGCAATCTTCAGAGCTCTCCCCCCCAGAATCTTCAGACCTCTCCCCCCCACCGCAATCTTCAGACAGCTCTCCCCCCCGGAATCTTCAGACACCCCCATGATCTTCAGAACTCCCCCCCCCACAATCTTCAGACCTCTCACCCCCCGCAATCTTCAGACCTCTCCCCCCCCGCAATCTTCAGACCTCTCCCCCCCGCAATCTTCAGACCTCTTCCCCCCGCAATCTTCAGACCTCTCCCCCCCCGCAACCTTCAGACCTCTCCCCCCGCAATCTTCAGACCTCTCCCCCCCGCAATCTTCAGACCCCCCCGTGATCTTCAGACCTCTCCCCCGCAGCAATCTTCAGACCTCTCCCCCCCACAATCTTCAGACCTCCCCCCCACAATCTTCAGACCTCTCCCCCCGCAATCTTCAGACCTCTCCCCCCACAATCTTCAGACCTCACCCCCGCAATCTTCAGACCTCTCCCCCCCGCAATCTTCAGACCTCTCCCCCCGCATTCTTCAGACCTCCCCCCCGCAATCTTCAGACCTCCCCCCAGCAATCTTCTGACCTCCCCCCCGCAATCTTCAGAACCCCCCGTGATCTTCAAACCTCTCCCCCCGCAATCTTCAGACCTCTCACCCCCCGCAATCTTCAGACCTCCCCCCCGCAATCTTCAGACCTCTCCCCCCGCAATCTTCAGACCTCTCCCCCCCCGCAATCTTCAGAACTCTCCCCCCAGCAATCTTCAGACCACTCCCCCCCGCAATCGTCAGAGCTCCCCCCGCCGCAATCTTCAGACCTCTCCCCCCGCAATCTTCAGATCTCCCCCCCCGCAATCTTCAGACCTCTCCCCCCGCAATCTTCAGATCTCCCCCCCCGCAATCTTCAGACCTCCCCCCCCGCAATCTTCAGAAATCCCCCCCGCAATCTTCAGACCTCCCTGTGATCTTCACACCTCTCCCCCCCGCAATCTTCAGACCTCCCCCCCTGCAATCTTCAGACCTCTCCCCCGCCCCCGCAATCTTCTGACCTCTCCCCCCGCAATCTTCAGACCCCCCCGTGATCTTCAGACCTCTCCCCCCCGCAAACTTCAGACCTCACCCCCGCAATCTTCAGACCTCTCCCCCCCGCAATCTTCTGACCACTCCCCCCCTCAATCTTCAGACCTCTCCCCCCCCGCAATCTTCAGACCTCTCCCGCCCGCGATGTTCAGTACTCTCCCCCCCGCAATCTTCAGACCTCTCCCCCCCAGAATCTTCAGACCTCTCCCCCCACCGCAATCTTCAGACCTCTCAATTTTCAATTCAATTCAATTCAATTCAAATCGCTTTATTGGCATGACAAGTTACATCTTATGTTGCCAAAGCATCGGAAAACATTCATGTTTGTTCACAAAAATACAGATCTATCCATACAGTGTATAAACAGATATACCTGAGTGTATAAATATACTTTCATATAATTTATATATACTCTTTTCTTATATTTAGTGGTTGTCCCTCTGTTTATGGCAAGCTGTAACATAGTGTGCCGCTAGTGTTACGCAATTTCTCTCTTCCCCTAGTAGGTATGGGAGTTTTTGGTCGTCATTCAAATTTCTGAATTCCGGGCATATTTTTGTGAATTTTGGGTAGAAATTCTCCCTTATGCCCTGATATTTTCTACAAGCTGTGAGGAAGTGCATCTCTGTCTCCACCACTCCCTGACTGCAGTGAGAGCATATCCTGCCCTCTCTTGGTAGCCGGGTCTGTCTGTGTCTACCTTTTTCGATCGCCAGGTTATGTTCACTAAGTCTGCGCATTGTCAAAGTTTTTCTCAGTTTGCTATCCTTTACCATGGTCAGGCAATCAGCCATGTTGTATTGTCTGTTTAGGGCCAAGTAGCAATTGAGTTTGCTTTGGGTTTTTGTTGTTTCTGCCCAATATGACAGATATTTTTCCTTTTGCTTAGCGATGATTGTGCTGGGTCGAATTCTTTGTGTTACGCTGTCACTGTCCTGGGGCTGGTTATTGTTAGTAGTGTTAGTAGTTACTTCACTGAGTCCCAGGACTAGTTGACTGAGGGTATTCTTCTTTATGGTCCTCTCTTGGCATTTCAGGGCTTCGTAATGATAGCATTGGGAGTTGCTCATTTCTAGGTGTTTCCAAAATTTGGTGGCTCTTTTTTGGATAGTGATTATTAATGGATATTGGCCTAGTTCTGCCCTGCATGCATTGTTTACGGTTTCCCTTTGAGTCCGGAGGATACTTTTACAGAATTCTGCATGTAGGATCTCAATTGGGTGTTTGTCCCATTTTGCAAATTCTTGTTCTGTTAGCGGTCCCCACACCTCACTGCCATAGCGTGCAATTGGTTCAATTACTGATTTGAAAATTTTGAGCCAAATGCTAATTGGGATTTCTATTTGGATTGATTTTTTAATGGCATAGAAAGCCCTTCTTGCCCCCCCAGCAATCTTCAGACCTCCCCCCCTCCGCAATCTTCAGACCTCTCCCAGCCCCGCAATCTTCAGACCTCTCCCCCCCGCAATCTTCAGACCTCTCCCCCCCGCAATCTTCAGACCTCTCCACCCCTACAATCTTCAGACCTCCCCCCCGCAATCTTCAGACCTCTCCCCCCGCAATCATCAGACCTCTCCCCCTCCCCCCCCGCAATCTTCAGACATCTCCCCCCTGCAATCTCCAGACCTTTCCCTCCCGCAATCTTCAGACCTCTCCCCCCCGCAATCTTCAGAACTCTCCCCCCGCAATGTTCAGAACTCTCCCCCCCGCAATCTTCAGACCTCCCCCCCCGCAATCTTCAGACCTCTCCCCCCCGCAATCTTCAGACCTCTCCCCCCCACAATCTTCAGATCTCCCCCCCACAATCTTCAGACCTCTCGCCCCCCACAATCTTCAGACCTCTCCCCCCCCGCAATCTTCAGACCTCTCCCCCCCGCAATCTTCAGACCTCTCCCAGCCCCGCAATCTTCAGACCTCTCCCCCCGCAATTTTCAGACCTCTCCCCCCGCAATCATCAGACCTCTCCCCCTCCCCCCCGCAATCTTCAGACATCTCCCCCCAGCAATCTCCAGACCTTTCCCTCCCGCAATGTTCAGAACTCTCCCCCCGCAATCTTCAGACCTCCCCCCTCGCAATCTTCAGACCTCTCCCCCCCGCAATCTTCAGACCTCTCCCCCCCACAATCTTCAGATCTCCCCCCCACAATCTTCAGACATCTCGCCCCCCGCAATCTTCAGACCTCTCCCCCCCCGCAATCTTCAGACCTCTCCCCCCCGCAAACTTCAGACCTCTCCACCCTCGCAATCTTCAGACCTCTCCCCCCCCGCAATCTTCAGACCTCTCCCCCCCCCGCAATCTTCAGACCTCTCCCCCCCGGAATCTTCAGACCTCTCCCCCCCGGAATCTTCAGACATCTGCCCCCCCCCGCAATCTTCAGACCTCTCTCCCCCCCGGAATCTTCAGACCCCCCCGTGATCTTCAGACCTCACCCCCCCGCAATCTCCAGACCTCTCCCCCCCCGCAATCTTCAGACCTCTCCCCCCTGCAATCTGCAGACCTCCCCCCCGCAATCTTCCGACCTCTCCCCCCTGCAATCTTCAGACCTCTCCCCCCCGCAATCTTCCGACTTCTCCCCCCCGCAATCTTCAGACCTCTCCCCCCCACAATCTTCAGACCTCTCCCCCCCCACAATCTTCAGACCTCTCCCCCCCGCAATCTTCAGACCTCTCCCCCCCTGCAATCTTCAGACCTCTCCACCCCGCAATCTTCAGACCCCCCCGTGATCTTCAGATCTCTCCCCCCCGCAATCTTCAGACATCCCCCCCTGCAATCTTCAGGCCCCCCCATGATCTTCAGACCTCTCCCCCCCCGCAATCTTCAGACCTCTCCCCCCCCGCAATCTTCAGACCTCTCCGCCCCCGCAATCTTCAGAACTCCCCCCTGAAATCTTCAGACATCTCCCCCCCACAATCTTCAGACCTCTCCCCCCCACAATCTTCAGACCTCTCCCCCCCCGCAATCTTCAGACCTCCCCCCCGCAATCTTCAGACCTCTCCCCCCCGCAATCTTCAGACCTCCCCCCCCGTAATCTTCAGACCTCTCCCCCGAACAATCTTCAGAATTCTCCCCCGCGCAATGTTCAGACCTCTCCCCCACCGCAATCTTCAGACCTCTCCCCCCCGCAATGTTCAGAACTCTCCCCCCCGCAATCTTCAGACCTCTCCCCCGCAATCATCAGACCTCTCCCCCCCGCAATCTTCAGACCTCTCCCCCCCCGCAATCTTCAAACCTCCCCCCCCCGCAATCTTCAGACCTCTCCCCCCCTTGAATCTTCAGACCTCCCCCCCCGCAATCTTCAGACCTCTCCCCCTCCGCAATCTTCAGACCTCTCCCCCCCACAATCTTCAGACCTCCCCCCCACAATCTTCAGACCTCTCCCGCCCGCAATCTTCAGACCTCTCCCCCCCCACCATCTTCAGACCTCTGCCCCCCCGCAATCTTCAGACCTCTCCCCCCCGCAATCTTTGGACCTCTGCCCCCGCAATCTTCAGACCTCTCCCACCCCGCAATCTTCAGAACTCTCCCCCCCCGCAATCTTCAGACCTCTCCCCCCTGCAATCTTCAGACCTCTCCCCCCCGCAATGTTCAGACCTCTCCCCCCCGCAATCTTCAGACCTCCCCCCCGCAATCTTCAGACCCCCCCGTGATCTTCAGACCTCTCCCCCCCGCAATCTCCAGGCCTCTCCCCCCGCAATCTTCAGACCTCTCCAACCCCCGCAATATTCTGACCTCACCACCCCAGAATCTTCAGAACCCCCGGGAACTACAGACCTCTCCCCCCCCGCAATCTTCAGACCTCTCTTCCCCGCAATCTTCAGACCTGCGCCCCTGCAATCTTCAGACCTTCAGACCTCCCCCCCCGCAATCTTGAGACCTCCCCCCCGCAAGCTTCAGAGCCCCTCGCAATCTTCAGACCTCCCCCCCGCAATCTTCCGACCTCTCCCCCCTGCAATCTTCAGACCTCTCCCCCCCGCAATCTTCCAACCTCTCCCCCCCCGCAATCTTCAGACCTCTCCCCCCCGCAATCTTCAGACATCTCCCCCCCGCAATCTTCAGACCTCTCCCCCCCCGCAATCTTCAGACCTCTCCACCCCGCAATCTTCAGACCCCCCCGTGATCTTCAGACCTCTCCCCCCCCGCAATCTTCAGACCTCCCCCCCCGCAATCTTCAGGCCCCCCCATGATCTTCAGACCTCTCCCCCCCCGCAATCTTCAGACATCTCCCCCCCCGCAATCTTCAGACCTCTCCCCCCCCGCAATCTTCAGACCTCTCCGCCCCCGCAATCTTCAGACCTCCCCCCGCAACCTTCAGACCTCTCCCCCCCACAATCTTCAGACCTCTCCCCCCCCGCAATCTTCAGACCTCCCCCCCGCAATCTTCAGACCTCTCCCCCCCGCAATCTTCAGACCTCCCCCCCCGCAATCTTCAGACCTCTCCCCCCTCACAATCTTCAGACCTCTCCCCCCCCGCAATGTTCAGACCTCTCCCCCACCGCAATCTTCAGACCTCTCCCCCCCGCAATGTTCAGAACTCTCCCCCCCGCAATCTTCAGACCTCCCCCCCCCGCAATCTTCAGACCTCTCCCTCCCGCAATCTTCAGACCTCTCCCCCCCCGCAATCTTCAGACCTCACCCCCCCGCAATCTTCAGACCTCTCCCCCCCCGGAATCTTCAGACCTCCCCCCCCGCAATCTTCAGACCTCTCCCCCCCCGCAATCTTCAGACCTCTCCCCCCCACAATCTTAAGACCTCCCCCCCACAATCTTCAGACCTCTCCCGCCCGCAATCTTCAGACCTCTCCCCCCCCACAATCTTCAGACCTCTCCCCCCCCACAGTCTTCAGACTTCTCCCCCCCGCAATCTTCAGACCTCTCCCCCCCGCAATCTTCAGACCTCCCCCCCCGCAATCTTCAGACCTCCCCTCCCGCAATCTTCAGACCCGCCCTCCCCGCAATCTTCAGACCCCCCGTGATCTTCAGACATCTCCCCGCTCCACAATCTTCAGACCTCCCCCCCGCAATCTTCAGACTTCTCCCCCCTGCAATCTTCAGACCTCTCCCTCGCTCCCGCAATCTTCAGACCTTCCCGCCCCCGCAATCTTCAGACCTCTCCCCCCCAGCAATCTTCAGACCTCTCCCCCCCGCAATCTTCAGACCTCCCCCCCGCAATCTTCAGACCTCTCCCCGCCCCACAATCTTCAGACCTCTCCCCCCCGCAATCTTCAGACCTCTCCCCCCCCCGCAATCTTCAGACCTCTCAATTTTCAATTCAATTCAATTCAATTCAAATCGCTTCATTGGCATGACAAGTTACATCTTATGTTGCCAAAGCATCGGAAAACATTCATGTTTGTTCACAAAAATACAGATCTATCCATACAGTGTATAAACAGATATATACCTGAGTGTATAAATATACTTTCATATAATTTATATATACTCTTTTCTTATATTTAGTGGTTGTCCCTCTGTTTATGGCAAGCTGTAACATAGTGTGCCGCTAGTGTTACGCAATTTCTCTCTTCCCCTAGTAGGTATGGGAGTTTTTGGTCGTCATTCAAATTTCTGACTTCCGGGCATATTTTTGTGAATTTTGGGTAGAAATTCTCCCTTATGCCCTGATATTTTCTACAAGCTGTGAGGAAGTGCATCTCTGTCTCCACCACTCCCTGACTGCAGTGAGAGCATATCCTGCCCTCTCTTGGTAGCCGGGTCTGTCTGTGTCTACCTTTTTCGATCGCCAGGTTATGTTCACTAAGTCTGCGCATTGTCAAAGTTTTTCTCAGTTTGCTATCCTTTACCATGGTCAGGCAATCAGCCATTTTGTATTGTCTGTTTAGGGCCAAGTAGCAATTGAGTTTGCTTTGGGTTTTTGTTGTTTCTGCCCAATATGACAGATATTTTTCCTTTTGCTTAGCGATGATTGTGCTGGGTCGAATTCTTTGTGTTACGCTGTCACTGTCCTGGGGCTGGTTATTGTTAGTAGTGTTAGTAGTTACTTCACTGAGTCCCAGGACTAGTTGACTGAGTGTATTCTTCTTTATGGTCCTCTCTTGGCATTTCAGGGCTTCGTAATGATAGCATTGGGGGTTGCTCATTTCTAGGTGTTTCCAAAATTTGGTGGCTCTTTTTTGGATAGTGATTATTAATGGATATTGGCCTAGTTCTGCCCTGCATGCATTGTTTACGGTTTCCCTTTGAGTCCGGAGGATACTTTTACAGAATTCTGCATGTAGGATCTCAATTGGGTGTTTGTCCCATTTTGCAAATTCTTGTTCTGTTAGCGGTCCCCACACCTCACTGCCATAGCGTGCAATTGGTTCAATTACTGATTTGAAAATTTTGAGCCAAATGCTAATTGGGATTTCTATTTGGATTGATTTTTTAATGGCATAGAAAGCCCTTCTTGCCCCCCCCGCAATCTTCAGACCTCCCCCCCTCCGCAATCTTCAGACCTCTCCCAGCCCCGCAATCTTCAGACCTCTCCCCCCCGCAATCTTCAGACCTCTCCCCCCCGCAATCTTCAGACCTCTCCACCCCTACAATCTTCAGACCTCCCCCCCGCAATCTTCAGACCTCTCCCCCCGCAATCATCAGACCTCTCCCCCTCCCCCCCCGCAATCTTCAGACATCTCCCCCCTGCAATCTCCAGACCTTTCCCTCCCGCAATCTTCAGACCTCTCCCCCCCGCAATCTTCAGAACTCTCCCCCCGCAATGTTCAGAACTCTCCCCCCCGCAATCTTCAGACCTCCCCCCCCGCAATCTTCAGACGTCTCCCCCCCGCAATCTTCAGACCTCTCCCCCCCACAATCTTCAGATCTCCCCCCCACAATCTTCAGACCTCTCGCCCCCCACAATCTTCAGACCTCTCCCCCCCCGCAATCTTCAGACCTCTCCCCCCCGCAATCTTCAGACCTCTCCACCCTCGCAATCTTCAGACCTCTCCCCCCCCGCAATCTTCAGACCTCTCCCCCCCCTCAATCTTCAGAACTCTCCCCCCCGGAATCTTCAGACCTCTCCCCCCCGGAATCTTCAGACATCTCCCCCCCCCGCAATCTTCAGACCTCTCTCCCCCCCGGAATCTTCAGACCCCCCCGTGATCTTCAGACCTCACCCCCCCGCAATCTCCAGACCTCTCCCCCCCCGCAATCTTCAGACCTCTCCCCCCTGCAATCTGCAGACCTCCCCCCCGCAATCTTCCGACCTCTCCCCCCTGCAATCTTCAGACCTCTCCCCCCCGCAATCTTCCGACTTCTCCCCCCCGCAATCTTCAGACCTCTCCCCCCCACAATCTTCAGACCTCTCCCACCCCACAATCTTCAGACCTCTCCCCCCCGCAATCTTCAGACCTCTCCCCCCCCGCAATCTTCAGACCTCTCCCCCCCGCAATCTTCAGACCTCTCCCCCCCCGCAATCTTCAGACCTCTCCACCCCGCAATCTTCAGACCCCCCCGTGATCTTCAGATGTCTCCCCCCCCGCAATCTTCAGACATCCCCCCCCGCAATCTTCAGGTCCCCCATGATCTTCAGACCTCTCCCCCCCCGCAATCTTCAGACCTCTCCCCCCCCGCAATCTTCAGACCTCTCCGCCCCCGCAATCTTCAGAACTCCCCCCCGCAATCTTCAGACATCTCCCCCCCACAATCTTCAGACCTCTCCCCCCCACAATCTTCAGACCTCTCCCCCCCCGCAATCTTCAGACCTCCCCCCCGCAATCTTCAGACCTCTCCCCCCCGCAATCTTCAGACCTCCCCCCCGCAATCTTCAGACCTCTCCCCCGAACAATCTTCAGAACTCTCCCCCGCGCAATGTTCAGACCTCTCCCCCACCGCAATCTTCAGACCTCTGCCCCCCGCAATGTTCAGAACTCTCCCCCCCGCAATCTTCAGACCTCCCCCCCGCAATCATCAGACCTCTCCCCCCCGCAATCTTCAGACCTCTCCCCCCCCGCAATCTTCAAACCTCCCCCCCCGCAATTTTCAGACCTCTCCCCCCTTGAACCTTCAGACCTCCCCCCCCGCAATCTTCAGACCTCTCCCCCTCCGCAATCTTCAGACCTCTCCCCCCCACAATCTTCAGACCTCCCCCCCACAATCTTCAGACCTCTCCCGCCCGCAATCTTCAGACCTCTCCCCCCCCACAATCTTCAGACCTCTGCCCCCCCACAGTGTTCAGACCTCTCCCCCCCCCCCGCAATCTTCAGACCTCTCCCCCCCGCAATCTTTGGCAATCTTTGGACCTCTCCCCCGGCAATCATCAGACCTCTCCCCCTCCCCCCCCGCAATCTTCAGACATCTCCCCCCTGCAATCTCCAGACCTTTCCCTCCCGCAATCTTCAGACCTCTCCCCCCGCAATCTTCAGACCTCTCCCCCCCGCAATGTTCAGAACTCTCCCCCCCACAATCTTCAGACCTCTCCCCCCCACATCTTCAGACCTCTGCCCCCCCACAGTGTTCAGACCTCTCCCCCCCGCAATCTTCAGACCTCTCCCCCCGCAATCTTCAGACCTCTCCCCCCGCAATCATCAGACCTCTCCCCCACCCCCCCCCGCAATCTTCAGACATCTCCCCCCTGCAATCTCCAGACCTTTCCCTCCCGCAATCTTCAGACCTCTCCCCCCCGCAATCTTCAGACCTCTCCCCCCGCAATGTTCAGAACTCTCCCCCCCGCAATCTTCAGACCTACCCCCCGCAATCTTCAGACCTCTCCTCCCCGCAATCTTCAGACCTCTCCCCCCCACAATCTTCAGATCTCCCCCCCACAATCTTGAGACCTCTCGCCCCCCGCAATCTTCAGACCTCTCGCCCCCCGCAATCTTCAGACCTCTCCCCCCCCACAATCTTCAGACCACTCCCCCCCCACAAACTTCAGACCTCTCCCCCACCCGCAATCTTCAGACCTGTCCCCCACGCAATCTTCAGACCTCCCCCCCCCGCAATCTTCAGACCTCCCCTCCCGCAATCTTCAGACCTGCCCCCCCGCAATCTTCAGACACCCTGCAATCTTCAGACATCTCCCCCCCTGCAATCTTCAGACCTCCCCCCCCCGCAATCTTCAGACCTCTCCCCCCCGCAATCTTCAGACCTCTCCCCCCCGCAATCTTCAGACCTCTCCCCCCCCACAATCTTCAGACCTCTACCCCCGCAATCTTCAGAACTCTCCCCCCTGCAATCATCAGACCTCTCCCCCCTCCCCCGCAATCTTCAGACCTCTAACCCCGCAATCCCCAGACCTCTCCCTTCGGCAATCTTCAGACCTCTCCCCCCCTCAATCTTCAGACCTCTCCCCCCACAATCTTCTGACCTCTCCCCCGCAATCTTCCGACCTCTACCCCCGCAATCTTCAGACCTCTCCCCCGCAATCTTCAGACCTCTCCCCACCGCAGTCCTCAGACCTCCCCCCTCGCAATCTTCAGACCTCTCCCCCCCCGCAAGCTTCAGACCTCCCTCCCCCGCATTATTCAGACGTCTCCCCCCCGCAATCTTCAGACCTCTGCCCCCCGCAATCTTCAGACCTCTCCCCACCCACAATTTTCAGACCTCTCCCCGCCCCGTTATCTTCAGACCTCTCTCCCCCGCAATCTTCAGACCTCTCCCCCCCACAATCTTCAGACCTCTCCCCCCGCAATCTTCAGACCTCTCCCCCCCCGCAATCTTCAGAACTCTCCCCCCGCAATCTTCAGACCTCTCCCCCCCACAATCTTCAGACCTCTCCCCCCACAATCTTCAGACCTCTCCCCCGCCGCAATCTTCAGACCTCTCCCCCCCACAATCTTCAGACCTCTCCCCCCCGCAATCTTCAGACCTCTCCCCCCCGCAATCTTCAGACCTCTCCCCCCCCGCAATCTTCAGACCTCTCCCCCCCGCAATCTTCTGACCTCTCCCCCCCGCAATCTTCAGACCTCTCCCCCCGCAATCTTCAGACCTCTCCCCCCCGCAATCTTCAGACCTCTCCCCCCCGCAATCTTCAGACCTCTCCCCCCGCAATCTTCAGACCTCTCCCCCCCGCAATCTTCAGACCTCTCCCCCCGCAATCTTCAGACCTCTCCCCCCTGCAATCTTCAGACCTCTTCACCCCGCAATCTTCAGAGCTCTCCCCCCCGCAATCTTCAGACCTCTCCCCCCCACAATCTTCTGACCTCTCCCCCCCCGCAATCTTCAGACCTCTCCCCCCCGCAATCTTCAGACCTCTCACCCCCGCAATCTTCAGACCTCTCCCCCCCCGCAATCTTCAGACCGCTCCCCCCCCGCAATCTTCAGACCTCTCCCCCCCACAATCTTCAGACCTCTCCCCCCACAATCTTCAGACCTCTCCCCCCCGCAATCTTCAGACCTCTCCCCCCCCACAATCTTCAGACCTCTCCCCCCCGCAATCTTCAGACCTCTCCCACCCCCGCAATCTTCAGACATCTCCCCCCCTGCAATCTTCAGACCTCCCCCCCCCGCAATCTTCAGACCTCTCCCCCCCGCAATCTTCAGACCTCTCCCCCCCGCAATCTTCAGACCTCTCCCCCCCCACAATCTTCAGACCTCTACCCCCGCAATCTTCAGAACTCTCCCCCCTGCAATCATCAGACCTCTCCCCCCTCCCCCGCAATCTTCAGACCTCTAACCCCGCAATCCCCAGACCTCTCCCTTCGGCAATCTTCAGACCTCTCCCCCCCTCAATCTTCAGACCTCTCCCCCCCACAATCTTCTGACCTCTCCCCCCGCAATCTTCCGACCTCTACCCCCGCAATCTTCAGACCTCTCCCCCCGCAATCTTCAGACCTCTCCCCACCGCAGTCCTCAGACCTCCCCCCTCGCAATCTTCAGACCTCTCCCCCCCCGCAAGCTTCAGACCTCGCTCCCCCGCAATATTCAGACGTCTCCCCCCCGCAATCTTCAGACCTCTGCCCCCCGCAATCTTCAGACCTCTCCCCACCCACAATTTTCAGACCTCTCCCCGCCCCGTTATCTTCAGACCTCTCTCCCCCGCAATCTTCAGACCTCTCCCCCCCACAATCTTCAGACCTCTCCCCCGCAATCTTCAGACCTCTCCCCCCCCGCAATCTTCAGAACTCTCCCCCCCGCAATCTTCAGACCTCTCCCCCCCACAATCTTCAGACCTCTCCCCCCACAATCTTCAGAGCTCTCCCCCGCCGCAATCTTCAGACCTCTCCCCCCCCACAATCTTCAGACCTCTCCCCCCCCGCAATCTTCAGACCTCTCCCCCCCGCAATCTTCAGACCTCTCCCCCCCCGCAATCTTCAGACCTCTCCCCCCCGCAATCTTCTGACCTCTCCCCCCCCGCAATCTTCAGACCTCTCCCCCCCGCAATCTTCAGACCTCTCCCCCCCGCAATCTTCAGACCTCTCCCCCCCGCAATCTTCAGACCTCTCCCCCCGCAATCTTCAGACCTCTCCCCCCTGCAATCTTCAGACCTCTTCACCCCGCAATCTTCAGAGCTCTCCCCCCCGCAATCTTCAGACCTCTCCCCCCCACAATCTTCTGACCTCTCCCCCCCCGCAATCTTCAGACCTCTCCCCCCCGCCAATCTTCAGACCTCTCACCCCCGCAATCTTCAGACCTCTCCCCCCCGCAATCTTCAGACCGCTCCCCCCCCGCAATCTTCAGACCTCTCCCCCCCACAATCTTCAGACCTCTCCCCCACAATCTTCAGACCTCTCCCCCCCCGCAATCTTCAGACCTCTCCCCCCCCACAATCTTCAGACCTCTCCCCCCCGCAATCTTCAGACCTCTCCCACCCCCGCAATCTTCAGACCTCTCCCACCTGCAATCTTCAGACCTCTACACCCCCGGAATGTACAGACCTCTCCCCCCACCGCAATCTTCAGACCTCCCCCCCGCAATCTTCAGACATCCCCCCCCACAATCTTCAGTCCTCCCCCCCCACAATCTTCTGACCTCTCCCCCCCGCAATCTCAGACCTCCCCCCTCCGCAATCTTCAGACCTCCCCCCCCGCAATCTTCAGACCTCTCCCCCCCGCAATCTTCAGACCTCTCCCCCCTCGCAATCTTCAGACCTCCCCCCCGCAATCTTCAGACCTACCCCCCACAATCTTCAGACCTCTCCCCCCCACAATCTTCAGACCTCCCCCCCCACAATCTTCAGACCTCCCCCCCGCAATCTTCAGACCTCTCCCCCCCGCAATCTTCAGACCTCTCCCCCTCGCAATCTTCAGACCTCTCCCCCCCGCAATCTTCAGACCTCTCCCACCTCACAATCTTCAGACCTCTCCCCCCCGCAATCTTCAGACCTCTCCCCCGCAATCTTCAGACCTTCCCCCAGCAATCTTCAGACCTCTCCCCCCGCAATCTTCAGACCTCTCTCCCCCCGCAATCTTCAGACCTCTCCCCCCCGCAATCTTCAGACCTCTCACCCCCGCAATCTTCAGACCTCTCCCCCCCTGCAATCTTCAGAGCCCCCCATGATGTTCAGAACCTCCCCACGATCTCCAGATGCCCCCCGTGATCTTCAGACCCCTCCACGATCTTCAGACTCCCCCACGATCTTCAGACCCCCCATGATCTTCAGACCCCCCCGTGATCTTCAGAACCCCCGTGATCTTTAGACCCCCACGATCTTCAGCCCCCCCCACGATCTTCAGACCCCCCACGATCTTCAGACACCCCCATGTTCTTCAGACCCCCCCGTGATCTTCAGACCCCCGTGATCTTCAGACTTCCCATGATCTTCAGACCCCCCACGATCTTCAGACCCCCATGATCTTCAGACCCCCCCACGATCTCAGACCCCCCCGTGATCTTCAGACCCCCCCACAATATTCAGACCCCCCCGGGACCTTCAGACCCCCCCCACGACCTTCAGACCCCCCCGTGATCTTCAGAGCCCCCGTGATCGTCAGAGCCCCCACGATCTTCAGACCCCCCATGATCTTCAGACTCCCCCGTGATCTTCAGACCCCCCCACGATCTTCACAACCCCCCCATGATCTTCAGACCCCCCACGATCTTCAGACCCCCCCGTGATCTTCAGACCCCCCCGTGATCTTCAGACCCCCCCGTGATCTTCAGACCCCCCACGATCTTCAGACCCCCCACGATCTTCACAACCCCCCATTATCTTCAGACCCCCCACGATCTTCAGACCGCCCACGATCTTCAGACCCCCCCATGATCTTCAGACCCCCCCGTGATCTTCAGACCCCCCATGATCTTCAGACGCCCCCATGATCTTCAGCTCCCCCACGATCTTCACAACCCCCCCATGATCTTCAGACCCCCCACGATCTTCAGACCCCCCATGATCTTCAGACCCCCCCGTGATCTTCAGACCCCCCAGTGATCTTCAGACCCCCCATGATCTTCAGACCCCCCGTGATCTTCAGACTCCCCACGATCTTCAGACCCCCCCATGATCTTCAGACCCCCCCGCGATCTTCAGACCCCCCATGATCTTCAGACCCTCCCACGATCTTCAGACCCTCCCACAATCTTCAGTCCTCCCCCCCACAATCTTCTGACCTCTCCCCCCCGCAATCTTCAGACCTCCCCCCCCGCAATCTTCAGACCTCCCCCCCGCAATCTTCAGACCTCTCCCCCCCGCAATCTTCAGACCTCTCCCCCCTCGCAATCTTCAGACCTCCCCCCCCGCAATCTTCAGACCTCTCCCCCCCACAATCTTCAGACCTCTCCCCCCGCAATCTTCAGACCTCTCCCCCCCCGCAATCTTCAGAACTCTCCCCCCCGCAATCTTCAGACCTCTCCCCCCCACAATCTTCAGACCTCTCCCCCCACAATCTTCAGAGCTCTCCCCCGCCGCAATCTTCAGACCTCTCCCCCCCCACAATCTTCAGACCTCTCCCCCCCCGCAATCTTCAGACCTCTCCCCCCCGCAATCTTCAGACCTCTCCCCCCCCGCAATCTTCAGACCTCTCCCCCCCGCAATCTTCTGACCTCTCCCCCCCCGCAATCTTCAGACCTCTCCCCCCCGCAATCTTCAGACCTCTCCCCCCCGCAATCTTCAGACCTCTCCCCCCCGCAATCTTCAGACCTCTCCCCCCGCAATCTTCAGACCTCTCCCCCCTGCAATCTTCAGACCTCTTCACCCCGCAATCTTCAGAGCTCTCCCCCCCGCAATCTTCAGACCTCTCCCCCCCACAATCTTCTGACCTCTCCCCCCCCGCAATCTTCAGACCTCTCCCCCCGCAATCTTCAGACCTCTCACCCCCGCAATCTTCAGACCTCTCCCCCCCCGCAATCTTCAGACCGCTCCCCCCCGCAATCTTCAGACCTCTCCCCCCCACAATCTTCAGACCTCTCCCCCCACAATCTTCAGACCTCTCCCCCCCGCAATCTTCAGACCTCTCCCCCCCCACAATCTTCAGACCTCTCCCCCCCGCAATCTTCAGACCTCTCCCACCCCCGCAATCTTCAGACCTCTCCCACCTGCAATCTTCAGACCTCTACACCCCCGGAATGTACAGACCTCTCCCCCCACCGCAATCTTCAGACCTCCCCCCCGCAATCTTCAGACATCCCCCCCCACAATCTTCAGTCCTCCCCCCCCACAATCTTCTGACCTCTCCCCCCCGCAATCTTCAGACCTCCCCCCTCCGCAATCTTCAGACCTCCCCCCCCGCAATCTTCAGACCTCTCCCCCCCGCAATCTTCAGACCTCTCCCCCCTCGCAATCTTCAGACCTCCCCCCCGCATTCTTCAGACCTACCCCCACAATCTTCAGACCTCTCCCCCCCACAATCTTCAGACCTCCCCCCCCACAATCTTCAGACCTCCCCCCCGCAATCTTCAGACCTCTCCCCCCCGCAATCTTCAGACCTCTCCCCCTCGCAATCTTCAGACCTCTCCCCCCCGCAATCTTCAGACCTCTCCCACCTCACAATCTTCAGACCTCTCCCCCCCGCAATCTTCAGACCTCTCCCCCCGCAATCTTCAGACCTTCCCCCCAGCAATCTTCAGACCTCTCCCCCCCGCAATCTTCAGACCTCTCTCCCCCCGCAATCTTCAGACCTCTCCCCCCCGCAATCTTCAGACCTCTCCCCCCCGCAATCTTCAGACCTCTCCCCCCCTGCAATCTTCAGAGCCCCCCATGATGTTCAGAACCTCCCCACGATCTCCAGATGCCCCCCGTGATCTTCAGACCCCTCCACGATCTTCAGACTCCCCCACGATCTTCAGACCCCCCATGATCTTCAGACCCCCCCGTGATCTTCAGAACCCCCGTGATCTTTAGACCCCCACGATCTTCAGCCCCCCCCACGATCTTCAGACCCCCCACGATCTTCAGACACCCCCATGTTCTTCAGACCCCCCCGTGATCTTCAGACCCCCCGTGATCTTCAGACTTCCCATGATCTTCAGACCCCCCACGATCTTCAGACCCCCATGATCTTCAGACCCCCCCACGATCTTCAGACCCCCCCGTGATCTTCAGACCCCCCCACAATATTCAGACCCCCCCGGGACCTTCAGACCCCCCCCACGACCTTCAGACCCCCCCGTGATCTTCAGAGCCCCCGTGATCGTCAGAGCCCCCACGATCTTCAGACCCCCCATGATCTTCAGACTCCCCCGTGATCTTCAGACCCCCCCACGATCTTCACAACCCCCCCATGATCTTCAGACCCCCCACGATCTTCAGACCCCCCCGTGATCTTCAGACCCCCCCGTGATCTTCAGACCCCCCCGTGATCTTCAGACCCCCCACGATCTTCAGACCCCCCACGATCTTCACAACCCCCCCATTATCTTCAGACCCCCCACGATCTTCAGACCGCCCACGATCTTCAGACCCCCCCATGATCTTCAGACCCCCCCGTGATCTTCAGACCCCCCATGATCTTCAGACGCCCCCATGATCTTCAGCTCCCCCACGATCTTCACAACCCCCCCATGATCTTCAGACCCCCCACGATCTTCAGACCCCCCATGATCTTCAGACCCCCCCGTGATCTTCAGACCCCCCAGTGATCTTCAGACCCCCCATGATCTTCAGACCCCCCGTGATCTTCAGACTCCCCACGATCTTCAGACCCCCCCATGATCTTCAGACCCCCCCGCGATCTTCAGACCCCCCATGATCTTCAGACCCTCCCACGATCTTCAGACCCTCCCACAATCTTCAGTCCTCCCCCCCACAATCTTCTGACCTCTCCCCCCCGCAATCTTCAGACCTCCCCCCCCGCAATCTTCAGACCTCCCCCCCGCAATCTTCAGACCTCTCCCCCCCGCAATCTTCAGACCTCTCCCCCCTCGCAATCTTCAGACCTCCCCCCCCGCAATCTTCAGACCTCCCCCCCACAACCTTCAGACCTCTCCCCCCCACAATCTTCAGACCTCCCCCCCACAATCTTCAGACCTCCCCCCCCGCAATCTTCAGACCTCTCCCCCCCGCAATCTTCAGACCTCTCCCCCTCGCAATCTTCAGACCTCTCCCCCCGCAATCCTCAGACCTCTCCCACCCCACAATCTTCAGACCTCTCCCCCCCGCAATCTTCAGACCTCTCCCCCCCGCAATCTTCAGCCCTCTCCCCCCCACTATCTTCAGACCTCTCCCCCCCCGCAATCTTCAGACCTCCCCCCCCGCAATCTTCAGACCTCCCCCCAGCAATCTTCAGACCTCTCCCCCCTGCAATCTTAAGACCTCTCCCACCCCACAATGTTCAAGGCTCTCCCCCCTGCAATCTTCAGACCTCTCCCCCCCGCAATCTTCAGACCTCTCCCCCCGCAATCTTCAGACCTCCCCCCCGCAATCTTCAGACCTCTCCCCCCCGCAATCTTCAGACCTCTCTCCCCTCGCAATCTTCAGACCTCTCCCCCCCGCAATCTTCAGACCTCTCCCCCCCGCAATCTTCAGACCTCTCCCCCCCTGCATTCTTCAGACCTCTCCCCCCTGCAATCTTCAGAGCCCCCCATGATCTTCAGAACCTCCCCACGATCTTCAGATGCCCCCCGTGATCTTCAGACCCCCCCACGATCTTCAGACCCCCCCACGATCTTCAGACCCCCCCGTGATCTTCAGACCCCCCCGTGATCTTCAGAACCCCCCGTGATCTTCAGACCCCCACGATCTTCAGCCCCCCCCACGATCTTCAGACCCCCCATGATCTTCAGACACCCCCACGTTCTTCAGACCCCCCCGTGATCTTCAGACCCCCCGTGATCTTCAGACCCCCCACGATCTTCAGACCCCCCACGGTCTTCAGACCCCCCCGTGATCTTCAGAGCCCCCCCCACAACCTTCAGACCCCCCCGTGATCTTCAGACCCCCCCCACAACCTTCAAACCCCCCCGTGATCTTCAGACCCCCCCCGTGATCTTCAGACCCCCATGATCTTCAGACCCCCCCGTGATCTTCAGAACCCCCCGTGATCTTCAGACCCCCACGATCTTCAGCCCCCCCCACGATCTTCAGACCCCCCACGATCTACAGACCTCCCATGATCTTCAGACCCCCATGATCTTCAGACCCCCATGATCTTCAGACCCCCCCGTGATCTTCAGAACCCCCCGTGATCTTCAGACCCCCACGATCTTCAGCCCCCCCCACGATCTTCAGACCCCCCACAATCTTCAGACACCCCCACATTCTTCAGACCCCCCCGTGATCTTCAGACCCCCCACGATCTTCAGACCCCCCACGATCTTCAGACCCCCATGATCTTCAGACCCCCCCACGATCTTCAGACCCCCCCGTGATCTTCAGACCCCCCCCACGACCTTCAGACCCCCCCGTGATCTTCAGACCCCCCGTGATCTTCAGAGCCCCCACGATCTTCAGACCCCCCATGATCTTCAGACCCCCCCGTGATCTTCAGACCCCCCCACGATCTTCACAACCCCCCCATGATCTTCAGACCCCCCACGATCTTCAGACCCCCCACGATCTTCAGACCCCCCCGTGATCTTCAGACCCCCCCGTGATCTTCAGACCCCCCCGTGATCTTCAGACCCCCCACGATCTTCAGACCCCCCACGATCTTCACAACCCCCCCATGATCTTCAGACCCCCCACGATCTTCAGACCGCCCACGATCTTCAGACCCCCCCGTGATCTTCAGACTCCCCCGTGATCTTCAGACTCCCCCGTGATCTTCAGACCCCCCACGATCTTCAGACCCCCCACGATCTTCACAACCCCCCCATGATCTTCAGACCCCCCACGATCTTCAGACCCCCCACGATCTTCAGACCCCCCCGTGATCTTCAGACCCCCCCGTGATCTTCAGACCCCCCCGTGATCTTCAGAACCCCCATGATCTTCAGACCCCCCGTGATCTTCAGACTCCCCACGATCTTCAGACCCCCCCATGATCTTCAGACCCCCCCGCGATCTTCAGACCCCCCATGATCTTCAGACCCCCCATGATCTTCAGACCCTCCCACGATCTTCAGACCCTCCCACGATCTTCAGACCCCCCCGTGATCTTCAGACCCTCCCGTGATCTTCAGACTCCCCAAGAGCTTGAGACCCCCCCACAACCTTCAGACCCCCCGTGGTCTTCAGACCCCCCCCGTGATCTTTAGACCCCCCCCGTGATCTTCAGACCCTCCCGTGATCTTCACACTCCCCACGATCTGCAGACCCCCCCCATAACCTTCAGACCCCCCCGTGATTCTCAGACCCCCTGTGATCTTCAGACCCCCCCGTGATCTTCAGATCCCCCATGATCTTCAGACCCCCCACAATCTTCAGACCCCCCCGTGATCTTCAGACCCCCCCACGGTCTTCAGACCCCCCCGTGATCTTCAGACCCCCCCCCACAACCTTCAGACCCCCCCCGTGATCTTCAGACCCCCCCCACAACCTTCAAACCCCCCCGTGATCTTCAGACCCCCCCCGTGATCTTCAGACCCCCACGATCTTCAGACCACCCCTACGATCTTCAGACCCCCCCGTGATCTTCAGTCCCCCACGATCTTCAGACCCCCACCGTGATCTTCAGACCCCCCCGTGATCTTCAGACCCCCCACGATCTTCAGTCCCCCCACGATCTTCAGATCCCCCCGTGATCTTCAGACCCCCCCCACAACCTTCAGACCCCCCCGTGATCTTCAGACCCCCCCGTGATCTTCAGACCCCCACGATCTTCAGACCACCCCTACGATCTTCAGACCCCCCCGTGATTCTCAGACCCCCCACGATCTTCAGACCACCCCTACGATCTTCAGACCCCCCCGCGACCTTCAGACCCCCCACGATCTTCAGACCCCCCGTGATCTTCAGACCCCCCGTGATCTTCAGACCCCCCACGATCTTTAGACCCCCCCGTGATCTTCAGACCCCCCCCGTGATCTTCAGACCCCCACGATCTTCAGACCACCCCTACGATCTTCAGACCCCCCGTGATTCTCAGACCCCCCACGATCTTCAGACCACCCCTACGATCTTCAGACCCCCCCGCGACCTTCAGGCCCCCCACGATCTTCAGACCCCCCGTGATCTTCAGACCCCCCGTGATCTTCAGACCCCCCACGATCTTTAGACCCCCCACGATCTTCAGACCCCCCCTACGATCTTCAGACCCCCCCGCGACCTTCAGACCCCCCACGATCTTCAGACCCCCCGTGATCTTCAGACCCCCCGCGATCTTCAGACCCCCCCGCGATCTTCAGACCCCCCGTGATCTTCAGACCCCCCACGATCTTCAGACCCCCCCGTGATCTTCAGACCCCCGCGATCTTCAGACCCCCCCGCGATCTTCAGACCCCAGCGATCTTCAGCCTTACCTGCGATCTTCAAGCCTCCCCTCAAACTTCTGACCTCTCGCGATCTTCAGACCCACTTTTTCACGCTCACTGCCTCCCTCCTTCCTCATTGCTGCACTCCAAGCCCTCCCACCATGTCACGATCTTTTACGATTGCTGGGTAATGTCCCTAGTGGCGCTCTGGAGTACTGTGGACCTGCCTGGTTCAGGTATCAGATTGCCAAGTGTACTTGGTTCTGAGCTTCGATCGTCAACTTGAGTCAAGTGTCATCTTGGAACCACCTCCACCACAATGGCACCCGGCATCAAACAACTGACAAGCATGAGTTCGGCCCTTTGCTACATAGAAAACAAGTACCAGAAGTGACATGTTCAGCAGCACAACTCATCTACTATGAGTTCATTACCACTATCCTCTTGACCACAGCACGGGGTACACACCGTATCCCATAGAACAATGGTTCTACCAATAGACGGTGAAGAGTTTTGGTGGCAGCTGCTTGCCTTCTCTGCAATCTGCAATCCAAAAGTGCTTTGAATGATTCCTTAGTGCCCCTAAGTGACAGGGGGGAAACTCATAAACTCAGCTATCATTCCCACTTCTGATCGTCATTCAAACACCCTCCACTGGGAGAAGCCATTGGTGGATGTCAGATCAGGAAAGGATCAGTCCTGGCTGTGACACACCTCCCATCATAAAATATCCTGTTACACCCACTATCCAGGTTCACACAGAAAGAAGGGTCACTCAGGTGTATTACCAGGCAACAACTGGAGCCTATGTGACTGTACTCCAACAGGGCCCCGCACCTTCAGGAGAAGAAACGATTAAAAGGGAAAACAACATCACCAAAAATATAGTAACTCACCAGTCTACAAATTACCTCAGTCTTTACCTCTCCATCTGCTTGTCTTTGAGTGTTTTATTTCCCTGCTGTCTTTTTGCTGAATGTCATCCTTTGGCACCTGTTGCTTTCCTTCTGCATCCCACTGGCCAACTCCTCCTTTATACCAAACCTGGACTTTGTTTCTTTTACGAATTACAGTTATACTGCTCAAAGAGCAAGCATCTGTGCCAGGGTTAGTTAGAGCATAAATATAGGATGATGGACAAAAGCTCCATCAACCTTGACTTCAGGCTATATCACAAGCACAAGCAATTCTACCAAGACAATAAGGACATAGGCATGTGGACAGCCAGAAAAGACCGCCAGGGTCCATACTTGTGTCCCAAAGTTTGAAAAATCCCATACAGTGCTCTCTCTCATACCTCCTCAAACACTTTCCCTTCCACATAACTACCCAGCCTCCTCTTTAATTTGCTGACAATGCTCATCTCCACTGCCATGGCTCAATGGGCAGCACTCTTGCCTCTGAGTCAGAAGGTTGTGTGTTCAAGTCACACTCCAGGGACTTGAGCATATAATCCAGGTTGGCACTCCAATGCAGTTGGAGGTGCCATCCTTCAGATGAAAAGTCACAGCAAGGCCCCAGCTGTCCTCTCAGGTGGACGTAAAAGATCCCACGGCACTATTTCGAAGAAGATCAGGGGATTTATTCCCAGTGTGCTGGGCAATATTTATCCCGCAACCAATATCACTAAAACAGATTATCTGGTCAATGCTGTTTGTGGGACCTTGCTGCTTGCAAACTGGTTGTCATGTTTCCTACATGACATCAGTGATTACACTTCAAAAAAAAGTACTTCATCGGCTGTAAAGCGCTTTTGGATATCCTGAGATCATGAAAGGTGTTAGATTAAAGCAAGTCTTTTTTCAGCCACCTCAACCAATCTGTTCCACCTATTCACCTCCCTTTTTATAAAGTAGTTACATCAAAACTATTCACCTTCTCTCTGCTGAACTCATGAGCATGACTTTAGCTGTGCAGTTAACTAAACATTTCCGTATATTTCAGTTTTTCTACTTACATTACCTTGTTTTAAAGACAAACATGTTTGGCATGGATTTCCACTGAAATTAGGCAAACACAGGCGAAGTGCCCTGATCTACTCACACTTCCAGCTTAGCTCCCAGCAGCTCTACAGCTCAGGCACGTTTGTGATTGCACAGAATGGGCACAAACAATTTCATATTTTAGCAGCTGACGATGGTTCATAGTTGGAAAACATTGCTTGTTGCCTGTTGATATCGTTCAGCTCCTCCTGTAACAATGACCATCACTATCTGGGGTATCTCTATAAGCAGGTAAATAAGCCATGACTGTTGACAATGATAATATTTTATTCCAAAATACACTTTTTACCTGTATTTTCCTGCATTATATAAGGCTCCCAAATGATATAAAATACCTCAGTTCTCAGTGCCGGACTTTCCTCAATAATTAAAAGTAACAAAGGAGTGCAACATCCCAGAGTCCGATTGCCAGAATTTGGTACTGATGTGCAAATGTGGAGATGAATCGTGATGTTGTGAATCTTCTCTGGTAAATATAATCTCCAAATCAGAAATATTTTTTTTCTCCCCTCTACCGACTTTGTTTAAGCTGCTACCTGAAGATTAAAATGACTCCAATCAGCTACCTAATGACTCTAATGTTAAATGCATCGCTCAGTGTTGTACAGATCTACACGGTCTCAAGTCTGATCGAACTCTGCTCTGTGTTGATGTCGCTGATCACAACCAAAGTAATGATGGGGGAGCCTCAATTCACATCAGTGACCCCATGACTGTGAAGGACAAAGATCAGCCCCGATTCACCCTCTTATTCACTATCCAGTGGGCCCCGTTGAACAAAATGGAAAGGTACATGTTGGGTGAGGACAGGATTAGATTTAGCTGTAAAACCCTCCCCTGCCCAAAGACCCTATCAAACTTGACAGCCTAGGCTCACACATGAACAAATAATGGATCTGGTACAGGTGGACCGTGAGTAAACCGTGAAATTGTACCCCAGCATATTTCAGAAGCCAGAGGTCAGCATCCATGGAACTGGTCCCCAACAACAGTCTGCACTGGGAGGTCAGCACCCATGGAACTGGTCCCCAACAACAGTCTGCACTGGGAGGTCAGCACCCATGGAACTGATCCCCAACAACAGTCTGCACTGGGAGGTCAGCACCCATGGAACTGATCCCCAACAACAGTCTGCACTGGGAGGTCAGCACCCATGGAACTGATCCCCAACAACAGTCTGCACTGGGAGGTCAGCACCCATGGAACTGGTCCCCAACAACAGTCTGCACTGGGAGGTCAGCACCCATGGAACTGGTCCCCAACAACAGTCGGCACTGAGAGGTCAGCACCCATGGAACTGTACCCCAGCTAGTGTTGGTACTGATAGGTCAGCACCAATAGGTCAGTACTGAGACGTCAGCATCCATGGAACTGTACCCCAGCAAGCTTCTGCACTGGGAGGTCAGCATCCATGGAACTGTACCCCAGCAAGAGTCGGCACTGGGGTCTGTCAGCATTTGTGAAATTGTACCCAACATAGGTTAATATGGATTACTGACCCAGCCATGGAACTATATCCCTGGAGTCTGCTCCTTCAGGAATGGAGGGAAGAAAATTGGAGTGAGGGTCAGAAGAAATTACCTAATTTTCTATCCTGTTGGTTTCCTGTTGTGCCATCTCTGTGATTGATTGCATTGCCAAAACTGGACGTTCAAAATTTAAAACCAATTCTGAGGGCCTTAACAATGCTGGACAGCAGGGATACAAAGATGTCATTAGCACTCAAATGCTCAGAGATACGTTGGCTGATATATCTTCCCCCATCTCCCAACAATTATAATACATCCGTCTATATTATGTGTCTAATGTCACTTCCAGTAAGACAGCTCCCCATCCAATTTCCCAGCTTTAAATTTTCAGACTGCCATGGTGTGATTTGAACTTGGCTACCAGTATTCTGTCTAACTCTGGTGCTAGACTGTTATTTTGATAATTCATACAATGAAAGCTTTAATTTATCGCTGCACTTTCAATGTATCAGCGATAGATACCCATAGCTGTTGATGTTACAAAATCTGTCTAATTCATCACTGCGGCTTTATCACACAAGTGTCACTCAGTCGAGTCCCTTCATTGTATGAGGTGCAACAATAAATTAAGGCTTTCATTGTATGACTTGTCAAAATAACTGTCTAGCACCAGTCACCCACAATCATTTCACTGTTCCATTTTATTTTTATTGCTTCCCTGCTAATCAAGGTGAGGGATGTTAGTGCTTGGGAATGGAACACTTTCCCAAGTGCAGGGCACGAAGGAGCGTGTGGGGGAGGGGCAATAACAACAACAACAGCAGCAACAACTTGCATTGATAAAGACACTTCAATGTGGGAAACATTCTGGGAGGAGAAAGGAATAAAGGAATGGATAATGAGCCATTATATGAAAGCCACAAGAGGTGACCAAAAAAGTTGGTTTAAAAGATGGGTTTTGAGAAGCTTTTTAAAGATGGAGAAGGAAGTGAAAAAGCAGAGGGGATTAGGGAGGGAGGTGCAGAGAGTAGGGCCAAGGCAATTGAAGGATGTAACACCAGTGATGGGAAAAGGGAAGGGGTTACACACAAAGCCAAAGAAGGGGGCGTAAGGCTGGAGAAGGTCGCAGAGATAAGGTAGAGCAAGCCTATGGAGGGATTTGAAGACAAGAACGAGGAGACAAGGGGCCAGTGTAGGTCCACATGGACAGGGATGATGGGTGAGTGGGACAGTGTGGGATAGGATGTTGGCAGCTGGGTTTTGTACAAATTGTAGTTTATCAAGGGTGGAGGATGTAAGGTCATAAAGGAGTACATTGGAGAATTTGAGTCTGGAGATGACAAAGCCATGATAAGGGTTTCGACGGCAGTGAGGAGTGAGATGGGGTGGAATCTTATGGCAGTGGAAGTAGGCAGTCTCGGTCTAAAATGTGGGGTCTGAAGTTCCTGTATATGTCAGTCCAAGACTTTGCTTGTTCTGCTCCAGCTTAAGCGAGTTAGATTCAGTCTTCGCATTCGAGCCTCCAACCCAAGCTCTGGCATTGTAGAGCACCGTTGAACATGGAGGGGTGGGGGGGGGAGGGGCTAGGCCGCTCCTGAGGGGTGAGTGAGTTGTTGGGCCAGGATTGACCACTTTTGTGCAGTTGGGTGAAGAGTGAAGTTGATGAAGGCCTAGATGTAAATTTGCACTTCAGCCACAGGACGGAACAGAGAACAAAATGACCTTGCCTTTGTCAGGAGCCTGCAGAATGTTACTCTATCCCAATGGAAAGCAATAGTAGAGTCAGCTGATATTTACAGGACATGAGATTTTTCATCACTGCGCTGACTACCTCCTTACGAAGGACACCAGTGCACAATCCCAGTGAGAATGGCAGAGTTGAACAATCACAAGGGGCTGAGTTAATGGTCAACACAGCTGCAGAGTTTAGTAAACAGACTGCAACCAGGAAACAGCTGATGTAATGTTGGGAACACGTCTGCCTTTGAAATGGAAAATAACACACGGTGTGTTTGTCACCACAACAAAGAAAATGCACTCAAAGACATTTCTATTGACCTTTGGAATAGAAGTTTCTGGGCAGTTCTGATTCTCATAAGTGTTTTCTTCTTCCCAATTACTTAAGGTAGCTCTTTGGCATATCAAGCACTTTTCGTCGGCGTGTTTATTTTTGAGCATGCGTGGGTACTCTTTGCTTTAATAACCCAACTTTTTAAATGTAATTCTGTGGGGAAAGGATTAAAAACAAAATCCTATAATGTGATGGCCCCTTTAAGCAGATTCTCATCAAATCTGTTCTGCTCAGGAGTTGCATGACACGGGCATACGTTGACAGGTCTTCTACTTAACCTCTTTCCCTGTTGCCGTGGAGAAAAGGCCGCAGTCCCGAGAACCTTTTATGGGTGAGACCTGACATGAGAGGAGCAGGCTCAAATCTTACCACGCATTATGGTGCACTAGTGGCCTCATGGGCCTTCTCCCTTTTTCCTTGTTTCCTCTTTCGTTGTGATGTCTATCGTGTTCACACATGAACACTGCACATGAACACTACGGGGGTTATTTTGGTCAATGGGTGAAAACAGGTGCCAAATGGGTGTTGCGCTAATAAGACACGCCTGTTTGAAAGTCTGATTTTAACAGACAATTGCAAGTTTAGCACTCAAGCGCTGATTAGATGCAATTTTCGTGGAGCGGTATACGTGGGCTCCTCGCACCCACTCCCACTGAAGGTGTGGAGTGTGCTGACTGACACACAGCATAACGTTTCAGGGTGGCTCAGGGACCGAGTGAGAGGGTGCATAGGTTCTTGGATGTGGTCCTCGAGGTCCTGGTGGAGCAGGTCCTGATGAAGGAATTGCAGAGGAGGAGGGATGTCCTGCACCCTCAGGGGGGGAGCAGTCTACCTTGCCCTCCTGTCTCTCCTTTCCCTCTCTCCTGCAGCAATTGGTGCTGATCTGCCTGGCCTCGTGTCCTCCTCCCGTTCCTCCTGTAGAGCAAGGGGGATCCGTAGCAAGATGCCGATGACCAAGCACTCCCTTTCTCCTGGTGACTCATAAGGTAGTGTAGGACAGCACTTACTCTTTTTAGGTGAAGTCCTCAGAGAATTCCCAGAATAAGTGTTGCTCGAAGTCTTGACAAAGTGTCCCAGAAAGTCTCCCAATGTGTTTCACAGGACTTCTTCACAGCTCCAGCAGCAATAACCATGAAATGCTAAGTATCCCTTTAAGTAGTGTGTGTCCCTTTAAGTAGCGCTTGAAATCGACGTCAACGTCACGTTTAATCCCAAACAGCTGGTCGCTGTTAGGAGAGGGCATGAGTTGAAACGCTAGCCACCAAAATGCCATGCAGCCAATTTAATGCGCGCTAGCAGACATTTTAATTGGCAATCAGCTCTTTAACTAGGCTCCGGGCGGCCGTTCCTAACACGCGCTTCAACTCCTTTACCAAGATGGCGTCTTGTGCTAAATGTGGGCTAAACTGGTGTTTCAGCTTAAGACCCAATCTTGGCCACCTCTTTACCTCTTTAGTGCTTAAAGTATTCGGCGAAAGTCACCCCCAGAGTATCCGGGGAAAATTGCCCCGAGTGCCTCCACAACTCCCCCAACTGAGATTGGCACCCAACACAGACCACGGACTGAAGTTCAGAGCTGCCTGTTTATGTGACTGTGTATAGATTAATTCTACATTGTCGATCGACATAATTAAAAGGCAGTGTCCATTGCGCAGCTGCCCTTCACGCCTTTTGAAGGTGCCAAACCTGACATTGTGGCCTTAAATGTCACACCTCAGACTTCTCACACTTCCACACAGCACACATATGTAGAGTAACTGAAAGAAAGGAGTGGCATTTATATAGCGTCTTTCACAACCTCAGAATGTCGCAAAGCAATTCACAGCCAATGAAGTACTTTTTGAAGTGTAGGTAATAACAACAACTTGTATAGTGCCTTTAAAGTAGTAAAATGATCCAAGGCGCTTCACAGGAGTGTTATAAAACAAAATTTGGCACCAAGCCACATAAGGAGAAATTAGGACAGGTAAAGAAATAGGTTTTAAGGAGCGTCTTAAAGGAAGAAAGAGAGGTGGAGAGGTTTAGGGAGGGAATTCCAGAGCTTAGGGCTCCGAAAGCATAGCCACCAATGGTGGAGCGGTTATAATCAGGGGTAGAACCCAACCCCCGACCCTGATCATGGATAGAACCTGTTAGATCCGTGTATCTTGATGCTGTGTTTTCTTCAATAATGAGACAAGAGACTGCAGGGAACAATCAACAGGTGTTTACTGGATGAGGGTTACTCTAAAACTAACTATACAGATCCCTACTCAGGGTTTATATACAGGTGTGGTCACTGCCGGTACTACAGTATACAGGAGCTGTAAAAAGTAGTTCCCACCTTAAAGGTACATATACTACAATTCCTCCCCTTTTAGATTAACAGTACCATAACATTCATTTAACAATTAAATATCAACTAATTAAAATTAACACTTTTAACATGCAACATTAACTGAAAATAGTCTATTTATAAATTCAGCCTTTGGGGAGGCTTCCTGATCCTTTCTGGATAGCGCCTTTCCTGAGTGTCTTGCTCTTGGTGCGGAGGCAATTCTGGCCCCTGTCGT
The DNA here is from genome assembly GCF_052327205.1 of Somniosus microcephalus. Classification (NCBI taxonomy): domain Eukaryota; kingdom Metazoa; phylum Chordata; class Chondrichthyes; order Squaliformes; family Somniosidae; genus Somniosus; species Somniosus microcephalus. The sequence continues at coordinate 130,783,372 of NC_140994.1, forward strand.
TGGTTGGTTCATCAGCTTCAGATGCTACTGTTTCTGGGGTAGATGCTACCGGTATGTCGGGTTCATCACCAGGTACGCGAGACATGGGGTTGACTCGTTCCTGTGACTCTAGGATCTGGTCAACATGGCGTCTCACAATGTTCTCCCCAACATCCACTGTGTACATTAGTGGCCCCTGCCATGTGCATATCGTTCCTGGTTGCCATTTCTCTGTTCGGTAGTCGCGGGCCAAGACTGGTTGCCCTACATTGAAGCTCCTTGTCGACTTCTCATTGATGTGCTGGAATTGCTTATTCTCAACATCTCTTCGTACATTTGGTCTGAGCAAATCCATACGAGATCTCAACCTTCGGTTGAAGAACATCATGGCCAGGGTCTGGTTGGCGACTGCATGTGTCGCATTTCTGTAGGCTAACAGGAAATTGTCCACCTTATACTGCAGTGGAATGTCGTCATCGCACATGGCCCTTACTGCTTTCTTAAAGGTTTGTACGAACCTCTCAGCCAATCCATTTGTGGCTGGATGATACGGGGCGGATGTGTAATGCTTTACCCCATTCCTTTTCATAAATCTTCGAAACTCCTCGGACACAAACTGTGGTCCGTTATCAGAGCAAATCTGCTCTGGCAAGCCGTTCCTGGCAAATATGGTCTGTAGGACTGCAATAGTTTTCTCCGTGGTGGTGGAGGACATTTTGATCACCTCAGGCCATTTCGAGTGCGCATCCATGGCTATTAAAAACATTGAGTCCATGAATGGACCAGCAAAATCAATATGCACCCGTTGCCATGGAGATGAGGGCCACTCCCATGGGTGTAGAGGGGCATGTGGTGGTGCATTTTGGACCTTCTCGCATTCTGAGCAGCTCTTTGTCAGGTCCTCGATTTGCTGATCGATCCCCGGCCACCACACATAAGCCCTAGCAAGGCTTTTCATTTTCACCCCTCCCAGATGGCCTTCGTGAAGCACTTTGAGCACTCTCTCCCTTAACTTGGGTGGAATTACCACTCGGGATCCACACATCAAGGTCCCCTGGCATACTGACAGCTGTTCTCTTCTGGATGAGTATGCTGGCAACAGTGAGTCGCCATGTGTTGGCCATCCCTTCACCGTCAAGTCATATACCCGAGACAGTGTCGGGTCATTTCGGGTCTCCTTCTCTATATCAGCGTTAGTTACAGGCAAGCGTTCAATTATAGTCGAATGAAATATTTCGACAGGGTCCACTGCTGGTGCTTCTTCCGCTGTAGGCAGTGGCAGGCGTGATAGCCAATCAGCGTTTCCATGCTGTTTCGTGCCCTTATACTCGATTTCATATTGGTTCGCCCCTAGAAAAAGTGACCATCTTTGTAGCCGTTGTGCAGTCATCACCGGAACGCCCTTCTTTGGATTAAAGATGGAGACAAGTGGTTGGTGGTCAGTCAGCAAGGTGAACTTCTGCCCGTGCAGATAGTGGTTGAACTTTTTCACTCCCCACATTAGGCTGAGGGCTTCCCTGTCAATCTGGGCGTAGTTACGCTCGGCTGAGGTTAGTGATCGTGATGCAAAGGCTATTGGCCTCTCTGAGCCGTCCGAGAATTTGTGCGACAGCACCGCTCCAATGCCATAGGGTGATGCATCACACGCCAACCGAATTGGTAGTGCTGGGTTGAAATGAGCCAACACCTCTTTTGATGTGATCAATTCTTTGCTCTTCTGGAAAGCTCGTTTACATTTGCCATTCCACTTCCATGGTACCCCCGTTTGCAGTAGGGTGTTCAGTGGTTGTAATACTGTAGACAAATTCGGCAAGAACTTATGGTAGTAGTTCACCAGCCCGAGGAACGACCTCAGTTGTGACACATTTTCCGGTGCTGGAGCCTTGACTACTGCCTCAATCTTTTCAGGGGACTTATGTAACCCCTCTTCATCAATAACGTGGCTACAATACGAGATCTGCTTCTGGAAAAACTCGCATTTGTGGCGATTAGCTCGGAGCCCATATTCCTTCAATCTTGTGAGCACCTGCTCCAGGTTGGCGAGGTGATCACTGTCATTTTCGTCCGTGACCAGGATGTCATCCAAATTACACTGGGTTCCTGGAATCCCTTGCAGGACTTGATCCATTGCCCTTTGCCAAATAGCCGGAGCTGATGCTACCCCGAACACCAGCCGGTTGTATTGGTAGAGCCCTTTATGAGTGTTGATCGTGAGGTACTGTTTCGAGGCTTCTTCTACCTCCATTTGCAGGTAGGCCTGGGCCAGATCAATCTTAGTGAAGCGTTTCCCTCCAGATAGCGACGCAAAAATATCTTCAATCCGCGGAAGCGGATATTGTACCGTGTGAAGGACTGGGTTCACTGTCACCTTAAAGTCCCCACAGATGCGAACCTTCTTTGGTTCACCAGGCGTATTACTCAATGACCTCTTCATTACAGGAACGATGGGTGTAGCCCACTCGCTCCAGTCCACTTTGGACAGTACTCCTGAATGTTCCAAACCTTCCAGCTCTGCTTCGACGGCTGGGCGGATCGCATAAGGCACCGGTCTGGCGTTAAAAAACTTTGGGCTTGCATTTTCCTCTATTTTGATCGTCTCTGTTATGCCTTTTAGTGTTCCGAGTTCCTCCTGGAACACTTCTTGTGCGTCAGTTAGCATTTTTGACAGTCATCCAGGTATGACGTCGTCATCCTTTTTGGCATCTACAGTCAGTGCTTGTATGGAATGTCAATCTAGCTGCATCTTCCGGATCCATTCACGTCCTAGTAGTGGTGGTCCTCCCTCTGGCAATACATATAGGTCCATTTTTGGTGTTTCCTTGCCGTTATATATAACGTTCACCCTTATTTTTCCTTTGGGGTAGACTTTTTGCCCCGTGTACGTCTTCAAGACGATCTCTGTATCTCTCAAGGGTATATGTGAGAATAGCCGCTTGTAGTCCCTTCGGTTTATGACTGTTAGGGCTGATCCTGTGTCCAATTCCATTTTCACTTGGACTCCGGCTATCTTGAGCGTGACCCAGATAGTTTGGTGATCCTCCGTTTTGATCACATTATGTAGTTTCAGACAACCGAGCTCCTTGCTTCCGGAGTCTATATCACTTTTCTGTTCGTCTGAACTACTCTCCGTCACCTTATGTACCTTCTTGTACTGCTCCTGTGGAGATTTCTTGCTGCTGGTTTTCTTTTCTGACCTGCAGACTCTTGCTATGTGTCCTACTTTTCCACACTGTCTGCACTCTTGGTCCTTGAACCAGCAATCCTTATGGTCGTGTGTTGTTCTGCCGCAGCGATAGCACTTCACTGTTCCATATGACATTTCATTTGTGCCATATTCTTGCAGTCTCCGTTGTATCTCTGCTGTGCCCCGTGCTGCTGCTTCATGTGATACTGCCATGCTGAAAGCCTTGTCCAGCGTAAGATCCTTTTCTGATAGAAGCCGTTTCTGAGTTCCTTCACTTTGAAGCCCACACACAAACTTGTCCCTTAAAGTATCTGCTAGTCCCGTTCCAAACTGGCAGTGTTTTGATAGCTTGCGCAGTTCCGTTAAATACTCAGCATTACTTTCATCTTTATGCTGGTTCCTTTTGTGAAACAAATCTTTCTGCTATCAGCAGCGGTGTGGGGTTTAAGTGGTCATGTAGGATTGGCACTATGTTTTCAAACTTCTTTTCCACTGATTTCTCTGGGGTTACTAGGTTTCGCAGTAAGCCATACATTTTTGCACCCATTGAATTCAACAATACCAGTGCTTTCTTGTCATCTGGCACTTCATTCGCCTTGCAGTATACTTCAATGTGTTCGACATATGTCATCCAATCTTCGACTTCATTGTCGAACGCTGTGATACTGCCACTCTTCGACATTTTTGGGTGTGGTTAGACTGGCTCAAAATGGCGTCTCCCGCGCTCTCCCTTCTTCTCCGATGCGGCTCAAAATGGTGTCTCCCACGCTCTCCCTTCTTCTCCGCTGCGGCTCAAAATGGCGTCTCCCGCGCTCTCCCTTCTTCTCCGCTGCGGCTCGGCCCTTGAACACCGGCTGCGCTCTGCGCGTTTTCCTGCACGCCTCTCTCTCTCGTTGCCGCTGCTCAGCCCTTGAACACCGGCTGCGCTCTGCCCTCTCTCTTCTCCCGTCGACGCTGCTCGGCCTTTTCCGTGCCGTCGGTCGGCTCTAGCCACCACTGTCCGGGAAGGATCTGCGCCGTACCTGTTGCCAGCCCATTTCGCTGGACAACCATGACTGGAGAACCAAGCCCAGCTCCCAACAGCCTCCCCTGCGATGCTCAAATCTCCACTGGATGGTCGACGCCCGTGCTTCTGGACTCAGCCTTCTTCTTTCACTGTTCTCCAGGAGCGAATCCCTGGGAGGAGATGCAGAGTTGCATGTAGGTTTGAATCTTCTCGTCGCCAATGTTAGACCTGTGTATCTTGATGTTGTGTTTTCTTCAATAATGAGACAAGAGACTGCAGGGAACAATCAACAGGTGTTTACTGGATGAGGGTTACTGTAAAACTAACTTTACAGATCCCTACTCAGGGTTTATATACAGGTGTGGTCACTGCCGGTACTACAGTATACAGGAGCTGTAAAAAGTAGTTCTCCCCTTAAAGGTACATACAAAACAGAATCCCCCCCCTCTGATAATAGATAGGAACCCACCCCCTCTGATCAGGGACAGAACCCCCCCCCCTCTGATCATAGATAGAACCCCCCAACTCTGATCTGGGAGAGAACCCCCGCCTCTGATCATAGATAGAACCCCCCACCTCTGATCATAGATAGAACCCGCCCTTCTGATCAGGGACAGAACCCCCCCCCCCTCTGATCATAGATAGAACCCCCCTCCAATCATAGATAGAACCCCCCGTCTGATCATAGATAGAATCCCCCCTCTGATCATAGATAGAACCTCCCCTCTGATCATAGATAGAACCCCCCTGATCATAGATAGAATCCCCCTCTGATCATAGACAGAACCTGTTAGATCCGTGTATCTTAATGTTTGTCCTTCAATAATCAGACAAAAGACTGCAGGAAACGATCAACAAGTGTTTACTGAATGAGGGTTCAAACTGCGACTGACTGTACAGATCACTACTCAGGGTTTATATACAGGTGTGGTCACTGCCGGTACTACAGGATACAGGAGCTGTAAAAAGTAGTTCTCCCCCTTAAAGGTACATACATTACAATTCCTCCCCTTTTAGATTAACAGTACCATTACACTCATTTAACAATTAAATATCAAACTAATTACAATTAACACCTTTAACATGCAACATTAACTGAAAATAGTCTATTTATAAATTCAGTCTTTGGGGAGGCTTCCTGATTCTTTCTGGATAACGCCTTTCCCGAGTGTCTCGATCTTGGTGCGGAGGCGATTCTAACACCCTGTCGTCAGTTGATTCATCAACTTCCAATGCTATTGTTTCTGAGGTAGATGCGACCTGTACATCTGGTTCCTCACCAGGTACATATGGCCGAGACATGGGTTGACTCATTCCTGTGACTCTAGGATCTGGTCAGCATGGCATCTCACAATTTTCTCTCCAACATCCAGTGTGTACATTAGTGGCCCCTGCCATGTGCATATCGTTCCTGGTTGCCATTTCTCTGTTCGGTTGTCGCGGGCCAAGACTGGTTGTCCTACATTGAAGCTCCTTGTTGGCTTCTCATTGATGTGCTGGAATTGCTTATTCTCAACATCTCTTCGTACATTTGGTCTGAGCAAATCCAGACGAGATCTCAACCTTCGGTTAAAGAACATCATGGCGGGGGCCTGGTTGGTGACTGCATGTGTCGCATTTCTGTAGGCTAACAGGAAATTGTCCATTAAAAGACCAGGCTGGTGCGAGCAAGCACTGAGTGTGAGTCAGCAGAGAGTGCTGTGAGTTTGGGTAAGTGTGAGAGTTCTTTAATTGTTATTTCTCTTTAAATCATTCTTGATAAGATTACTTAAGCAGTTTAAGTAAAGGGGAAAAGTTAAATATTTGGGATTCTGTTGGTTTAAGAAGAGTAAAACAAGGTTACACTGCAGTAGGAGTAAATTGGCAGAGCAGGCAGTGGAAACCAGTTTTCTAACCAATCAGCAGGGGTGACTCATTTGGCTGTAAACAAACAAACAGTATAAAAAGACCAGGCTAGTGCGAGCAAGCACTGAGTGTGAGTCAGCAGAGAGTGCTGTGAGTTTGGGTAAGTGTGAGAGTTCTTTAATTGTTATTTCTCTTTAAATCATTCTTGATAAGATTACTTAAGCAATTTAAGTAAAGGGGAAAAGTTAAATATTTGGGATTCTGTTGGTTTAAGAAGAGTAAAACAAGGTTACACTGCAGTAGGAGTAAATTGGCACAGCAGGCAGTGGAAACCAGTTTTCTAACCAATCAGCAGGAGTGACTCATTTGGCTGTAAACAAACAGCATAAAAAGACCAGGCTAGTGCGAGCAAGCACTGAGTGCGAGTCAGCAGAGAGTGCTGTGAGTTTGGGTAATTGTGAGTTAGGGTAAGTGGGGTGATAGGTGCTCTTTTCAAACTTTAACTCTGTGGGTTGTAGTTAATAAGGCCTTTCTGGTGCAGAGTGACTGTTGGTAAACCATTTATCTGGTGTAATTAGAAGGATTGATTTAATTTAAATCCAATTAATTAAAGGGGATACTAGCATCTAAAATCAGGCAGAGGGTGTCCATAACTAACAATAAAAAATTTAATGAATTACATAGAATGGAGCAGGTGATGTGTTACTGTTGCGAGATGTGGGAGCTGGTGGACCCCATTGAGGCTCACGGTGATTATGTCTGTGACAAGTGTCTGCTGCTACAGGAACTCCAGCTCCGTGTTGATGAGCTGGAGTCTGAGCTTCAGACACTGCGACACATCAGGGAGGGGGAGAAGTACCTGGAATCTGTGTATCAGGAGGTGGTCACACCTATGAAGTTAATTAATTCAGATGTAGCCCATGGTCAGGGACAGGACGGTGTGACTACGAGTGAGGCAGGTATGGGGATCCAGGAGGTAGAGCTGGAGGAGCTGCAGCCCTTGCTCTTGTCCAACAGGTTCGAGGTTCTTACTCCCTGTGGGGACAGTAGCAGGGACTGCAGGGAGGATGAGCAACCTGGCCACAGCGCCGTGGAATGGGGGGCCATTCAAGAGGGGGGAGTAAATAGAAATGTTGTAGTGGTAGGGGATAGTATTATTAGGGGGATAGATAGAGTTCTCTGCAGCCGAGAGCGAGAGTCCTGAAGGCTGTGTTGCCTACCCGGTGCCAGGGTTAAGGACATCTCCTCTGGGCTGGAAAGAAACTTGCAGTGGGAGGGGGTGGATCCAGTTGTCGTGGTCCATGTTGGTACAAATGATGTAGATAGGACTAGGAAGCCGGTTCTGTTAAAGGGGTATGAGCAGCTAGGGGTCAAATTAAAAAACAGAACCTCAAGGGTAATAATCTCTGGATTATTACCTGAGCCACGAGTGAATTTGGCTAGGACAAATAAAATTAGAGAGTTAAATGCATGGCTCAAAGACTGGTGTGGGAGAAATGGGTTTTGCTTCCTGGGACACTGGCACCAGTACTGGGGCAGGAGGGAGCTGTTCCGTTGGGATGGGCTTCACTTGGCCAGTGCTGGGACTAGAGTCCTGGCGGATCATATAACTAGGGCTGTAGAGAGGGCTTTAAACTAACTAGTGGGGGGAGGTTCCTAGAGAGCAAATAATAAAAATGACAACAGAGAAGGTCATAGACTTAGGTAGCAGTGGGGAAATTATAAACCAAAGCATGTCAGGAAGGGGCAGAAGGTATGGAGTAAAAGGTAAAGTAATAAAAAGGGCAAAAGCAGGAACTAAGTGTCACAAAACATATTTGAAAGTTCTCTATCTGAATGCAGGTAGCATTCGTAACAAAATAGACGAGTTAATGGCACAAATAACTACATATGGGTATGATCTTGTGGCCATTACAGAAACATGGCTGCAGGGTGACAATGCCTGGGAATTAAACATACCAGGTTATTTAACGATCAGGAAGGACAGGCAGGAAGGAAGGGGAGGTGGGGTGGCTATGTTAATAAAGGAAGAAATCACTGTAATACAGAGAAATGATGTTGAGTCAAAAGACCAGGATAATGAAACAGTTTGGGTGGAGATAAGGGATAATAAGGGGAAAAAAACACTAGTGGGCATAACCTATAGGCCTCCGAACAGTTGCAATGCTGTTGGACGGAGTATCAATCAGGAAATAGTTGAGGCTTGTAATAAGGGAACATCTATAATTATGGGGGATTTTAACTATCATATTAATTGGACAAATCAAATTGGGCAGGGCTGCCTTGAGGATGAGTTCATTGAATGTATTAGGGATGGGTTTCTTGAGCAGTATTTAACTGAACCGACCAGGGGCAAGCAACCTTAGATCTGGTCCTGCGTAACGAGACAGGATTAATTAAAAATGTCCTAGTAAAGGATCCCCTTGGAATGAGTGACCATAACATGGTTGAATTCCATATTCAATTAGAGGGTGAGAAGGTTGGATCTCAAACAAGCATGCTAAGCTTGAATAAAGGAGACTATGAAGGTATGAGAGCGGAATTGAGTAGAGTGGATTGGGAAAATAGATTAAAGGGTAAGACGATACATGATCAGTGGTGTACATTTAAGGAGTTATTTTACAACTTCCAAAAAATATATATTCCACTGAAAAGAAAAGGGTGTAAAAGAAAAGACAGCCATCCGTGGCTAAGTAAAGAAATTAAGGATAGTATTCGACTAAAAACAAGGGCATATAATGTAGCCAAATCTAGTGGCAGGATAGAGGATTGGGAAAACTTTAAAAGACAGCAAAAAATAACAAAAAGATTGATTAATAAAGGGAAGATAGATTATGAAAGTAAATTAGCAAAAAATATAAAAACAGATAGTAAGAGTTTTTATAGTTATATAAAAAGAAAAAGGGTGGCTAAAGTAAATGTTGGTCCCTTAGAGGATGAGACCGGGAAATTAATGGTGGGAAATATGGAGATGGCAAAAACACTGAATGAATATTTTACATCAGTCTTTACAGTAGAAGACACTAAGAATATCCCAACACTGGACAAACAGGGGGCTATGGTGGGGAGGAGCTAAACACAATCAAAATCACTAAGGAAGTGGTACTCGGTAAAATAATGGGACTAAAGGCAGATAAATCACCTGGACCTGATGGCTTACATGCTAGGGTCTTGAAGGAAGTGGCGGTAGGGATTGTGGATGCATTAGTAATAATTTTCCAAAACTCCCTGGACTCAGCAAAGGTCCCGGCAGACTGGAAAACTGCTAATGTAACACCCTTATTTAAAAAGGGCAGTAGACAGAAGGCTGGAAACTATAGATCGGTTAGTCTAACATCTGTGGTAGGTAAAATTTTGGAGTCCATTATTAAGGAGACAGTAACAGGACATTTGGATAATCATAATTTAATAGGACAAAGTCAGCATGGTTTTATGAAGGGGAAGTCATGTTTGACAAATTTGCTGGAGTTCTTTGAGGAAGTAACATACAGGGTGGATAAAGGGGAACCAGTGGACGTAGTGTATTTAGACTTGCAAAAGGCATTTGACAAGGTGCCACACAAAATATTATTGCTTAAGATAAAAAATCACGGGATTGGGAGTAATATTCTGGCATGGATAGAGGATTGGCTATCTAACAGAAGGCAGAGAGTTGGGATAAATGGTTCATTCTCAGACTGGCAATCAATAACTAGTGGTGTTCCGCAGGGGTCAGTGCTGGGTCCCCAACTCTTTACAATCTATATTAACGATTTGGAGGAGGGGACCGAGTGTAACATATCAAAGTTTGCAGATGATGCTAAGATGGGAGGGAAAGTAGTGAGTGAGGAGGACATAAAAAACCTGCAAGGGGACATAGACAGGCTAAGTAAGTGGGCAGAGATTTGGCAGATGGAATACAATACTGGAAAGTGTGAGGTTATGCACATTGGCAGGAAAAACCGTAGAGCAAGTTATTATCTTAATGGCAAGAAACTGGAAAGTACTGAAGTATAAAGGGATCTGGGGGTCCTGGTGCACGAAACTCAAAAGGTTAGTATGCAGGTGCAGCAAGTGATTAAGAAGGCCAATGGAATGTTGGCTTTCTTTGCTAGGGGGATAGAATATAAAAATAGGGAAGTATTGCTTCAGTTGTACAAGGTATTGGTGAGATCGCACCTGGAATACTGCGTACAGTTTTGGTGTCCATACTTAAGAAAAGACATACTTGCTCTCGAGTCAGTACAAAGAAGGTTCACACGGTTAATCCCGGGGATGAGGGGATGGACATATGAGGAGAGGTTGAGTAGATTGGGACTCTACTCATTGGAGTTCAGAAGAATGAGAGGCGATCTTATTGAAACATATAAGATTGTGAAGGGGCTGGATCGGGTGGATGCGGGGAGGATGTTCCCGATGATGGGTGAAACTCGAACTAGGGGGCATAGTCTTAGAATAAGGGGCTGCTCTTTCAAAACTGAGATGAGGAGGAACTACTTCACTCAGAGGGTGGTAGGTCCATGGAATATGCTGCCCCAAAAGGCTGTAGAAGCAACATCATTACATAAATTTAAAACAGAAATAGACAGTTTCCTAGAAGTAAAGGGAATTAAGGGTTATGGGGAGCGGGCAGGAATTTGGACACGAGTCTAGGTTCGGATCGGACATGGCCCTGTGGGTAGCAGAGCGGGCCCAGGAGCCGTGTAGCCTGATCCTGCTCCTATTTCATGTGTCTAATTCTGTTAGATTCAGGAGATGGTTCTGTGATAGTAGATTGGCGGTTAGGATCAGATCAGCCATGATCTTATTAAATGGCGGAGCAGGCTCAAGGGGCCAATTGGCCTACTCCTGCTCCTATTTCTTATGTTCTTATGCTGCAGTGGAATGTCGTCATCGCACATGGCCTTTACTGCTTTTTTAAAGGTTTGAACGAACCTCTCAGCCAATCCATTTGTGGCTGGATGATACGGGGCGGATGTGTAATGTCTTACCCCATTCCTCTTCATAAATCTTCGAAACTCTTCGGACACAAACTGTGGTCCGTTATCAGAGCAAATCTGCTCTGGCAAGCTGTTCTTGGCAAAAATGGTCCGTAGGACTGCAATAGTTTTCTCCGTGGTGGTGGAGGACATTTTGATCACCTCAGGCCATTTCGAGTGCGCATCCACGGCTATTAAAAACATTGAGTCCATGAATGGACCAGCAAAATCAATATGCACCCATTGCCATGGAGATGAGGGCCACTCCCATGGGTGTAGAGGGGCATGTGGCGCTGCATTTTGGACGTTCTGGAATCCTGAGCAGCTCTTTGTCAGGTCCTCGATTTGCTGATCGATCCCCGGCCACCACACATAAGCCCTAGCAAGACTTTTCATTTTCACCCCTCCCAGATGACCTTCGTGAAGCTCATTGAGCACTCTCTCCCTTAACTTGGGTGGAATTACCACTCGGGATCCACACATCAAGGTCCCCTGGCATACTGACAGCTGTTCTCTTCTGGATGAGAATGCTGGCAACAGTGAGTCGCCATGTGCTGGCCATCCCTTCACCGTCAAATCATATACCCGAGACAGTGTCGAGTCATTTCGGGTCTCCTTCTCTATACCAGCGTTAGTTACTGGCAAGCATTCAATTATGGTCGAATGAAATATTTCGACAGGATCCACTGCTGGTGCTTCCTCCGCAGTAGGCAGTGGCAGGCGTGATAGCCCATCAGCGTTTCCATGCTGTTTCGTGCCCTTATACTCAATTTCATATTGGTGCACCCCTAGAAAAAGGGTCCATCTTTGTAGCCGTTGCGCAGTAATCACCGGAACGCTCTTCTTTGGATTAAAGATGGAGACAAGTGGTTGGCGGTCAGTCAGCAAGGTGAACTTCTGCCCGTGCAGATAGTGATTGAACTTTTTCACTCCCCACACTAGGCTGAGGGCCTCCCTGTCAATCTGGGCGTAGTTACGCTCAGCTGAGGTTAGTGACCGAGACGCAAAGGCTACTGTAATGTATGTACCTTTAAGAGAGGAACTATCTTTTACAGCCCCTGTATACTGCAGTACCAGTAGTGACCACACCTATATATAACGCCGTGTAGTAATTTGTACAGTTAGTTCCAGCATACCCTCTGTTCAGTAAACACCTGTTATTACCGTTCTCCTGCAGTCCATGTGTTATTTATACGCGGAGACTACAGTGGCGACGAGCAGGTTCGAACTCACCTGCAGTGCTGCATCACCTCACGGGGATCCATCCCTGAAAAGAAGCTTCTTGGAGGTCGAAGCCAGAGCAACGGGTGTCAACCGCGGGCAACCGCTCAGTGATCCATCGGAGTTCAGAGAATCGCAGGGGAGGCTGTGGAGAGCTGGGCTTGGTTCTCCAGTCAAGGTGTTCTAGCAAATCGGGCTGGTAGCAGGTATTGCGCTGACCCTTCCCGGACTGTGGCGGGCTAGAGCTTGATCGAGCAGCTCTGCAAGGGGGCCGAGCAGCGTCGTCGGGAAGAAAAAGAGAGAGAGAGGGTGGAGCGCACAGGGCACGGCCGGTGCTCAAGAGCCGGGCAGCGTCAAAGAAAATAAAAAAGGGGGAAGGAAAAGAGACGCACAGTGGACAGCGTCGAAGAAGAATAAAACTAAGAAAATTAATTAACAAAAGAGAGACGCGCAGAAAGCCGCGAGGCACCGCCATTACTATTTAGAATGCTAGGAGCAGCGTTGGCAGCTGCGGGGGAAGAAGGAAAAGCGCGGGGGGCACCATTTTAATCCATTGTGGAAGAAGGAAAAGCGCGGGAGGCGCCATTTTAAACCACCCAAGATGCCGAAGAGTGGCAGTATCACTGCTTTCGACAACAAAATAGAAGACTGGACCACGTATGTGGAAAGAATTGAAATGTACTGCAAGGCAAATGAGGTGGCCGATGAAAAGAAGGCGTCGGTATTATTGAATTTGATGGGCGCGAGAACGTACGGCCTATTGCGGAATTTAATTACCCCAGCTAAACCAATGGAGAAAAGCTTTGAAGAGATTGTCAATATCTTGCAGGAACAGCTAAACCCTACACCGCTGCTGATAGCAGAAAGATTCATGTTCCATAAAAGAAACCAGCACAAAGACGAAAGTAATGCTGACTATCTTACGGAACTACGCAAGTTATCGAAACACTGCCAGTTCGGAGCAGGACTGGCAGATACCTTAAGGGATAAGTTTGTCTGCGGGCTCCAGAGTGAAGGAACCCAGAAACGACTACTTTCGGAAAAGGACCTTATGCTAGAAAAGGCTTTCAGCGTTGCAGTATCCTACAAAGCAGCAGCATGGGGAGCTGCAGAAATACAACAGAAACCCCAAGAATATAGCACCAATGAAATGGCATATGGAGCAGAAAAGTGCTATCGCTGCGGCAGAACAACCCATGACCAGAAGGATTGCTGGTTTAAGGACAAAGTATGCAGGCAATGTGGAAAAGTGGGACACATAGCACGATTCTGCAGGTCGGGAAAGAAAACCAACACTAAAAGAACTACTAAGGAAAAGTACAAGAAAGTACAAAAGATAACGGACAGCAGTTCAGAAGATCAGAAGAGTGATAATGGCTCCGGGAGCAGGAGACTAAGTTGTCTAAAGTTACACAACGTGATCGCAAAGGAGGATCACCGAACCATTTGGGTCACCCTCATGATAGCAGGGTCCCAAGTAAAGATGGAATTGGACACAGGATCAGCCCTAACAGTCATGAATCGACGAGACTACGAGCGACTATTCTCACACATACCCTTGAAGGACACGTCCATTGTCTTGAAGACATATACGGGGAAAAAAGTCTACCCCAGAGGAAAAATAAGGGTGCCCGTTAAATACAACAGCAAGGAAACACAGAAACTGTATCTATATATACTACAAGATGGAGGACCACCATTATTGGGACGTGAATGGATCCAAAAAATACAATTGGATTGGCATTCCATTCAGGCGCTAACTGTGGCTGACAACAAGGATGACGACGTCACACCTGGACGACTGTCAAAAATTCTAACTGACGCGAAAGAAGTGTTCCAGCAAGGACTTGGGACTCTAAAAGACGTAATGGCAATGATAAAAATTGAAGATAACGCAAACCCAACATTTTTTAAGGCCAGACCGGTACCGTATGCAATCCGCCCAGCCGTCGAAGCAGAGCTGGAGAGTCTGGAGCATTCAGGTGTGCTGTCCAAGGTGGACTGGAGCGAGTGGCCAAACCCATCGTTCCTGTAATGAAGAAATCATTGAGCAGCACGCCTGGGGAGCCGAAGAAGGTTCGCATCTGTGGGGACTTTAAGGTAACTGTGAACCCAGTCCTTCACACAGTACAATATCCACTTCCACGGATAGAAGATTTTTTCGCCTCACTATCTGGAGGGAAATGCTTTATGAAGATTGATCTGGCCCAAGCGTATCTACAAATGGAGGTAGAAGAAGCATCTAGAAAATACCTCACGATAAACACTCACAGAGGTCTTTACCAGTACAACCGACTGGTATTCGGGGTAGCATCAACTCCGGCTATTTGGCAGAGGGCGATGGAACAAGTCCTGCAAGGGATCCCGGGGACCCAGTGTTATTTGGACGACATCCTGGTTACGGGTGAAAATGACAGTTTGCCAACCTGGAGCAGGTGCTCACTAGATTACAAGAATATGGGCTACGAGCCAACCGCCCCAAATGCGAGTTTTTCAGGAAACAGATCTCGTATTGTGGCCACGTGATTGATGAAGAGGGGTTACATAAGTTCCCAGACAAGATTGAGGCAGTAGTCAAGGCTCCAGCACCGGAAAATGTGTCGCAACTGAGGTCGTTCCTCGGGTTGGTGAACTATTACCATAAGTTCTTGCCAAATTTGTCTACAATTCTGCACCCACTGAACGCACTGCTGCAAACTGGAGTAGCATGGAAATGGAGTGATGAGTGTAAGCGTGCCTTTCAGAAATGTAAATGCCTAATCACTTCAAAAGAAGTATTGGCCCACTACAATCCAACACTACTGATTCGGTTGGCATGTGATGCGTCTCCCTACGGCATTGGAGCGGTGCTGTCGCACAAATTCCTTGACGGTTCAGAGAGGCCAATAGCCTTTGCGTCACGCTCGTTAACCTCAGCCGAGCGTAACTACGCCCAGATTGACAGGGAGGCCCTCAGCCTGGTGTGGGTGATGAAGAAGTTCAATCACTATCTGCACGGGCAGAAATTCACCTTACTGACTGATCACCAGCCTCTTGTCTCCATTTTTAACCTAAAGAAGGGCGTTCCGGTGATGACGGCGCAACAGCTGCAAAGATGGTCCCTTTTTCTAGGGGCACATCAATACGAAATAGAGTATAAGGGCACGAAACAGCATGGAAACGCTGATGGGCTGTCGCGCCTGCCGCTGCCTACGGTGGAGGAAGCACCTGCAGTGGACCCTGTTGAGATATTCCATTCGACCATAGTCAAATGTCTACCTGTTACAAACTCAAGTATAGAGAAGGAAACCCGAAATGACCCGACACTCTCTCTGGTCTATGATTTGACGGTGAAGGGATGGCCAGCACATGGCGACTCACTGTTGCCAGCATTCTCGCCAAGGAGAGAACAGCTGTCAGTGTGCTGGGGGACCTTGATGTGTGGATCCCGAGTGGTAATTCCACCCAAGTTGAGAGATAGAGTGCTCAATGAGCTTCATGAGGGTCATCTGGGAGGGGTAAAAATGAAGAGCCTAGCCAGGGCATTTGTGTGGTGGCCGGGAATCGATAAAGAAATTGAGGAAATGACCAAGAGCTGCACAGGATGCCACAGTCCAAAGATGTGCGGGGTTAGGTTGATTGGCCATGATAAAAATTGACCCTTAGTGTTAGGGGGATTAAATACGTGGGGTTACGGGGATAGGGTGGGATATGTGTTGGTGTAGGGGTTACGGGGATCGGGTGGGATATGTGTCGGTGCAGGCTCGATGGGCCGAAATGGCCTCTATCTGTACTGTGAGGTTTCTGTGATTTCTGTGATTTCTGTGAAAGTCCAAAACGCTCCACCACAGGCCCCGCTACACCTATGGGAGTGGCCCTCATCTCCATGGCAACGGGTACACATTGATTTTGCTGGTCCATTTATGGACTCAATATTTTTAATCACCGTGGATTCACATTCAAAATGGCCAGAGGTCATCAAAATGTCCTCCACCACCACGGAGAAAACTATTGCAGTCCTACGGACCATCTTCGCCAGGAATGGCTTGCCAGAACAGATTTGCTCCGACAATGGACCACAGTTTGTGTCCGAGGATTTCCGGAGGTTTTTGAGGAATAATGGGGTAAAGCATTACACATCCGCCCCATATCATCCAGCCACAAATGGATTGGCTGAGAGGTTTGTTCAAACCTTTAAAAAAGCAATAAAGGCGATGTATAACGACAACATACCACTGCAACACAAGATACATAATTTCTTGTTTGCTTACCGGAATGCGACAGATGCAGTCACCAACCAAGCTCCAGCCATGATGTTTTTTAACCGAAGTTTAAGATGTCGACTGGATTAGCTCAAACCAAACATAAGACGAGATGTTGAGAATAAACAATTCCAGCACATCAATGAGAAGCCAACCAGGGGCTTCAAGATAGGGCAACCAGCCTTGGCCCGCGACTACCGAACAGAAAAATGGCAGCAAGGAATGATATGCACACGGCAGGGACCACTAATGTACACAGTGGACGTTGGAGAGAGCATCGTGAGACGCCATGCTGACCAGATTCTAGAGTCACAGGAACAAGTCAAACCCATGCCACGATCATACGCACCTGGTGATGAACCCGAAGTACAGATTGCGTCTACCTCAGAATCAATGGTATTGGAAGCTGACGAACCAACCAATGACAATGAGCCAGAATCGACTCCGCAGCAAGAACAGGATACTCGAGAAAGGCGCGATCCAGACATTATCAGGAAGCCTCCTCAAAGACTGAATTTATAAATGATTACTTTCAGCTGATGTATATAGTAAAAAGAAAATTGTAATTGTAATTAGTTATTATTTAATTGTTAAATGAATGTTATGTACTGTTTATCTAAAAGGGGAGGAATTGTAATGTATATCTTTTACAGCCCCTGTATACTGCAGTACCAGTAGTGACCACACCTGTATATAACACCGTGTAGTAATTTGTACAGTTAGTTCCAGCATACCCTCTGTTCAGTAAACACCTGTTATTACCGTTCTCCTGCAGTCCGTGTGTTATTTATACACGGACACTACAGCTACTGGCCTCTCCGAGCCGTCCGGGAATTTGTGCGACAGCACCGCTCCAATGCCATAGGGTGATGCATCACACGCCAACCGAATTGGTAGTGCTGGGTTGAAATGAGCCAACACCTCTTTTGATGTGATCAATGCCTTGCTCTTCTGTAAAGCTCGTTTACATTCGTCACTCCACTTCCATGGTACCACCGTTTGCAGTAGGGTGTTCAGTGGGTGTAGTACAGTAGACAAATTCGGCAAGAACTTATGGTAGTAGTTCACCAGCCCGAGGAACGACCTCAGTTGTGACACATTTTCCGGTGCTGGAGCCTTGACTACTGCCTCAATCTTTTCAGGGGACTTATGTAACCCCTCTTTATCAATAACATGGCCACAATACGAGATCTGCTTCTGGAAAAACTCGCATTTGTGGCGATTAGCTCGGAGCCCATATTCCGTCAATCTAGTGAGCACATGCTCCAGGTTGGCGAGGTGATCACTGTCATTTTCGCCTGTGACCAGGATATCGTCCAAATAACACTGGGTCCCTGGAATCCCTTGCAGGACTTGTTCCATTGCCCTTTGCCAAATAGCCGGAGCTGATGCTACTCCGAACACCAGCCGGTTGTATTGGTAGAGACCTTTATGAGTGTTGATCGTGCGGTACTGTTTCGCGGCTTCTTCTACCTCCATTTGCAGATACGCCTGGGCCAGATCAATCTTAGTGAAGCGTTTCCCTCCAGATAGAGAGGCGAAAACATCTTCAATCCACGAAAGCGGATATTGTACCGTGTGAAGGACTGGGTTCACTGTCCCCTTAAAGTCCCCACAGATGCGAACCTTCTTTGGTTCCCCAGGCGTATTACTCAACGACCTCTTCATTACAGGAATGATGGGTGTCGCCCACTCGCTCCAGTCCACTTTGGACAGTACTCCTGAACGTTCCAAACCTTCCAGCTCTGCTTCGACGGCTGGGCGGATCGCATAAGTTACCTTAAAAAACTTTGGGCTTGCAATTTCCTCTATTTCGATCGTCGCTTTTATGCCTTTTAGTGTTCCGAGTCCCTGCTGGAACACTTCTTGTGCGTCATTTAGCACTTTTGACAGTCGTCCAGGTGTGACGTCGTCATCCTTTTTGACATCCACAGTCAGTACTTGAATGGAATGCCAATCTAGCTGTATCTTCCGGATCCATTCACGTCCTAGTAGTGGTGGTCCTCCATCTGGTAATACATATAGGTCCATTTTTGGTGTTTCCTTGCCGTTATATATAACGTTCACCCTTATTTTTCCTTTGGGGTAGACTTTTTGCCCCGTGTACGTCTTCAAGACAATCTTTGTATCTCTCAAGGGTATATGTGAGAATAGTCGCTTGTAGTCCCTTCGGTTTATGACTGTTAGGGCTGATCCTGTGTCCAATTCCAGTTTCACTTGGACTCCTGCTATCTTGAGCGTGACCCAGATAGTTTGGTGATCCTCCGTTTTGATCACATTATGTAGTTTCAGACAACCCAGCTCCTTGCTTCCGGAGTCTGTATCACTCTTCTGTTCGTCTGAACTACTCTCCGTCACCTTATGTACCTTCTTGTACTTCTCCTGTGGAGATTCCTTGCTGCTGGTTTTCTTTCCCGACCTGCAGACTCTTGCTATGTGTCCTACTTTTCCACACTGTCTGCACACTTTGTCCTTGAACCAGCAATCATTATGGTCGTGTGTTGTTCTGCCGCAGCGATAGCACTTCACTGTTCCGTATGACATTTCATTTGTGCCATATTCTTGTGGTCTCCGTTGTATCTCTGCAGCGCTCCATGCTGCTGCTTCGTGTGATACTGCAATGCTGAAAGCCTTGTCCAGCGTAAGATCCTTTTCTGATAGAAGCCGTTTCTGGGTTCCTTCACTTTGAAGCCCACACACAAACTTATCCCTTAAAGTATCTGCTAGTCCCGTTCCAAACTGGCAGTGTTTCGATAGCTTGCGCAGTTCCGTTAAATACTCAGCATTACTTTCATCTTTATGCTGGTTCCTTTTGTGAAACTTAAATCTTTCTGCTATCAGCAGCGGTGTGGGGTTTAAGTGGTCCTGTAGGATTGACACTATGTTTTCAAAATCTTTTCAACTGGTTTCTCTGGGGTTACTAGGTTTCATAGTAAGCCATACGTTTTTGCACCCATTGAATTCAACATTACCAGCGCTTTCTTGTCATCTGGCACTTCATTCGCCTTGCAGTATACTTCTACACGTTCGACATATGTCGTCCAATCTTCGACTTCATTGTCGAACGCTGTGATACTGCCACTGTTCGGCATTTTTGGGTGTGGTTAGACTGACTTAAAATGTCGTCTCCCGCGCTTTCCTCTCTTCCCCGCTGCGGCTTAAAATGGCGTCTCCTGCGCTGCTGCCAACGCCACTCTCGGCGGTCCTCATGGCAAATGGCGACGCCCTGTGTGTTTCGTGCACTGCTCCTGCGCTGCTGCCAATGCCGCTCTCTGTGGTCCTCGTGGCAATGGCAGCGCCTCGCATTTTCCTGCGCGTCTCTCTCCCCCGTTGACGCTGCTCGGCCCTTGAACACCGGCTGCGCTCTGCTCTCTCTGGTCTCTCTCCCCGTTGACGCCACTTGGTCCTGAACACCGGCTGCGCCCTGTGCACTCTGCCCTCTCTCTCTCCCCCGTCGACGCTGCTCGGCCTTTTTCTGTGCCGCTCGGTCGGCTCTAGCCGCCGCTGTCCGGGAAGGGTCTGCGCAGTACCTGTTGCCAGCCCGTTTCGCTGGACCACCATGACTGGAAAGCCAAGCCTGGCTCTCGACAGCCTCCCCTGCGATGCTCAAATCTCCGCTGGATGACTGGGCGGTTGCCCGTGGTCGATGCCCGTGCTTCTGGACTCGACCTCCTTCCACTGTTCTCCAGGAGCGAATCCCTGGGAGGTGATGCAGAGTTGCAGGTAGGTTCGAATCTGCTCGTCGCCAATGTTAGATCCGTGTATCTTAATATTTGTCCTTCAATAATCAGACAAAAGACTGCAGGGAACGATCAACAGGTGTTTACTGAATGAGGGTTCAAACTGCAACTGGCTTTACAGATCAATACACAGGGTTTATATACAGGTGTGGTCACTGCCGGTACTAAAGGATACAGGAGCTGTAAAAAGTAATAAATATATTATTTTATATGCTTGTATTGTGGGAGTGAGTGGGGAGTAAGCATTCCATTGTACTAATTATATATGGCAATAAAATGATCTTGAATCTTGAACCTTGAATCTTAAAGGTACATACATTACAAAACCCTCCCCTCTGATCATGGATAGAAATCCCCCCCGATCATAGATAGACCCACCACCATTGATCATAGATAGAACCCTCCCGCTGATCATAGATAGAACGCCCCCCGATCATAGTTGAAACACCCCTCTGAACATAGATATAAACCACCCCTGATCATGGATAGAACCCCCATTCTGATCATAGATAGAACCCTCCCTCTGATCATAGATAGAACCCACCCGCTGATCATAGATAGAACCCCCCCCCTCTGATCACAGATAGAACACCCCCTCTGATGATAGATAGAACCTCCCTCTGATCATAGATAGAAACCCCCCTCTGATCACAGATAGAACCCCCCTCTGATCAAAGATAGAACCACCCCCCGATCATAGATAGAACCCTCCCTCTGATCATAGATAGAACCCCCCCCTGATCATAGATAGAACACCCCCTCTGATCATAGATAGAACCCCTCCTGATCATAGATAGAACACCCCCTCTGATCATAGATAGAACCCCCCCTGATCATAGAAAGAACCCCCGCTCTGATCATAGATAGAACCTCCCCTGATCAAGGATAGAACCCCCTTCTGATCATAGATAGAACCCCCCCCCTGATCATAGATAGAACCCCACCTCTGATCATAGATAGAACACCCTCCTGATCATAGATAGAACCCCCCCACTGATCATAGATAGAACCCCCCATTGATCATGGATACAACCCCACCTGATCATAGATAGAACAGCCCCTGATCATAGATAGAACCTCTCCCTCTCTGATCATAGAAATAACCACCACCTCCCTGATCTTAGATAGAATCCTCCCTCTGATTATAGATAGACCCCCGTCTGATCATAGAGAGAACCACCCCCTCTGATCATAGCTATAACCCGCCCCCTGATCATAGATAGAACCCCCTCTCTGATCACAGATAGAACCCCACCCTCGATCATAGATAGAACCCACCCTCTGATCATAGATAGAACCCCCCTCTGATCATAGATAGAACCCCCCCTGATCATGGATTGAGCGCCCCCTCTGATCATAGATAGAACCTCCCCTCTGATCATAGATAGAACCCCCCTGATCATAGATAGAACCCCCCCTCTGATCAGAGATCGAACCCCCCTCTGATCATAGATAGAACCCCCCTCTGATCATAGATAGAACCCCTCCTCTGATCATAGGTAGAACCCCACCTCTGATCATAGATAGAACCCCCCTTCTGATCATAGATAGAATCCCCCCTGATCATAGATAGAACCCCTCTGATCATAGCTAGACCCCGCCCCCTGATCACAGATAGAACCCCCCTCTCTGATCACAGATAGAACCCCACCCCTGAGCACAGATAGAACCCCCCTCTGATCATAGATAGAACCCCCCCTGATCATGGATAGAGTGCCCCCTCTGATCATAGATAGAACTCCCCCTCTGAACATAGATGGAAACCCCCTGATCAAGGATAGGACCCCTCTCTGATCATTGATAGAACCCCTGCTCTGACCATAGATAGAACCCCCCCTCTGATCAGAGATAGAACCCCCTCTGATCATAGATAGAACCCCCCCGATCATAGATAGAACCCCCGCTCTGATCATAGATAGAACCCCCCATCTGATCAGAGATAGAATCCCCCCTCTGATCATAGATAGAAACTCCCCTCTGATCATAGATAGAACACCCCTGATCATAGATAGAACCCCCACTCTGATCAGAGATAGAACCCCCCTCTGATCATAGATAGAACCACCCTCTGATCATAGATAGAACCCCTCCTCTGATCATAGATAGAACCCCCCCTCTGATTATAGATAGACCCCCCCCTGATCATAGATATATCCCCCCTCTGATCATAGATAGACCCCCCTCTGATCATAGATAGAACCCCACCTCTGATCATAGATAGACGCCCCCCTTGATCATATATAGAACACCCCATCTGATCATAAATAGAAACCCCCCTCTGATCACAGATAGAACCCCCCTCTGATCATAGATAGAACCACCCCCCGATCATAGATAGAACCCTACCTCTGATCATAGATAGAACCCACCCTCTGATCATAGATAGAACCCCCACTGATCATAGATATAACACCCCCTCTGATCATAGATAGAACCCCTCCTGATCATAGATAGAACACATCCTCTGATCATAGATAGAACCCCCCCCTCTGATCATAGATAGAACACCCCCTCTGATCATAGATAGAACCCCCCTCTGATCACAGATAGAACCCCCCTCTGATCAAAGGTAGAACCACCCCCCGATCACAGATAGAACCCTCCCTCTGATCATAGATAGAACCCCCCCTCTGATCATAGATAGAACACCCCCTCTGATCATAGATAGAACCCCTCCTGATCATAGATAGAACCCCCCCTCTGATCATAGATAGAACCCCCCCTGATCATAGAAAGAACCCCTGCTCTGATCATAGATAGAACCTCCCCTGATCAAGGATAGAACCCCCTTCTGATCATAGATAGAACCCCCCCCTCTGATCATAGATAGAACCCCAACTCTGACCATAGATAGAACACCCTCCTGATCATAGATAGAACCCCCCCACTGATCATAGATAGAACCCCCCCATTGATCATGGATACAACCCCACCTGATCATAGATAGAACAGCCCCTGATCATAGATAGAACCTCTCCCTCTCTGATCATAGAAATAACCACCACCTCCCTGATCTTAGATAGAACCCCCCATCTGATTATAGATAGACCCCCCTCTGATCATAGAGAGAACCACCCCCTCTGATCATAGCTAGAACCCGCCCCCTGATCATAGATAGAACCCCCTCTCTGATCACAGATAGAACCCCACCCCCGATCATAGATAGAACCCACCCTCTGATCATAGATAGAACCCCCCTCTGATCATAGATAGAACCCCCCCGATCATGGATTGAGCGCCCCCTCTGATCATAGATAGAACCTCCCCTCTGATCATAGATGGAACCCCCCTGATCATAGATAGAACCCCCCCTCTGATCAGAGATCGAACCCCCCTCTGATCATAGATAGAACCCCCCTCTGATCATAGATAGAACCCCTCCTCTGATCATAGATAGAACCCCCCCTCTGATCATAGATAGAACCCCCCCTCTGATCATAGATAAAATCCCCCCTGATCATAGATAGAACCCCTCTGATCATAGCTAGACCCCGCCTCCTGATCATAGATGGAACCCCACCCCTGAGCACAGATAGAACCCCCCTCTGATCAAAGATAGAACCCCCCCTGATCATGGATAGAGCGCCCCCTCTGATCATAGAAACCCCCCCCCCTCTGATCATAGATAGAACCTCCCCCTGATCATAGATAGAACACCCCTCTGAACTTAGATAGAACCCACCCTCTGATCATAGATAGAACACCCCCCTCTGATCATAGATAGAACCCCCCCTCTGATCATAGATAGAACACCCCCTCTGATCATAGATAGAACCCCTCCTGATCATAGATAGAACACCCCCTCTGATCATAGATAGAAGCCCCCCTGATCATAGATAGAACCCCCCTCTGATCATAGATAGAACACCCTCCTGATCATAGATAGAACAGCCCCTGATCATAGATAGAACCTCTCCCTCTCTGATCATAGAAATAACCACCACCTCCCTGATCTTAGATAGAACCACCCCTCAGATTATAGATAGACCCCCCTCTGATCATAGAGAGAACCACCCCCCTCTGATCATAGATAGAACCCCCCCATTGATCGTAGATAGAACCACCCAATCATAGATAGAACCCCCCTTGATCATAGAAAGAACCCACCTCTGATCAAAGCTAGAACCCGCCCCCTGATCATAGATAGAACCCCCTCTCTGATCACAGATAGAACCCCATCCCGAGCATAGATAGTACCCCCCTCTGATCATAGATAGA
The DNA here is from genome assembly GCF_052327205.1 of Somniosus microcephalus. NCBI lineage: Eukaryota > Metazoa > Chordata > Chondrichthyes > Squaliformes > Somniosidae > Somniosus > Somniosus microcephalus. Next base: position 130,807,764 of record NC_140994.1, read on the forward strand.
ACCCCCCCTGATCATGGATAGAGCGCCCCCTCTGATCATAGATAGAACCCTCCCTCTGAACATAGATGGAAACCCCATGATCAAGGATAGGACCCCCCTCTCATCATTGATAGAACCCCCGCTGTGATCATAGATAGAACCCCCCCTCTGATCAGAGATAGAACCCCCCTCTGATCATAGACAGAACCCCCCCGATCATAGATAGAACCCCCGCTCTGATCATAGATAGAACCCCCCATCTGATCATAGATAGAATCCCCCCTCTGATCATAGATAGAACCTCCCCTCTGATCATACATAGAACACCCCGATCATAGATAGAACCCCCCCTCTGATCATAGATAGAACCCCCTCTGACCATAGATAGAATGCCTCCTCTGATCATAGATAGAACCCCCCTCTGATTATAGATAGACCCCACTCTGATCATAGATAGAACCCCTCTCTGATCATAGATAGACCCCCCTCTGATCATAGATAGACCCCCGCCTCTGATCATAGATAGACCCCGCCTCTGATCATATATAGAACACCCCATCTGATCATAAATAGAAATCCCCCTCTGATCACAGATAGAACCCCCCTCTGATCATAGATAGAACCACCCCCCGATCATAGATAGAACCCTCCCTTTGATCATAGATAGAACCCACCCTCTGATCATAGATGGAACACCCTCTCTGATCATAGATAGAACACCCCCTCTGATCATAGATAGAACCCCTCCTGATCATAGATAGAACACCCCCTCTGATCATAGATAGAACCCCCCCTGATCATAGAAAGAACCCCCGCTCTGATCATAGATAGAACCCCCCCGATCATCGATAGAACACCCCCTCTGATCATAGATAGAACCTCCCCTGATCATGGATAGAACCCCTCTCTGATCATAGATAGAACCCCCCCTCTGATCATAGATAGAACCCCCCCCTCTGATCATAGATAGAACACCCTCCTGATCATAGATAGAACCCCCCCACTGATCATAGATAGAACCCCCCCATTGATCATGGATACAACCCCACCTGATCATAGATAGAACAGCCCCTGATCATAGATAGAACCTCTCCCTCTCTGATCATAGAAATAACCACCACCTCCCTGATCTTAGATAGAACCCCCCCTCTGAATATAGATAGACCCCCCTCTGATCATAGAGAGAACCACCCCCTCTGATCATAGCTAGAACCCGCCGCCTGATCATAGATAGAACCCCCTCTCTGATCACAGATAGAACCCCACCCCCGATCATAGATAGAACCCACCCTCTGATCATAGATAGAACCCCCCTCTGATCATAGATAGAACCCCCCCCTGATCATGGATTGAGCGCCCCCTCTGATCATAGATAGAACCTCCCCTCTGATCATAGATAGAACCCCCCTGATCATTGATAGAACCCCCCCTCCGATCAGAGATCGAATCCCCCTCTGATCATAGATAGAACCCCCCTCTGATAATAGATGGAACCCCTCCTCTGATCATAGATAGAACCCCCCCTCTGTTCATAGATAGAACCCCCCCTCTGATCATAGATAGAATCCCCCATGATCATAGATAGAACCCCCCTGATCATAGCTAGAACCCGCCTCCTGATCATAGATAGAACCCCCCTCTCTGATCACAGATAGAACCCCACCCCCGAGCACAGATAGAACCCCCTCTGATCATAGATAGAATCCCCCCTCTGATCATAGATAGAACCCCCCCTCTGATCAGAGATAGAACCCGCCTCTGATCATAGATAGAACCCCCTCTGATCATAGATAGAACCCCTCCTCTGATCATAGATAGAACCCCCCTCTGATTATAGATAGACCCCAAACTGATCATAGATAGAACCCCTCTCTGATCATAGATAGACCCCCCCTCTGATCATAGATAGACCCCCGCCTCTGACCATAGATAGACCCCACCTCTGATCATATATAGAACACCCCATCTGATCATAAATAGAAACCCCCCTCTGATCACAGATAGAACCCCCCTCTGATCATAGATAGAACCACCCCCCGATCATAGATAGAACCCTCCCTCTGATCATAGATAGAACCCACCCTCTGATCATGGATGGAACCCCCCCTCTGATCATAGATAGAACACCCCCTCTGATCATAGATAGAACCCCTCCTGATCATAGATAGAACACCCCCTCTGATCATCGATAGAACTCCCCCTGATCATAGAAAGAACCCCCGCTCTGATCATAGATAGAACCCCCCCGATCATAGATAGAACACCCCCTCTGATCATAGATAGAACCTCCCCTGATCATGGATAGAACCCCCCTCTGATCATAGATAGAATCCCCCTCTGATCATAGATAGAACCCCCCCCCTCTGATCATAGATAGAACACCCTCCTGATCATAGATAGAACCCCCCCACTGATCATAAATAGAACCCCCCCATTGATCATGGATACAACCCCACCTGATCATAGATAGAACAGCCCCTGATCATAGATAGAACCTCTCCCTCTCTGATCATAGAAATAACCACCACCTCCCTGATCTTAGATAGAACTCCCCCTCTGATTATAGATAGACCCCCCTCTGATCATAGAGAGAACCACCCCCTCTGATCATAGCTAGAACCCGCCGCCTGGTCATAGATAGAACCCCCTCTCTGATCACAGATAGAACCCCACCCCCGATCATAGATAGAACCCACCCTCTGATCATAGATAGAATCCCCCTCTGATCATAGATAGAACCCCCCCTGATCATGGATTGAGCGCCCCCTCTGATCATAGATAGAACCTCCCCTCTGATCATAGATAGAACCCCCCTGATCATTGATAGAACCCCCCCTCCGATCAGAGATCGAATCCCCCTCTGATCATAGATAGAACCCCCCTCTGATCATAGATAGAACCCCTCCTCTGATCATAGATAGAACCCCCCCTCTGTTCATAGATAGAACCCCCCCTCTGATCATAGATAGAATCCCCCATGATCATCGATAGAACCCCCCTGATCATAGCTAGAAGCCGCCTCCTGATCATAGATAGAACCCCCCTCTCTGATCACAGATAGAACCCCACCCCCGAGCACAGATAGAACCCGCTCTGATCATAGATAGAACACCCCCTCTGAACATAGATGGAAACCCCCTGATCAAGGATAGGACCCCTCTCTGATCATTGATAGAACCCCCGCTCTGACCATAGATAGAACCCGCCCTCTGATCAGAGATAGAATCCCCCCTCTGATCATATATAGAACCTCCCCTCTGATCATAGATAGAACACCCCTGATCATAGATAGAACCCCCCCTCTGATCAGAGATAGAACCCCCCTCTGATCACAGATAGACCCCCCCTCTGATCATAGATAGAACCCCTCCTCTGATCATAGATAGAACCCCCCCAATCATAGATAGAACCCCCGCTCTGATCATAGATAGAACCCCCCATCTGATCAGAGATAGAATCCCCCCTCTGATCATATATAGAACCTCCCCTCTGATCATAGATAGAACACCCCTGATCATAGATAGAACCCCCCCTCTGATCAGAGATAGAACCCCCCTCTGATCACAGATAGACCCCCCCTCTGATCATAGATAGAACCCCTCCTCTGATCATAGATAGAACCCCCCCTCTGATTATAGATAGACCCCCCCTGATCATAGATAGAACCCCCCTCTGATCATAGATAGACCCCCCTCTGATCATAGATAGAACCCCACCTCTGATCATAGATAGACGCCCCCCCTCTGATCATATATAGAACACCCCATCTGATCAAAAATAGAAACCCCCCTCTGATCACAGATAGAACCCCCCTCTGATCATAGATAGAACCACCCCCCGATCATAGATAGAACCCTCCCTCTGATCATAGATAGAACCCACCCTCTGATCATAGATAGAACCCCCCTCTGATCATAGATATAACACCCTCTCTGATCATAGATAGAATCCCCCTGGTCATAGAACGAAGCCCCCCTCTGATCATAGATAGAACCCCCCCCGATCATAGATAGAACACCCCCTCTGATCATAGATAGAACCTCCCCTGATCATGGATAGAACCCCCCTCTGATCATAGATAGAACCCCCCTCTGATCATAGATAGAACCCCCCCCCCTCTGATCATAGATAGAACACCCCTCTGAACTTAGATAGAACCCACCCTCTGATCATAGATAGAACCATCCCCCGATCATAGATAGAACCCTCCCTCTGATCATAGATAGAACCCACCCTCTGATCATAGATAGAACCCCTCTCTGATCATAGATATAACACCCCCTCTGATCATAGATAGAACCCCTCCTGATCATAGATAGAACACCCCCTCTGATCATAGATAGAACCCCCCCTGATCATAGAACGAACCCCCCTCTGATCATAGATAGAACCTCCCTCTGATCATAGATAGAACCCCCCCCTCTGATCATAGATAGAACACCCCTCTGAACTTAGATAGAACCCACCCTCTGATCATAGATAGAACACCCCCTCTGATCATAGGTAGAGCCCCCCCTCTGATCATAGATAGAACACCCCCTCTGATCATAGATAGAACCCCTCCTGATCATAGTTAGAACACCCATTCTGATCATAGATAGAACCCCCCCTGATCATAGATAGAACCCCCCCTCTGATCATAGATAGAACACCCTCCTGATCATAGATAGAACTGCCCCTGATCATAGATAGATCCTCTCCCCCTCTGATCATAGAAATAACCACCACCTCCCTGATCTTAGATAGAAACCCCCCTCTGATTATAGATAGACCCCCCTCTGATCATAGATCGAACCCGCCCCCTGATCATAGATAGAACCCCCTCTCTGATCACAGATAGAACCCCACCCCCGATCATAGATAGAACCCACCCTCTGATCATAGATAGAACCCCCCTCTGATCATAGATAGAATGCCCCCTGATCATGGATAGAGCGCCCCCTCTGATCATAGATAGAACACCCACCCTCTGATCATAGATAGAACCCTCTGTCTGATCATAAATAGAACCCCCCCTCTGAACATAGATGGAAACCCCCTGTCAAGGATAGGACCCCCCTCTGATCATAGATAGAACCCCCCCTCTGATCATAGATAGAACCCCCCCTCTGATCAGAGATAAAACCCCCTCTGATCATAGATAGAACCCCCCCGATCATAGATAGAAACCCCCTCTGATCATAGATAGAACCACCCATCTGATCATAGATAGAATCCCCCCTCTGATCATAGATAGAACCTCCCATCTGATCATAGATAGAACCCCCCTGATCATAGATAAAACCCCCCCTTTGCTCAGAGATCGAACCCCCCTCTGATCATAGATAGAACCCCCCTCTGATCATAGATAGAACCCCTCCTCTGATCATAGATAGAACCCCCCCTCTGATCATAGATAGAATCCCCCCTGATCATAGATAGAACCCCGCCTCTGATCATAAATAGAACCCCCCTCTGATCATAGATATAACCCCTCCTCTGATCATAGAAAGAACCCCACCTCTGATCATGGATAGAACCCCGCTGATCATAGATAGAACCCCACCCCTCTGATCATAGGTAGAACCCCCCCTCTGATCATAGATAGAACCCCCCTTGACCATAGATAGAACCCCCCCTGATCATAGATATAATGCCCCCTCTGATCATAGATAGAATCCCGTGATCATAGATAGAACCCCCCCGATCATAGATAGAATCCCCCCTCTGATCATAGATAGGACCCCCCCTCTGATTATAGATAGAAATCCCCCCGATCGTGGATACACCCCCCCATCTGATCAAATATAGAACCCCCCCGATCATAGATAGAACCCCTCCTCTGATCATAGATAGAACCCCCCTCTCTGATCATGAAAAAAAAACCCTGATCATAGATAGAACCCCGCCTCTGATCATAGATAGTGTAATGTATGTACCTTTAAGGGAGAGAACTACTTTTTACAGCTCCTGTATACTGTAGTACCGGCAGTGACCACACCTGTATATAAACCCTGAGTCGTGATCTGTACAGTTAGTTCTAGAGTAACCCTCATTCCGTAAACACCTGTTGTACCTTTCCTCCTGCAGTCTGTGTCTTATTATACACAGGCACAACATTGGCGACGAGCAGATTCGAACCTCCCTGCAACTCTGCATCACCTCCCCGGGATTCGCTCCTGGAGAACAGTGGAAGGAGGTCGAGTCCAGAAGCACGGGCGTCGACCACGGGCCACCGCCCAGTCATCCAGCGGAGATTTGAGCATCGCAGGGGAGGCTGTCGAGAGCCAGGCTTGGCTTTCCAGTCATGGTGGTCCAGCAAAACGGGCTGGCAACAGGTACTGCGCAGACCCTTCCCGGACAGCGGCGGCTAGAGCCAACCGAGCGGCACAGAAAAAGGCGGAGTAGCGTCGACGGGGGAGAGAGAGAGGGCAGAGCGCACAGGGCGCAGCCGGTGTTCAGGACCGAGCGGCGTCAATGGGGAGAGAGACGAGAGAGAGCAGAGCGCAACCGGTGTTCAAGGGCCGAGCAACGTCAATGGGGGAGAGAGACGAGAGAGAGCAGAGCGCAGCCGGTGTTCAAGGGCCGAGCAGCATCAACGGGGGAGAGAGACGCGCAGGAAAACGTGAGGCGCTGCCATTGCCACGAGGACCACAAAGAGCGGCATCGGCAGCAGCGCAGGAGCAGCGCACGAAACACACAGGGCGTCGCCATTTGCCATGAGGACCGCCGAGAGTGGCGTTGGCAGCAGCGCGGGAGACGCCATTTTAAGTCGCAGCAGGGAAGAAAGGAAAGCGCGGGAGACGCCATTTTAAGCCGCAGCGGGGAAGAAAGGAAAGCGCGGGAGACGCCATTTTAAGCCAGTCTAACCACACCCAAAAATGCCGAAGAGTGGCAGTATCACAGCGTTCGACAATGAAGTCGAAGATTGGATGACATATGTCGAACGCATAGAAGTATACTGCAAGGCGAATGAAGTGCCAGATGACAAGAAAGCGCTGGTATTGTTGAATTCAATGGGTGCAAAAATGTATGGCTTATTACGAAACCTAGTAACCCCAGAGAAGCCAGTAGAAAAGGATTTTGAAAACATAGTGTCAATCCTACAGGACCAATTAAACCCCACACCGCTGCTGATAGCAGAAAGATTTAAGTTTCACAAAAGGAACCAGCATAAAGATGAAAGTAATGCTGAGTATTTAACGGAACTGCGCAAGCTATCGAAACACTGCCAGTTTGGAACGGGACTAGCAGATACTTTAAGGGACAAGTTTGTGTGTGGGCTTCAAAGTGAAGGAACCCAGAAACGGCTTCTATCAGAAAAGGATCTTACGCTGGACAAGGCTTTCAGCATTGCAGTATCACATGAAGCAGCAGCACGGGGCGTGGCAGAGATACAACGGAGACCGCAAGAATATGGCACAAATGAAATATCATACGGAACAGGGAAGTGCTATCGCTGCGGCAGAACAACACACGACCATAATGATTGCTGGTTCAAGGACAAAGTGTGCAGACAGTGTGGAAAAGTAGGACACATAGCAAGAGTCTGCAGGTCGGGAAAGAAAACCAACAGCAAGAAATCTCCACAGAAGTACAAGAAGGTACATAAGGTGACGGAGAGTAGTTCAGACGAACAGAATAGTGATACAGACTCCGGAAGCAAGGAGCTGGGTTGTCTGAAACTACATAATGTGATCAAAACGGAGGATCACCAAACTATCTGGGTCACGCTCAAGATAGCAGGAGTCCAAGTGAAAATGGAATTGGACACAGGATCAGCCCTAACAGCCATAAACCGAAGGGACTACAAGCGGCTATTCTCACATATACCCTTGAGAGATACAAAGATTGTCTTGAAGACGTACACGGGGCAAAAAGTCTACCCCAAAGGAAAAATAAGGGTGAACGTTATATATAACGGCAAGGAAACACCAAAAATGGACCTATATGTATTGCCAGATGGAGGACCACCACTACTAGGACGTGAATGGATCCGGAAGATACAGCTAAATTGGCGTTCCATAGAAGCACTGACTGTAGATGCCAAAAAGGATGACGACGTCACACCTGGACGACTGTCAAAAATGCTAACTGATGCACAAGAAGTGTTCCAGCAGGGACTCGGAACACTTTTACTCTCTAACTTTTACCGCTGCACAATAGAGAGCATCCTGACGAACTGTATCACAGTATGGTATGACAGCTGCAGCTACTATGACCGGAAAGCCCTGCAGCGGGTAGTTAAAACTGCCCAACGCATTACCGTCACCCGGCTACTGACCATAGAGCACATATACCAGAAACGCTGTTTATGGAGGTCACGGACCATCATCAAAGACCCTACCCACCCCTGCCACAGTCTGTTCGCCCTCCTGCCACCTGGGAGACGCTACAGATGCATTCGCACCCGTACGACCAATTTGTCTGCCGCTGTGATCGGCGTGGCGACGGCAGGGGTAGTGAAGCTTCCGGCGTCGAGTCCAGCGTAGGCTGTGGCACAGGCGTGTCGTCCTCGTAGATGTCGAGCGGGTCGCGGGGCCCAGGCCTGCCGTCTGCTGGGGCTGGATATCGGATCGTGGGGGGGGGGTGGTAGTGGGTAGTGGGTTACTGTGGTCCCCGAGGGTGCAAGGTCTCTTATGGAGACTGTGTCCTCCCGCCCGTCCGGGTATGCGATGTAAGCATACTGGGGGTTGGCATGGAGGAGGTCGACCCTCTCGACCAGGGGGTCCGTTTTATGGGTCCTCACGTGTCTTCTCAGTAGGACCGGCCCTGGGGACGTCAGCCATAGCAGTAGCGATGTCCCTGATGTGGACTTCCTTGGGAAGACAAACATTTTCTCATGAGGGGTGGCGTTAGTGGCAGTGCAGAGCAGTGACCGAATAGAGTGGAGCGCATCGGGGAGCACATCCTACCAGCGGGAGGATGGAAGGCCCCTAGACTTTAAGGCTAGCAGGACGGCCTTCCAAACTGTCGCATTTTCTCTTTCCACCTGTCCGTTCCCCCGGGGGTTGTAACTGGTGGTCCTGCTTGTGGCAATACCCCTAGTTAGCAGGTACTGACGGAGTTCGTCGCTCATAAACGATGAGCCCCGGTCGCTATGGATATAGCTGGGGAAGCCGAACAGGGTGAAGAGGTTGTTCAGACATTTAATGACCGTGGCACTGGTCATGTCCGGGCAGGGGAAGGCGAACGGGAAACGGGAGTACTCATCAATAATATTGAGGAAGTACACATTGTGGTCGGAGGAGGGGAGAGGCCCTTTAAAATCGACGCTCAGGCGCTCGAAGGGGCGAGTGGCTTTTATCAGGTGGGCCCTGTCTGGTCTATAAAAGTGTGGTTTGCACTCAGCGCAGACTTGGCAGTTCCTGGTCATGGTCCTGACCTCCTCAATAGAGTAAGGCAGGTTGCGGGCCTTGATGAGGTGGAAGAACCTGGTGACCCCCGGGTGGCAGAGGTCATTGTGGAGGACCCGTAGTCTATCGATCTGCGCGCTGGCGCAGGTGCCACGCGATAGCGCATCCGGGGGTTCATTTAGCTTCCCGGGCCGGTACAAGATCTCGTAGTTGTAGGTGGAAAGTTCGATTCTCCACCTCAAGCTCTTGTCATTTTTGATTTTGCCCCTCTGCTTGTTGTTAAACATAAAAGCAACTGAACGCTGGTCAGTGAGCAGGGTAAATCGTTTTCCTGCCAGGTAGTGCCTCCAATGACGCACAGCCTCCACAATCGCCTGGGCCTCCTTCTCAACAGCGGAGTGTCTGGTCTCCGGGCCTTGGAGGGTTCGTGAAAAGAAGGCCACGGGTCTCCCCGCCTGATTGAGGGTAGCGGCCAGGGCAAAGTCGGACGCGTCGCTTTCCACCTGGAAGGGGATGGATTCGTCCACTGCGTGCATGGTGGCTTTGGCAATGTCCTCCTTGATACGGTGGAAGGCTAAGCGGGCCTCTGCCGTCAAGGGAAAAGAGGTGGACTTGATCAGCGGACGGGCCTTGTCCGCATAGCAGGGTACCCACTGGGCGTAATAGGAGAAAAACCCTAGGCACCTCTTCAGGGCCTTGAGGCAGTGGGGCAGTGGAAGTTCCATAAGGGGACGCATCCGGTCGGGGTCGGGGCCGATGACTCCGTGTTCCACAACACAGCCAAGGATGGCGAGGCGGTTTGTGCGGAATATGCACTTCTCCTTGTTATATGTCAGGTTTAGGAGTTGGGCGGTGCGGAGGAATTTTTCGAGGTTCGCGTCATGGTCCTGCAAGTCACGGCCGCAGATGGTCACATTGTCCAGATATGGGAAAGTGGCCTGCAACGCATTTTGATCTACCATCCGGTCCATCTCCCTTTGGAAGATGGAGACCCCGTTGGTGACGCCAAAGGGAACCCTAAGGAAGTGATAGAGGCGGCCGTTTGCCTCAAAGGCAGTGTACTGGCGGTCCTCAGGGCGGATGGGGAGCTGGTGGTACGCTGATTTCAGGTCAATGGTCGAGAAGGCGCGGTACTGCGCGATCTGGTTGACCATATCAGCTATACGGGGGAGTGGGTAGGCGTCCAGCAGGGTGTAGCGATTTATTGTCTGGCTGTAGTCGATGACCAGGCGCTGCTTCTCGCTGGTCTTAACGACCACAACCTGGGCTCGCCAGGGGCTGGTGCTGCCCTCAACAATCCCTTCTTTCAGGAGCCGCTCCACTTCGGTTTTAATGAAAACCCTGTCCCCGGCACTGTATTGCCTGCTCTTTGTGGCGATGGGCTTACAGTCGGGGGTGAGGTTAGCAAACAGTGGTGGGGGGGTGACTCTGAGTGTGGAGAGGTTGCACCTGGTGCGCGGCGGGCAATTTGGAAGCTGCTGGCTGCGGACTGTGAGTGGGGGTAGGGGTCCACCGTATGCCATCGTAACACTTTTAAGGTGGCATTGAAAATCTAACCCCAGCAGGACGGCAGCGCAGAGGTCAGGCAGGACCAGAAGTTTAAAATGATCGTACACGGTCCCGTCTACTACGAGTGTCACCACGCAGTAGCCGCCGATGTCCGCCGACTGGGACTCGGAGGCCATAGAAATCCGCTGTTGCGCAGGCAGGACTGGGAGAGAGCAACGCCGCACCGTGTCGGGGTGGATGAAGCTCTCCGTGCTCCCAGAGTCAAAAAGGCAGATTGTATCGTGACCATTTACCTTAATGTCCATTGTGGAACTGGCCAGTTGGTGCGGTCTCGCTTGGTCCAGTGTAACGGATGCCAGCGTAGGGGTCGGTGTGTCGCTGCGGGTATCAGATGAGGCGGTGTCGGGGGCCTGCTGCGTCCCGGCTGTCGTCCAAGATGGCGGCGTCCATGATCCCCATGTGGCTGGAGGCGTCCAAAATGGCTGCTGTACCGATGATTCGCACACGGCCGGGGAGGTCCAAAATGGCGGCCCGCATGGCCCACACGCGGCGCTGCTGGGGTTCGGGGTGGCTTTGGCCCTGCAGACGCTAGCGTAGTGTCCCTTCTTCCCGCAGCCCGAGCAGATCGCGTTTTTCGCCGGGCAGCGCGCTCTGGGGTGTTTTGCCTGGCCACAGAAGTAGCATTTCTGGCCTTGGGGCACTGCTGTCTGGCCTTGGGACACTGCTGCGGTAGTTGGGCCGTTGTTGGGGTGTGGCTGGGGTGGCATGGCGCAATGAGGCGGTCCTACCGTGTCCCAGGCTGTCATTCCCCGCGGCGTCCACGGTGCAGAGGAGTAGGCATCCATGCCCTGGTAGGCTGCATCCAACGATAGTGCGAGTTCAGAGGCCTTGTTGAGGTCGAGGTTACTCTGCTCCAACAGTCGCTGTCATGTGTAATTGAATCTGTGGCCCGCTACAAAAGCGTCCCGGATAAGTTCCTCTGTGTACACGGCGGCCTTTACATCCTTACAACCACAGGCCCGGCCAAGCACAGACAGTGCCTGAAGGTATTCCACGGTCGATTCCCCAGGTTGTTGTTTACGACTCCCCAGGAGGTGCCTGGCGTACACTTCGTTCACTGGGCGCGTGTACTGGTCCTTGAGGAGCTTGATAGCATCCGTGTACGAGGTCGCGTCTTGGATGACCGAGTACACTCGGTGGTTCACTTTGGAGGTCAGGACATCCAGTTTGTCCTCGTCCGATTTGATTGCTTCGGAGGCGGTCAGGAATTTTTCGAAACACTTAAGCCAGTGAGTAAACTTGGTGGATGAGTCCGCCTCCCGATGATTTAAGTCCAGGAATGCTGGTGTGAGGATCTTCTCCATTATAAAAATGTTGTTAATAAAATTGATGCGCTATCAATTACTCATAAAAGACCGAGAGTTAGAAGAGTAACTAAAGGCTTTTATTAACAACAGAATGGAGGTCTGCCTCGAGTGGTCGACCGGTCCAGGATACCAAGGGCTGGGGTGCAGTCACCTTTATACTAGGACCTGTGGGAGGAGTCAGCCGAGGCATGTCCAGGCATGTACACAGTGGAATACAAACAGGAATACAAACAGTGGTTTACCACACCCCTGCCACAGTCTGTTCGCCCTCCTGCCACCTGGGAGACGCTACAGATGCATTCGCACCCGTACGACCAGATTTAGGAACAGCTTCTTTCCCAGGGCTGTCATCCTACTGAACTCCACAAATAAACCCTAAAGCCTGCACATCTGCCAATGCACTTTATTATGGTTATGTTTATGTTAATGTATTACAAGCCAAATGTATGTTGAATGTTTAAATGTCTTAATCTAAATGTACACTCTCGGGAGCCGCAAGCCTACATTTCGTTGTACTGCACTTGTGCACAAACAATGACAATAAAGTTGATTATGATTATGATTATTATGATTATGATTAAAAGGCATAACAGCGACGATTAAAATAGAGGAAAATGCAAGCCCAAAGTTTTTTAACGCCAGACCTTATGCGATCCGCCCAGCCATCGAAGCAGAGCTGGAAGGTTTGGAACGTTCAGGAGTACTGTCCAAAGTGGACTGGAGCGAGTGGGCTACACCCATCGTTCCTGTAATGAAGAGGTTGTTGACTAATACGCCTGGGGAACCAAAGAAGGTTCGCATCTGTCGGGACTTTAAGGTGACAGTGAACCCAGTCCTTCACACTGTACAATATCCGCTTCCGCGGATTGAAGATATTTTCACCTCGCTACCTGGAGGGAAACGCTTCACTAAGATTGATCTGGCCCAGGCGTACCTGCAAATGGAGGTAGAAGAAGCCTCGAAACAGTACCTCACTATCAACACTCATAAAGGCCTCTACCAATAGAACCGGCTGGTGTTTGGGGTAGCATCAGCTCCGGCTATTTGGCAAAGGGCAATGGAACAAGTCCTGCAAGGGATTCCAGGGACCCAGTGTTATTTGGACGACATCCTGTTCACGGGCGAAAATGACAGTGATCACTTTGCCAACCTGGAGCAGGTGCTCACTAGATTGAAGGAATATGGGCTCCGAGCTAATCGCCACAAATGCGAGTTTTTCCAGAAGCAGATCTCGTATTGTGGCCACGTTATTGATAAAGAGGGGTTACATAAGTCCCCTGAAAAGATTGAGGCAGTAGTCAAGGCTCCAGCACTGGAAAATGTGTCACAACTGAGGTCGTTCCTCGGGCTGGTGAACTACTACCATAAGTTCTTGCCGAATTTGTCTACAGTACTACACCCACTGTACACGCTACTGCAAACGGGGGTACCATGGAAGTGGAGTGACGAATGTAAACGAGCTTTCCAGAAGAGCAAAGCATTGATCACATCAAAAGAGGTGTTGGCTCATTTCAACCCAGCACTACCAATTCGGTTGGCGTGTGATGCATCACCCTATGGCATTGGAGCGGTGCTGTCGCACAAATTCCCGGACGGCTCGGAGAGGCCAGTAGCCTTTGCGCCTCGGTCACTATTCAATTCAATTCAATTCAATTCAAATCGCTTTATTGGCATGACAAGTTACATCTTATGTTGCCAAAGCATCGAAAAACATTCATGTTTGTACACAAAAATACAGATCTATCCATACAGTGTATAAACAGATATATCCCTGAGTGTATAAATATACTTTCATATAATTTATATATACGCTTTTCTTATATTTAGTGGTTGTCCCTCTGTTTATGGCAAGCTGTAACATAGTGTGCCGCTAGTGTCAGCTGAGCGTAACTACGCCCAGATTGACAGGGAAGCCCTCAGCCTGGTGTGGGGAGTGAAAAAGTTCAATCACTATCTGCACGGGCAGAAGATTACCTTGGTGACTGACCACCAACCACTTGTCTCCATCTTTAATCCAAAGAAGGGCGTAAGAACATAAGAAATAGGAGCAGGAGTCGGCCAATCGGCCCCACGAGCCTGCTCCACCATTCAATAAGATCATGGCTGATCTGATCCTAACCTCAAATCTTCTATCACTCTGCATCCACCCGAACCCCATGTGATCTCCCGGGAGAGGCGAAAAACCAGATAAAAGACCCAATGGCCAATTTGGGAGAAAAAAATCTGGGAAATTCCTCTCCGACCCATCTAGGCGATCGAAATTCTTTCAGGAGATCATTCTGTCCCTATATTTTCTACAGTGCTTACCTTCTGTAAAGGCGATCTCCACCCCAGCCAGGAACAGGAATAAAACCATCTCCTGAAATCTAACACAGAATTAGAACACAGTTGGAGCAGAACCAGGCGACACGGCCCCTGGGCCCACTCCACTACCCACAGGGCCATGACCAATTCGAACCTAGACTCATGTCCAATTTCCTGCCCGCTCCCCGTAACCCTTAATTCCCTTTACCTCTAGGAAACTATCTATTTCTGTTTTAAATTTATTTAATGATGTAGCTTCCACAGCTTTCTGGGGCAGCAAATTCCACAAACCTACCACCCTCTGAGTGAAGAAGTTTCTCCTCATCTCAGTTTTGAAAGAGCAGCCCCTTATTTTAAGATTATGCCCCCTAGTTCTAGTTTCACCCTTCATTGGGAACATCCTCACCGCATCCACCCGATCAATCCCCTTCACAATCTTATATGTTTCAATAAGATCGCCTCTCATTCTTCTGAACTCCAATGAGTCGAGTCCCAATCTACTCAACCTCTCCTCATATGACCAGCCCCTCATCCCCGGGATTAACCGAGTGAACCTTCTTTGTACTGACTCGAGAGCAAGTATGTCTTTTCTTAAGTATGGACACCAAAACTGTATGCAGTATTCCAGGTGCGGTCTCACCAATACCTTGTACAACTGCAGCAATACCTCCCTGTTTTTATATTCCATCTCCCTAGCAATAAAAGCCAACATTCCATTGGCCTTCTTGATCACTTGCTGCACCTGCATACTAACTTTTTGAGTTTCGTGCACCAGGACCCCCAGATCCCTTTGTACTACAGTACTTTCCAGTTTCTTGCCATTAAGATAATAACTTGCGCTATGATTTTTCCTGCCAAAGTGCATAACCTCACACTTTCCAGTATTGTATTCCATCTGCCAAATCTCTGCCCACTTACTTAGCCTGCCTATGTCCCTTTGCAGGTTTTTTTTGTCCTCCTCACTCACTACTTTCCGTCCCATCTTTGTATCATCTGCAAACTTTGATATGTTACACTCGGTCCCCTCCTCCAAATCGTTAATATAGATTGTAAAGAGTTGGGGACCCAGCACTGACCCCTGCGGAACACCACTAGTTACTGGTTGCCAATCTGAGAACGAACCATTTATCTCAACTCTCTGCTTTCTGTTAGAGAGCCAATCCTCCACCCACACCAGAATATTACCCCCAATCCCGTGATTTTTTATCTTGAGCAATAATCTTTTGTGTGGCACCTTGTCAAATGCCTTTTGGAAGTCTAAATACACTACGTCCACTGGTTCCCCTTTATCCACCCCGTATGTTACTTCTGCAAAAAACTCAAGTAAATTTGTCAAACATGACTTCCCTTTCATGAAACCATGCTGAGTTTGTCCTATTAAATTATGTTTATCCAAATGTCCCGTTACTGCCTCCTTAATAATGGACTCTAACATTTTACCAACCACAGATGTTAGGTTAACACGTCTATAGTTTCCAGCCTTCTGCCCACTACCCTTTTTAAATAAGGGTGTTACATTAGCAGTTTTCCAATCTGCCGGGACCTTTGCTGAGTCCATGGAGTTTTGGAAAATTATTACCAATGCATCCACAATCCCTACCGCCAATTCCATCAAGACCCTAGGATGCAAGCCATCAGGTCCAGGGGATTTATCCGCCTTGAGTCCCATTATTTAACCAAGTACCACTTCCTTAGTGATTTTAATCGTATTTAGTTCCTCCCCCCCTAGAGCCCCCTGTTTGTCCAGTGTTGGGATATTCTTAGTGTCCTCCACTGTAAAGATTGATACAAAATAATTGTTCAGTGTTTTTGCCATCTCCATGTTTCCCACCATTAATTTCCCGGTCTCTTCCTTTAAGGGACCAACATTTACTTTAGCCACCCTTTTTCTTTTTATATAACTATAGAAACTTTTGCTGTCTGTTTTTATATTTTTTGCTAATTTACTTTCATAATCTATCTTCCCTTTCTTAATCAATCTTTTAGTTATTTTTTTGCTGTCTTTTAAAGACTTCCCAATCTTCCATCCTCCCACTAGATTTGGCTACCTTATATGCCCTTGTTTTTAGTCGGATACTATCCTTAATTACTTTACTTAGCCACGGATGGCTATCTTTTCTTTTACACCCTTTTTTCCTCAGTGGAATATATATTTTTTGGAAGTTGTAAAATAACTCCTTAAATGTACACCACTGTTCATGTACCGTCTTACCCTTTAATCTATTTTCCCAGTCCACTCTAATCAATTCCGCTCTCATATCTTCATAGTCTCCTTTATTCAAGCTCACCGTTCCGGTGATGACTGCACAACGGCTACAAAGATGGTCCCTTTTTCTAGGGGCGCACCAATATGAAATCGAGTATAAGGGCACAAAACTGCATGGAAACGCTGATGGGCTATCACGCCTGCCACTGCCTACTGCGGAGGAAGCACCAGCAGTGGATCCTGTTGAAATATTTCATTCGACTATAATTGAGTGCTTGCCAGTAACTGACGCTGATATAGAGAAGGAGACCTGAAATGACCCGACACAGTCTCGGGTATATGATTTGACGGTGAAGGGATGGCCAGCACATGGCGACTCACTGTTGCCAGCATTCTCATCCAAAAGAGAACAGCTGTCAGTATGCCAGGGGACCTTGATGTGTGGATCCCGAGTGGTAATTCCACCCAAGTTAAGGGAGAGAGTGCTCAATGAGCTTCATGAAGGTCATCTGGGAGAGGTGAAAATGAAAAACCTTGCTAGGGCTTATGTGTGGTGGCCGGGGATCGATCAGCAAATCGAGGACCTGACAAAGAGCTGCTCAGGATGCCAGAAGGTCCAAAATGCAGCGCCACATGCCCCTCTACACCCATGGGAGTGGCCCTCATCACCATGGCAACAGGTGCACAATGATTTTGCTGGTCCATTCATGGACTCAATGTTTTTAATAGCCGTGGATGCGCACTCGAAATGGCCTGAGGTGATCAAAACGTCCTCCACCACCACGGAGAAAACTATTGCAGTCCTACGGACCATTTTTGCCAGGAACGGCTTGCCAGAGCAGATTTGCTCTGATAACGGACCACAGTTTGTGTCCGAAGAGTTTCGAAGATTATTGAAAAGGAATGGGGTAAGGCATTACACATCCGCCCCGTATCATCCAGCCACAAATGGATTGGCTGAGAGGTTCGTACAAACCTTTAAAAAAGCAGTAAAGGCCATGTGCAATGACGACATTCCACTGCAGTATAAGGTGGACAATTTCCTGTTAGCCTACAAAAATGCGACACATGCAGTCACCAACCAGGCCCCGGCCATGATGTTCTTTAACCGAAGGTTGAGATCTCGTCTGGATTTGCTCAGACCAAATGTACGAAGAGATGTTGAGAGTAAGCAATTCCAGCACATTAATGAGA
Source organism: Somniosus microcephalus (assembly GCF_052327205.1). Taxonomy (NCBI): domain Eukaryota; kingdom Metazoa; phylum Chordata; class Chondrichthyes; order Squaliformes; family Somniosidae; genus Somniosus; species Somniosus microcephalus. Next base: position 130,825,658 of record NC_140994.1, read on the forward strand.
AGCCGACAAGGAGCTTCAATGTAGGGCAACCAGTCTTGGCCTGCGACTACCGAAGCGAGAAATGGCAACCAGGAACGATATGCACACGGCAGGGGCCACTAATGTACACAGTCGATGTTGGGGAGAACATTGTGAGACGCCATGCTGACCAGATCCTAGAGTCACAGGAACGAGTCAACCCCATGTCTCGGCCATACGTACCTGGTGAGGAACCCGACGTACAGGTCGCATCTACCTCAGAAATAATAGCATTGGAAGCTGATGAATCAACTGACGACAGGGTGCTAGAATCGCCTCCGCAACAAGAGCGAGACACTCGGGAAAGGCATTATCCAGAAAGAATCAGGAAGCCTCCCCAAAGGCTGAATTTATAAATAGAATATTTTCAGCTAATGTTGCATGTTAAAAGTGTTAATTGTAATTAGTTTGATATTTTATTGTTAAATGAGTGTCATGGTACTGTTAATCTAAAAGGGGAGGAATTGTAATGTATGTACCTTTAAGGGAGAGAACTACTTTTTACAGCTCTTGTATACTGTAGTACCGGCAGTGACCACACCTGTATATAAACACTGAGTAGTGATCTGTACACTTAGTTCTAGAGTAACCCTCATTCAGTAAACACCTGTTGTACTTTTTCTCCTGCAGCCTGTGTCTTATTATACACAGACACAACAGATAGAATCCCCCCTCTGATCATGGATAGAACCCCCCACTGATCATAGCTAGAACCCCCCTTGATCATAGATAGAACCCCCTCTCTGATCATAGATAGAATACCCCTCTGATCAAAGATAGAACCCCCCTCTGATCATAGATAGAACCACCCCCAGATCATGGATAGAACCCCACTCTGATCATAGATAGAACCCCCCCTCTGATCATAGATAGCACCCCCCCTGAACGTGGACACACCCCTCCTCTGACCAAATATAGAAACCCCCTGATCATAGATAGAACACCCTCTGATCATTGATAGAACCCCCACTCTGATCAAAGAGAGAACCCCCCTGATCATAGATAGAACCCCGCCTCTGATCATAGATAGAACCGCCAGCCCCCTGATCATAGATAGAACCCCCCCTCTGATAATAGATAGACCCCCCTCTGATCATAGATAGAACCACTCTCCTCTGATCATAAATAGAATCCCCCCTCTGCTCGTGGATAGAACCCCCCCTCTGATCATAGATAGAACCGCCCCTTTGATCAAAGATAGAACCCCCCTCTGATCATAGATAGAACCCCCCCTCTGATCACAGTTAGAACCCCCGCTCTGATCATAGATAGAACCCCCCCAATCATAGATAGAAACCCCTCTGATCATAGATAGAACCCACCTCTGATCATAGATAGAACCCGCCCCTCTGATCATAGATAGACCCCCCACCACTGATCATAGATAGAACCCCCCCTCTTATCATAGATAGAACCTCCCCCGATCATAGATTGAAACACCCCGCTGATCAAAGATAGAGCCCCTCCTGATCGTAGGTAGAACCCCCACTCTGATCATACATAGAACCCAACTTGATCATAGTTAGGACCCCCCTCTTATCATAGATAGAATCCCCCCTCTGACCAAAGATAGAACCCCCCCTCTGATCATACATAGAACTCCCCGAGCATAGATAGAACCCCCCTCTGATCATAGATAGAACCCCCCCTCTGATCATAGATAGAATCCCCCTTGATCATAGATAGAACCGGCCTTTGATCATAGATGGAACCACCCCCGATCATAGATAGAACCCCCCACTCTGATCATAGATAGAACCCCCCCTCTGATCATGGGTATAACTCCCCTCTGATAATAGATAGAGCCCCCCCTCTTATCATAGATAGAACCACCACTGATCATCGATAGAACCCCCCCGATCATAGATAGAACCCACCCTCTGATCATAGATAGAATCCCCTGATCATAGATAGAACCCCACTGATCATAGAGAGATCCCACTCTGATCATGGATAGAACCCCCCCTCTGATCATAGGTAGAACCCCCGCTCTGATCATTGATAGAACACCCCCCCATCTGATCATAGATAGAACCCCCCCTCTGATCATAGATAGATCACTCCCTCTGATTATAGATAGGCTGCCCCCTCTGATCATAGATAGAACCACCCCCCTCTGATCATAGATAGAATCCCCCCTCTGATCGTGGATAGAACCCCCCCTCTGATCAGAGATAGAGCCCCCCCTCAGATCACAGTTAGAACCCCCCCTCTGATCATACATAGAACCCCCCCAATCATAGATAGAACCACCCCTGATCATAGATAGAACCCACCTCTGATCATAGATAGAACCCGCCCCCTGATCATAGATAGAACCCCCCTCTGATCATAGATAGAATCCCCCTTCTGATCATAGATAGCACTCACCCGATCATAGATAAACCCCCCCTCTGATCCTAGATAGAACCCCCACTCCGATCATAGACAGAATCCCCCTCTGATCATAGATAGAAACCCCCCCTGACCATAGATAGAACCCCCCATCTGATCATAGATAGAATCCCGCTGATCATAGATAGAACACCCCGCTCTGATCATAGACAGAACTCACCCCTCTGATCATGGATAGAACCCCCCCTCTGATCATAGATAGACACCCCACCACTGATCATAGATAGAAACCCCCTCTTATCATAGATAAACCCCCCATCATAGATAGAAACACCCCTCTGATCATAGATAGATCACCTCCTGATCATAGATAGAACCCCCCTCTGATCATAGATAGAACCCACGCTGATCATAGATAGACACCCCACCACTGATCATAGATAGAACCCCCCCTCTTATCATAGATAAACTCCCCCCCCCGATCATAGATAGAAACACTCCTCTGATCATAGATAGAACCCCTCCTGATCATAGATAGGACCCCCCATCTGATCATAGGTAGAACCCCCGCTCTGATCATGCATAGAACCCACCCTGATCAAAGTTAGGACCCCCCCTCTGATCATAGATAGAACCCCCCCACTGACCATAGATAGAAGCCCCCTCTGATCATACATAGAACCCTCCCGATCATAGATAGAATCCCCCTCTGATCATAGATAGAACTCCCCCTCTGATCATAGATAGAATCCCCCTTGATCATAGATAGAACCGTCCTCTGATCATAAATGGAACCACCCCCGATCATAGATAGAACCCACCACTCTGATCATAGATAGAAACCCCCCCCACTCTGATCATAGATAGAACCCCCCCTCTGATCATGGGTATAATTCCCCTCTGATAATAGATAGAACCCCCTCTCTGATCATAGATAGAACCACCCCTGATCATAGATAGAACCCCCCCTGATCATAGTTAGAATCCCCCTCTAATCATAGAGAGAATACCCTGATCATAGATAGAACCCCCCTGATCATAGAGAGAAACACCCCTCTGATCATGGATAGAACCCCCCCTCTGATAATAGATAGAAACCCCTCTCTGATCATAGATAGATACCCCCGATCACTGATAGAACCCACCGCTCTGATCATAGATAGAACCCTCCGCTCTGATCATAGATAGAAGCCCTCCTCTGATCATAGATAGAACCCCCACTCTGATTATAGATAGACTCCCCCCTCTGATCATAGATAGAACCACCCCCCTCTGATCATAGATAGAATCCCCCCTCTGATTGTGGATAGAACCCCCCCACTCTGATCATAGATAGAACCCCCCCTCTGATCCTAGATAGAACATCCCCTCTGATCATAGACAGAATCCCCCTCTGATCATAGATAGAAACCCTCCTCTGATCATAGATAGATCACCCCCCTCTGATCATAGATAGAAATCCCCCCTCTGATCATAGATAGAACCCCACTTCTGACCATAGATAGAACCACCACCCTCTGATCATAGAGAGAGCCCCCCCTGATCATAGATAGAATCCCCCCTCTGAACATAGAGAGAACCCCTCCCTGATCATAGATAGAACACCCCTCTGACGATAGATAGAACCCCCCCTCTGATCATAGATAGAATCCCCCTTGATCATAGATAGAACCGCCCTCTGATCATAAATGGAACCATCCCCGATCATAGATAGAACCCACCACTCTGATCATAGATAGAACCCCCCCCAACTCTGATCATAGATAGAACCCCCCCTCTGATCATGGGTATAACTGCCCTCTGATAATTGATAGAACCCCCTCTCTGATCATAGATAGAACAACGCCTGATCATAGATAGAACCCCCCCTCTGATCATAGATAGAACCCCCCCTTTGATCATAGATAGGGCCCCCCTGATCATTGATAGAACCCCCTCCCTGACCATAGATAGAAGCCCCCATCTGACCTTAGATAAAACCCCCCTCTGATCATAGATAGAACCCCCCCTTTGATCATAGATAGAACCCCCCCTCTGATCATAGATAGAACCCCCCCCTGATCATAGATAGAACCCCCCTCTGACCTTAGATAAATCCCCCCCTCTGATCATACATAGAACACCCCCTCTGATCTTAGATAGAACCCCTCCTCTGATCATAGATAGAACCCCCCCTCTGATCATAGATAGAACCTCCCCTCTGATCATAGATAGAACCCCCCCTCTGATCATAGATAGAACCCCCCCCTGATCATAGATAGAACCCCCCTCTGACCTTAGATAAATCCCCCCCTCTGATCATACATAGAACACCCCCTCTGATCATAGATAGAACCCCCCCTCTGATCATAGATAGAACCCCCCCCTCTGATCATGGATAGAACCCCCGACTCTGATCATAGACAGAACACCCCCTTTAATCATAGATAGAACCCACCCTCTGATCATAAATAGAACCCCCTCTGATCATAGATACAACCCTCCCTCTGATCATAGAGAGAACCCCCCTGATCATAGATAGTACACCCCTCTGATCCTATATATATCCCCCCCTCTGATCATAGATAGAAACTCCCCCGGATGATAGATAGAACGCCCATCTGACCATAGAAAGAAACACCCCGATCATAGATAGAACCCCCACCTCTGATCATAGATAGAACCGTCCTTCTGATCATAGATAGCACCCACCCGATTATAGATAGAACACCCCCTCTGATCCTAGATAAAACACTCCCTCCGATCATAGACAGAATCCCCCTCTGATCATAGATAGAAACCCCCCTCTGATCATAGATAGTTCACCCCCCTCTGATCATAGAAAGAAATCCCCCCTCTGATCATAGATAGAACCCCACCTCTGACCATAGATAGAACCACCACCCTCTGATCATAGAGAGAGCACCCCCTGATCATAGATAGAATCCCCCCTCTGATCATAGAGAGAACCCCTCCCTGATCATAGATAGAAACCCCCTCTGATGATAGATAGAACCCCTGCTCTGATCATGGATACAACACCCCGTGATCATAGATAGAACTCCCCTCTGATCTTAGATAGAAACCCCCACTGATCATAGATAGAACCCCCCATCTGATCATAGATAGAATTCGCCTGATCATAGATAGACCCCCCCGCTCTGATCATAGACAGAACCCACCCCTCTGATCATGGATAGAACCCCCCCTCTGATCATAGATAGACCCCCCACCACTGATCATAGATAGAACCTCCCCTCTTATCATAGATAAAACCCCCCGGTCATAGATAGAAAAACCCCTCTGATCATAGATTGAACCCCTCCTAATCATAGATAGAACCCCTCTCTGATAATAGATAGAACCCACGCTGATCATAGATAGGACCCCCCATCTGATCATAGGTAGAACTCCCCCGCTGGTCATACATAGAACCCACCCTGATCATAGTTAGGACCCCCCCTCTGATCATAGATAGAACCCCCCTCTTATCATAGATAACCCCCCCTCTGATCATAGATAGAAACCCCCCTTTGATCATAGATAGGGCCCCCTGATCATTGATAGAACCCCCTCCCTGACCATAGATAGAAGCCCCCATCTGTCCTTAGATAGAACCCCCCTCTGATCATAGATAGAACCCCCCCTTTGATCATAGATAGAACCCCCCCTCTGATCATAGATAGAACCCCCCGATCATAGATAGAACCCCCCTCTGACCTTAGATAAATCCCCCCCTCTGATCATACATAGAGCACCCCCTCTGATCTTAGATAGAACCCCTCCTCTGATCATAGATAGAACCCCCCCTCTGATCATAGATAGAACCCCCCCCCTCTGATCATGGATAGAACCCCCGAATCTGATCATAGATAGAACACCCCCTTTGATCATAGATAGAACCCCCTCTGATCATAGATAGAACCCCCTCTGGTCATAGATACAACCCTCCCTCTGATCATAGAGCGAACCCCCCTGATCATAGATAGTACACCCCCTCTGATCCTATATATATCCCCCCCTCTGATCATAGATAGAAGCCCCCCCGGATGATCGATAGAACGCCCATCTAATCATAGAAAGAAACACCCCGATCATAGATAGAACCCCCACCTCTGATCATAGATAGAACCCTCCTTCTGATCATAGATAGCACCCACCCGATCATAGATAGAACACCCCCTCTGATCCTAGATAGAACACCCCCTCCGATCATAGACAGAATCCCCCTCTGATCATAGATAGAAACCCCCCTCTGATCATAGATAGATCACCCCCCTCTGATCATAGATAGAAATCCCCCCTCTGATCATAGATAGAACCCCACCGCTGACCATAGATAGAACCACCACCCTCTGATCATAGAGAGAGCCCCCCCTGATCATAGATAGAATCCCCCCTCTGATCATAGAGAGAACCCCTCCCTGATCATAGATAGAACCCCCCTCTGATGATAGATAGAACCCCTGCTCTGATCATGGATACAACACCCCGTGATCATAGATAGAACTCCCCTCTGATCTTAGATAGAAACCCCCACTGATCATAGATAGAACCCCCCATCTGATCATAGATAGAATTCGCCTGATCATAGATAGACCCCCCCCGCTCTGATCATAGACAGAACCCACCCCTCTGATCATGGATAGAACCCCCCCTCTGATCATAGATAGACCCCCCACCACTGATCATAGATAGAACCTCCCCTCTTATCATAGATAAAACCCCCCGGTCATAGATAGAAAAACCCCTCTGATCATAGATAGAACCCCTCCTAATCAAAGATAGAACCCCTCTCTGAAAATAGATAGAACCCACGCTGATCATAGATAGGACCCCCCATCTGATGATAGGTAGAACTCCCCCTCTGGTCATACATAGAACCCACCCTGATCATAGTTAGGACCCCCCTATGATCATAGATAGAACCCCCCTCTTATCATAGATCACCCCCCCGATCATAGATAGAACCCCCCCTCTGATCATAGATAGAACCCCACCCCCTCTGATCAGAGTTAGAACCCCCCCTCTGATCATACATAGAACCCCCCAATCATAGATAGAACCACCTCTGATCATAGCTAGAACCCACATCTGATCATAGATAGAAACCCCCTCTGATCATAGATAGAACCCCCCTTCTGATCATATATAGCACTCAACCGATCATAGATAGAACCCCCCTCTGATCCTAGATAGAACACCCCCTCCGATCATAGACAGAATCCCCCTCTGATCATAGATAGAAACCCCCCCTGACCATAGATAGAACCCCCCATCTGATCATAGATAGAATTCCCCTGATCATAGATAGAATCCCCCGCTCTGATCATAGACAGAACCCACCCCTCTGATCATGGATAGAATCCCCACTCTGATCATAGATAGACCCCCCACCAATGATCATAGATAGAACCCCCCCTCTTATCATAGATAAAACCCCCCCCGATCATAGATAGAAACACCCCTCTGATCATAGATAGAACCCCTCCTGATCATAGATAGAACCCCCCTCTGATCATAGGTAGAACCCACGCTGATCATAAATAGGACCCCCCATCTGATCATAGGTAGAACCCCCCTCTAATCATACATAGAACCCACCCTGATCATAGTTAGGACCCCCCCTCTGATCATAGATAGAACCCCCTCTTTGATCATAGATAGAATTCCCCTTGATCATAGATAGAACCGCCCTCTGATCATAAATAGAACCACCCCCGACCATAGATAGAACCCACCACTCTGATCATAGATAGAAACCCCCCCCCCCCACTCTGATCATAGATAGAACCCCCCCTCTGGTCATGGGTATAATTCCCCTCTGATAATAGATAGAACCCCCTCTCTGATCATAGATAGAACAACCCCTGATCATAGATAGAACCCCCCATCTGATCATAGATAGAATTCACCTGATCATAGATAGAACAACCCCTGATCATAGACAGAACCCACCCCTCTGATCATGGATAGAACCCCCCCTCTGATCATAGATAGACCCCCCACCAATGATCATAGATAGAACCCCACCTCTTATCATAGATAACCCCCCCGATCATAGATAGAAACACCCCTCTGATCATAGATAGAACCCCTCCTGATCATAGATAGAACCCCCCTCTGATCATAGATAGAACCCACGCTGATCATAGATAGGAACCCCCATCTGATCATAGGTAGAACCCCACTCTGATCATAGTTAGCACCCCCCTCTGATCATAGATAGAACCCCCCCTCTGACCATAGATAGAACCCCACTCTGATCATACATTGACCCACCCAATCATAGATAGAAGCCCCCTCTGATCATAGATAGAACCCCCACTCTGATCATAGATAGAATCCCCATTGATCATAGATAGAACTGTCCTCTTATCATAAATGGAACCACCACCGATCATAGATAGAACCCACCACTCTGATCATAGATAGAACCCCCCCCCACTCTGATCATAGATAGAACCCCCCCTCTGATCATGGGTATAACTGCCTACTGATAATAGATAGAACCCCCTCTCTGATCATAGATAGAACAACCCCTGATCATAGATAGAACCCACCGATCATAGATAGAACCCCCCTCTGATCATGGATAGAACCCCCTCTCTGATCATTGATAGAAACCCCCCTCTGATCATAGATAGAACCCCCCCTTTGAACATAGATAGGGCCCCCCTGATCATTGATAGAACCCCCTCCCTGACCATAGATAGAAGCCCCATCTGACCTTAGATAGAACCCCCCTCTGATCATAGATAGAAGCCCCCCTCTGATCATAGATAGAACCCCCCCTCTGATCATAGACAGAACCCCCCCTGATCATAGATAGAACCCCCCTCTGACCTTAGATAAATCCCCCCTCTGATCATAGATAGTACACCCCCTCCGATCTTAGATAGAACCCCCCCTCTGATCATAGATAGAACCCCCCACTCTGATCATGGATAGAACCCCCGACTCTGATCATAGATAGAACACCCCCTTTGATCATAGATAGAACCCACCCACTGATCATAGATAGAACCCCCTCTGATCATAGATACAACCCTCCCTCTGATCATAGAGAGAACCCCCCTGATCATAGATAGTACACTCCCTCTGATCATAGATATAACCCCCCCTCTGATCATAGATAGAAGCCCCCTCGGATGATAGATAGAACGCCCATCTGATCATAGATAGAACCCCCCCTCTGATCAGAGATAGAACACACCCCTCTGATCATAGATAAAAATCCCCCCTCTGATCATTGATAGAACCCCCCCTCTGACCATAGATAGAACCACCACCCTCAGATCATAGAGAGAGCCCCCCATGATCATAGATAGAATCCCCCCTCTGATCATAGAGAGAACCCCCCCTCTGATGATAGATAGAACCCCCCCTCAGATCATGGATACACCCCCGCGTGATCACAGATAGAACGCCCCTCTAATCGTAGATAGAACCCCCCTGATCATAGATAGCATACACCCCCCATCATAGATAGAGCCCGTTCCCTCTGATCATAGTTAGAACCCCCCCTCTGATCATAGATAGACCCCCCACCACTGATCACAGTTAGAACCCCCTCTCTGATCATAGATAGATCCCCCCCAATCATAGATAGAACCACCCCTGATCATAGATAGAACCCACCTCTGATCATAGATAGAACCCGCCCCCTGATCATAGATAGAACCCCACTCTGATCATAGACAGAACCACCCTTCTGATCATAGATAGCACCCACCCGATCATAGATGGAACCACCCCTCTGATCCTAGATAGATCCCCCCCTCCGATCATAGACAGAGTCCCCCTCTGATCATAGATAGAAACCCCCCCTGATCATAGATAGAACCCCCTATCTGATCATAGATAGAATTCCCCTGATCATAGATAGAACCCACCGCTCTGATCATAGACAGAACCCACCCCTCTGATAATGGATAGAACCCCCCCTCTGATCATAGATAGACCCCCCACCAACGATCATAGATAGAACCCCCCCTCTTATCATAGATAACCCCCCCCCGATCATAGATAGAAACACCCCTCTGATCATAGATAGAACCCCTCCTGATCATAAATAGAACCACCCTCTGATCATAGATAGAAACCACGCTGATCATAGATAGAATCCCCCTTGATCATAGATAGAACCGCCCTCTGATCATAAATGGAACCACCCCTGATCATAGATAGAACCCACCACTCTGATCATAGATAGAACCCCCCCCCACACTGATCATAGATAGAACCCCCCTGATCATAGATAGAACCCCCCCTCTGATCATGGATAGAACCCCCTCTGATCATAGATACAACCCTCCCTCTGATCATAGAGAGAACCCCCCTGATCATAGATAGTACACCCTCTCTGATCATAGATATAACCCCCGCTCTGATCATAGATAGAAGCCCCCCCGGATGATAGATAGAACGCCCATCTGATCATAGATAGAACCCCCCCTCTGATCAGAGATAGAACCCCCCCTCTGATTATAGATAGACTCCCCACTCTGAACATAGATGGAACCAACCGCCTCTGATCATAGATAGAACCCCCCCTTCTGATCATAGATAGAACCCCCCCTCTGATCATAGATAGAACCCCCCCAATCATAGATAGAACCATCCCTGATCATAGATAGAACCCCCCTCTGATCATAGATAGAACCCTCCTTCTGATCAGAGATAGCACACACCCGATCATAGATAGAACCCCCGCTCTGATCCTAGATAGAACACCCCCTCCGATCATAGACAGAATCCCCCTCTGATCATAGATAGAAACCCCCCCTGATCATAGATAGAACCCACTATCTGATCATAGCTAGAATTCCCCTGATCATAGATAGAACCCACCGCTCTGATCATAGACAGAACCCACCCCTCTGATAATGGATAGAACCCCCCCTCTGATCATAGATAGACCCCCCACCAATGACCATAGATAGAACCCCCCTCTTATCATAGATAAAACCCCCCCCGATCATAGATAGAAACACCCCTCTGATCATAGATAGAACCCCTCCTGATCATAGATAGAACACCCCCTCTGATCATAGATAGAACCCCCACTCTGATCGTAGATAGAACCCCCCTCTGATCATAGATAGGCCCCCCCTGATCATTGATAGAACCCCCTCCCTGACCATAGATAGAAGCCCACCTCTGATCATAGATAGAACCCCCCCTCTGATCAGAGACAAACCCCCCCTCTGATCATAGATAGAACCCCCCCCTCTGATCATAGATAGAACCCCCCTCTGACCTTAGATAAATCCCCCCCTCTGATCATAGATAGAACGCCCCCTCTGATCTTAGATAGAATCCCTCCTCTGATCTTAGATAGAACCCCTCCTCTGATCATAGATAGAACCCCCGCTCTGATCATAGATAGAACACCCCCCCTCTGATCATGGATAGAACCTCCGACTCTGATCGTAGATAGAACACCCCCTTTGATCATAGATAGAACCCACCCTCTGATCATAGATAGAACCCCCTCTGATCATAGATACAACCCTCCCTCTGATCATAGAGAGAACCCCCCTGATCATAGATAGTACACCCCCTCTGATCAAAGATATAACCCCCTCTCTGATCATAGATAGAAGCCGCCCCGGATGATAGATAGAACGCCCATCTGATCATAGATAGAACCCCCCCTCTGATCAGAGATAGAACACACCCTCTGATCATAGATAGAACCCCCGCCTCTGATCATAGATAGAACACACCCCTCTGATCATAGATAAAAATCCCCCCTCTGATCATTGATAGAATCCCCCCTCTGACCATAGATAGAACCACCACCCTCTGATCATAGAGAGAGCCCCCCATGATCATAGATAGAATACCCCCTCTGATCATAGAGAGAACCCTTCCCTGATCATAGATAGAACCCCCCCCCTCAGATCATGGATACACCCCCCGTGATCACAGATAGAACACCCCTCTAATCATAGATAGAACCCCCCTGATCATAGATAGCACACACCCCCCATCATAGATAGAACCCGTGCCCTCTGATCATAGTTAGAACCCCCCCTCTGATCATAGATAGACCCCCCACCACTGATCACAGTTAGAACCCCCTCTCTGATCATAGATAGAACCCCCCCAATCATAGATAGAACCACCCCTGATCATAGATAGAACCCACCTCTGATCATAGATAGAACCCGCCCCCTGATCGTAGATAGAACCGCACTCTGATCATAGATAGAACCACCCTTCTGATCATAGATAGCACCCACCCGATCATAGATAGAACCACCCCTCTGATCCTAGATGGGTCCCCCCTCCGATCATAGACAGAATCCCCCTCTGACCATAGATAGAAACCCCCTCTGATCATAGATAGAATCCCCCATCTGATCATAGATAGATACACCCGATCACTGATAGAAACCACCCCCTGATCATTGATAGAATCCCCGCTCTGATCATAGATCGAACCCCCCCCTCTGATCATAGATAGAACCCTCCCACTCTGATCGTAGATAGAACCCCCCCTCTGATCATACATAGAACCACCCCTCTGATTATAGATAGACTCCCCACTCCGATCATAGATAGAACAAACCGCCTCTGATCATAGATAGACTCCCTCCTCTGATCATGGATAGAACCCCCCCCTCTGATCATAGATAGAAACCCCCCTTCTGATCATAGATAGAACCCCCACTCTGATCATAGATAGAACCCCCCCAATCATAGATAGAACCACCCCTGATCATCGATAGAACCCACCTCTGATCATAGATAGAACCCGCCCCCTGATCATAGATAGAACCCCCCTCTGATCATAGATAGAACCCTCGTTCTGATCAGAGATAGCACCCACCCGATCATAGATAGAACCCCCCGCCGATCCTAGATAGAACACCCCCTCCGAACATAGACAGAATCCCCCTCTGAACATAGATAGAAACCCCCCCTGATCATAGATAGAACCCCTTATCTGCTCATAGATAGAATTCCCCTGATCATAGTTAGAACCCCCCGCTCTGATCATAGACAGAACCCACCCCTCTGATCATGGATAGAACGCCCCCTCTGATCATAGATAGACCCCCCGCCAATGATCATAGATAGAACCCCCCCTCTTATCATAGATAAACACCCCCGATCATAGATAGAAACACCCCTCTGATCATAGATAGAACCCCTCCTGATCATAGATAGAACCCCCCTCTGATCATAGATGGAACCCACGCTGATCATAGATAGGACCCCCCATCTGAGCATAGGTAGAACCCCACTCTGATCATACATAGAACCCACCCTGATCATAATTAGGACCCCCTCTCTGATCATAGATAGAACCCCCCCTCTGACGATAGATAGAACCCCACTGTGATCATACATTGACCCAACCGATCATAGATAGAAGCCCCCTCTGATCATAGATAGAAACCCCACTCTGATCATAGATAGAATCCCCCTTGATCATAGATAGAACTACCCTCTGATCATAGATAGAACCCCCCGCACTCTGATCATAGATAGAACTCCCCCTCTGATCATGGGTATAACTGCCCTCTGATAATAGATAGAACCCCCTCTCTGATCATAGATAGAACAACCCCTGATCATAGACAGAACCCCCCCTGATCATAGATAGAACCCCCCCTCTGATCATAGATAGAAACCCCTGATCATAGATAGAACCCCCCTGATCATAGATAGAACCCCCCCTCTGATCATAGATAGAACCCCCACTCTGATCATAGATAGAACCCCCCCTCTGATCATAGATAGGCCCCCCCTGATCATTGATAGAACCCCCTCCCTGACCATAGATAGAAGCCCCCCTCTGATCATAGATAGAACCCCCCTCTGATCATAGATAGAACACCCCCTCTGATCATAGATAGAACCTCCCCTCTGATCATAGATAGAACCCGCCTCTGACCTTAGATAAATCCCCCCCTCTGATCATAGATAGAACACCCCCTCTGATCTTAGATAGAACCCCTCCTCTGATCATAGATAGAACCCCCGCTCTGATCATAGATAGAACCCCCCCCTCTGCTCATGGATAGAACTCCCGACTCTGATCATAGATTGAACCCCCCCCTCTGATCATGGGTATAACTGCCCTCTGATAATGGATAGAACCCCCTCTCTGATCATAGATAGAACAACCCCTGATCATAGATAGCACCCCCCCTGATCATAGATAGAACCCCCCCTCTGATCATAGATAGAATCCCCTGATCATAGATAGAACCCCCCTGATCATAGATAGAACCCCCCCTCTGATCATGGATAGAACCCCCCTCTGACCTTAGATAAATCCCCCCCTCTGATCATAGATAGAACACCCCCTCTGATCTTAGATAGAACCCCCCCTGATCATAGATACAACCCCCCCTCTGATCATAGATAGAATCCCCTGATCATAGATAGAACCCCCCGATCATAGATAGAACCCCCCCTCTGATCATGGATAGAACCCCCCTCTGATCATAGATAGAACCCCCACTCTGATCATAGATTGAACCCCCCCCCTCTGATCATTGATAGAACCCCCTCCCTGACCATAGATAGAAGCCCCCCTCTGATCATAGATAGAACCCCCCCTCTGATCATAGATAGAACCCCCCCTCTGATCATAGATAGAACCCCCCCTCTGATCATAGATAGAATCCCCTGATCATAGATAGAACCCCCCTGATCATAGATAGAACCCCCCCTCTGATCATGGATAGAACCCCCCTCTGACCTTAGATAAATCCCCCCCCCTCTGATCATAGATAGAACACCCCCTCTGATCTTAGATAGAACCCCTCCTCTGATCATAGATAGAACCCCCGCTCTGATCATAGATAGAACCCCCCCTCTGATCATGGATAGAACTCTCGACTCTGATCATAGATAGAACCCACCCTCTGATCATAGATAGAAGCCCCCCCGGATGATAGATAGAACACCCATCTGATCATAGATAGATCCCCACTCTGATCAGAGATAGAAGCCCCCCCGGATGATAGATAGAACACACCCTCTGATCATAGATAGAACCCTCGACTCTGATCATAGATAGAACACCCCCTTTGATCATAGATAGAACCCACCCTCTGATCATAGATAAAAATCCCCCCTCTGATCATTGATCGAACCCCCCCCTGACCATAGATAGAACCACGACCCTCTGATCATAGAGAGAACCCCTCCCTGATCATAGATAGAACCCCCCCTCTGATGATAGATAGAATCCCCACTCAGATCATGGATACACCCCCCCCGTGATCACAGATAGAACACCCCTCTAATCATATATAGAACCCCCCTGATCATAGATAGCACACACCCCCCCATCATAGATAGAACCCGTGCCCTCTGATCATAGTTAGAACCCCCCCTCTGATCATAGATAGACCCCCCACCACTGATCACAGTTAGAACCCCCTCTCAGATCATAGATAGAACCCCCCCCAATCATAGATAGATCCATCCCTGATCATAGATAGAACCCACCTCTGAGCATAGATAGAACCCGCCCCCTGATCATACATAGAACCCCCCTCTGATCATAGATAGAACCCTCCTTCTGATCAGAGATAGCACCCACCCGATCATAGATAGAACACCCCTCTGATTCTAGATAGAACACCCCCTCCGATCATAGACAGAATCCCCCTCTGATCATAGGCAGAAACCTCCCCTGATCATAGATAGAACCCCCTATCTGATCATAGATAGAATTCCCCTGATCATAGATAGAACCCACCGCTCTGATCATAGACAGAACCCACCCCTCTGATCATGTATAGAACCCCCCCTCTGATCATAGATAGACCCCCCACCAATGATCATAGATAGAACCCCCCCTCTTATCATAGATAACCCCCCCCGATCTTAGATAGAAACACCCCTCTGATCATAGATAGAACCCCTCCTGATCATAGATAGAACCCCCCTCTGATCATAGATAGAACCCACGCTGATCATAGATAGGACCCCCCATCTGATCATAGGTAGAACCCCCCTCTGATCATAGATAGAACCCACCCTGATCATAGTTAGGACCCCCCCTCTGATCATAGATAGAACCCCCACTCTGATCATAGATAGAATCCCCCTTGATCAAAGATAGAACCGCCCTCTGATCATAAATGGAACCACCCCCGATCATAGATAGAACCCCCCCTCTGATCATGGGTATAACTGCCCTCTGATAATAGATAGAACCCCCTCTCTGATCATAGATAGAACAACCCCTGATCATAGATAGAACCCCCCCTGATCATAGATAGAACCTCCCCTCTGATCATAGATAGAATCCCCTGATCATAGATAGAACCCCCCTGATCATAGATAGAACCCCCCCTCTAATGATAGATAGAATCCCCACTCAGATCATGGATACACCCCCCCCGTGATCACAGATAGAACACCCCTCTAATCATATATAGAACCCCCCTGATCATAGATAGCACACACCCCCCCATCATAGATAGAACCCGTGCCCTCTGATCATAGTTAGAACCCCCCCTCTGATCATAGATAGACCCCCCACCACTGATCACAGTTAGAACCCCCTCTCAGATCATAGATAGAACCCCCCCCAATCATAGATAGATCCATCCCTGATCATAGATAGAACCCACCTCTGAGCATAGATAGAACCCGCCCCCTGATCATAGATAGAACCCCCCTCTGATCATAGATAGAACCCTCCTTCTGATCAGAGATAGCACCCACCCGATCATAGATAGAACACCCCTCTGATTCTAGATAGAACACCCCCTCCGATCATAGACAGAATCCCCCTCTGATCAGAGGCAGAAACCTCCCCTGATCATAAATAGAACCCCCTATCTGATCATAGATAGAATTCCCCTGATCATAGATAGAACACACCGCTCTGATCATAGACAGAACCCACCCCTCTGATCATGTATAGAACCCCCCCTCTGATCATAGATAGACCCCCCACCAATGATCATAGATAGAACCCCCCCTCTTATCATAGATAACCCCCCCCGATCTTAGATAGAAACACCCCTCTGATCATAGATAGAACCCCTCCTGATCATAGATAGAACCCCCCTCTGATCATAGATAGAACCCACGCTGATCATAGATAGGACCCCCCATCTGATCATAGGTAGAACCCCCCTCTGATCATAGATAGAACCCACCCTGATCATAGTTAGGACCCCCCCTCTGATCATAGATAGAACCCCCACTCTGATCATAGATAGAATCCCCCTTGATCAAAGATAGAACCGCCCTCTGATCATAAATGGAACCACCCCCGATCATAGATAGAACCCCCCCTCTGATCATGGGTATAACTGCCCTCTGATAATAGATAGAACCCCCTCTCTGATCATAGATAGAACAACCCCTGATCATAGATAGAACCCCCCCTGATCATAGATAGAACCTCCCCTCTGATCATAGATAGAATCCCCTGATCATAGATAGAACCCCCCTGATCAGAGATAGAACCCCCCCTCTGATCATGGATAGAACCCCCCTTTGATCATAGATAGAACCCCCCCTCTGATCATAGATAGAACCCCCCTGATCATTGATAGAACCCCCCCTCTGATCATAGATAGAACCCCCCCTCTGATCATCGATAGAACCCCCCCCCTCTGATCATAGATAGAACCCCCCTCTGACCTTAGATAAATCCCCCCCTCTGATCATATATAGAACACCCCCTCTGATCTTAGATAGAACCCCTCCTCTGATCATAGATAGAACCCCCGCTCTGATCATAGATAGAACCCCCCCCTCTGATCATGGATAGAACCCCCGACTCTGGTCATAGATAGAACACACCCTTTGATCATAGATACAACCCTCCCTCTGATCATAGAGACAACCCCCCTGATCATAGATAGTACACCCCCTCTGATCATAAATATAACCCCCCCTCTGATCATAGATAGAAGCCCCCCCGGATGATAGACAGAACGCCCATCTGATCATAGATAGAACCCCCCCTCTGATCAGAGATAGAACACACCCTCTGATCATAGATAGAACCCCCGCCTCTGATCATAGATAGAACACACCCCTCTGATCATAGATAAAAATCCCCCCTCTGATCATTGATAGAACCCCCCCTCTGACCATAGATAGAACCACCACCCTCTGATCATAGAGAGAGCCCCCCATGATCATAGATAGAATCCCCCCTCTGATCATAGAGAGAACCCTTCCCTGATCATAGATAGAACCCCCCCTCTGATGATAGATAGAACCCCCCCTCAGATCATGGATGCACCCCCCTGTGATCACAGATAGAACACCCCTCTAATCATAGATAGAACCCCCCTGATCATAGATAGCACACACCCCCATCATAGATAGAACCCATGCCCTCTGATCATAGTTAGAACCCCCCCTCTGATCATAGATAGACCCCCCACCACTGATCACAGTTAGAACCCCCTCTCTGATCATAGATAGAACCCCCCCAATCATAGATAGAACCACCCCTGATCATAGATAGAACCCACCTCTGATCATAGATAGAACCCGCCCCCTGATCGTAGATAGAACCCCACTCTGATCATAGATAGAACCACCCCTCTGATCCTTGATGGTTCCCCCCTCCGATCATAGACAGAATCCCCCTCTGATCATAGATAGAAACCCCCTCTGATCATAGATAGAATCCCCCATCTGATCATAGATAGAATTCCCCTGATCATAGATAGAACCCCCCGATCTGATCATAGACAGAACCCAGCCCTCTGATCATGGATAGAACCCCCCCTCTGATCATAGATAGATCCACCACCACTGATCATATATAGAATCCCCCTCTGATCATAGATAAAACCCCCCCGATCATAGATAGAAACACCCCTCTGATCATAGATAGAACCCCTCCTGATCATAGATAGAACCCCCCTCTGTTCATAGATAGAACCCACGCTGATCATAGATAGGACCCCCCATCTGATCATAGGCAGAACCCCCCCTCTGATCATATGTAGAACCCACCCTGATCATTGTTAGGACCCCCCTCTGATCATAGATAGAACCCCCCTCTTATCATAGATAAAACCCAACCGATCATAGATAGAATCCCCCCTGATCACAGTTAAAACCCCCCCTCTGATCATACATAGAACCACCCCAATCATAGATAGAACCACCCCTGATCAAAGATAGAACCCACCTCTGATCATAGATAGAACCCGCCCCCTGATCATAGATAGAACCCCCCTTCTGATCATAGATAGAATCCCCCTGATCATAAATAGTACCCACCGCTCTGGTCATAGACAGAACCCACCCCTCTGATCATGGATAGAACCCCCCCTCCGATCATAGACAGAATCCCCCTCTGATCATAGATAGAAACCCCCCCTGATCATAGATAGCACCCCCCATCTGATCATAGATAGAATCCCCCTGATCATAAATAGTACCCACCGCTCTGGTCATAGACAGAACCCACCCCTCTGATCATGGATAGAACCAATTTACAATTCACAATTTAAATCGCTTTATTGGCATGATAAGGTACATCTTATGTTGCCAAAGCATCAAAATACATTTATGGTTGAACACATAAATGCAGTTCTATTCATACAGTTTATAAATATACATTCGCCTTGTTTGTATATATTCTTGTCTTAGTTTACTGGTTGTCCCTCTGTTCATGGCAAGCTGTAACATAGTGTGCCGCCAGTGTTACACAGCTTCTCTCCTCCCCCAGTAGGAAAGGGAGTTTTTGGTTGTCATTCAGATTTCTGAATTCAGGGCATATTTGGGAGAATTTTTGGTAGAAATTCTCCCTGATGTCCTGATATTTTCCACAGGCTGTGAGGAAGTGCATCTCTGTCTCAACTACTCCCAGACTGCAGTGAGAGCATATCCTGTCTTCTCTTGGCAGCCTGGTTTGCCTGTGTCTGCCTTTTTCTATCGCTAGGCTATGTTCGCTAAGTCTGTACCTTGTCAAGGTTCTTCTCAGTTTGTTATCCTTTACCATGGTCAGGTAATCAGCTATGTTGTATTGTCTGTTTAGGGCCAAGTAGCAATTGAGTTTGCTTTGGGTTTTTGTTGTTTCTGCCCAATATGTCAGATATTTTTCCTTTTGCTTAGCGACGATTGTGTTGGGTCGAATTCTTTGTGTTACCCTGTCACTGTCCTGGGACTGGTTATTGTTAGTGTTGTTAGTAGTTACTTCACTGAGTCCCAGGACTAGTTGACTGAGGGTATTTTTCTTTATGGTCAGCTCTTGGCATTTCAGGGCGTCGTAGTGATAGCATTGGGGGTTGCTCATTTGTAGGTGATTCCAAAATTTGGTGGCTCTTTTTTGGATAGTGATTATTAATGGATATTGGCCTAGTTCCGCCCTGCATGCATTGTTTACTGTTTTCCTTTGAGTCCGGAGGATACTTTTACAGAATTCTGCATGTAGGATCTCAATTGGGTGTTTGTCCCATTTTGCAAATTCTTGTTGTGTTGGCGGTTCCCATACCTCACTGCCATAGAGTGCAATTGGTTCAATTACTGATTTGAAAATTTTGAGCCAAATGCTAATTGGGATTTCTATTTGGATTGATTTTTTGATGGCATAGAAAGCCCTTCTTGCTTTCTCTTTCAGTTCACTCACAGCCAGTTTGAAGTTTCCTGCAGAACTGATTTTTAAGCCCAAGTATGTGTAGTGAGTGGTTTGTTCAATTTTGGTTGTTCCTACTGTGAAATTTATTTTGGGTCCCTGATGTTTGGATCTTTGCTGGAACACAAGGACTTTGGTTGTTTCCCCCTCTGATCATAGATAGACCCCCCACCACTGATCATAGATAGAACCCCCCCTCTTATCATAGATAAACCCCCCCCGATCATAGATAGAAACACCCCTCTGATCATAGATAGAACCCCTCCTGATCATAGATAGAACCCCCTCTGATCATAGATAGAACCCACGCTGATAATAGATAGACCCCCCACCACTGATCATAGATAGAACCCCCCCTCTTATCATAGATAAATACCCCCCCGATCATAGATAGAAACACCCCTCTGATCATAGATAGAACCCCTCCTGATCATAGATAGACCCCCCCTCTGATCATAGATAGAACACACGCTGATCATAGATAGGACCCCCCATCTGATCATAGGTAGAACCCCCGCTCTGATCATACATAGAACCCACCCTGATCATAGTTAGGACCCCCCCTGGTCATAGATAGAACCCCCCCGATCATAGATAGAACCACGCTCTGATCATATATAGAATCCCCCTTGATCACAGATAGAACCACCCTCTGATCATAAATGGAACCACCCCAGATCATAGATAGAACCCACCACTCTGATCATAGATAGAACACTCTCCCACGCTGATCACAGATAGAACCCCCCCTCTGATCATGGGTATAACTCCCCTCTGATAATAGATAGAACCCCCTCTCTGATCATAGATAGAACCCCCCTCTGATCATAGATAAAAACCACGCTGATCATAGATAGGCCCCCCCATCTGATCATAGGTAGAACCCCCCTCTGATCATACATAGAACCCACCGTGATCATAGTTAGGACACCCCCTCTGACCATAGATAGAACCCCACTCTGATCATACATAGACCCCCCCCGATCATAGATAGAACCACCCTCTGATCATAGATAGAACCCCCACTCTGATCATAGATAGAATCCCCCTTGATCATACATAGAAACACCCCTCTGACCATAGATAGAACCACCACCCTCTGATCATAGAGAGAGCCCCCCCGATCATAGATAGAATCCCCGCTCTGATCATAGATAGAACCACCCCTGATCATAGATAGAACCCCCCCTGATCATAGATAGAATCCGCTCTCTGATCATAGATAGAATCCCCGGATCATAGATAGAACCCCCCTGATCATAGATAGAACACCCCCTCTGATCATGGATAGAACACCCCCTCTGATCATAGATAGAACCCCCCCTCTGATCATAGATAGAACCCCCCGATCACTGATAGAACCCCCCTCTGACCATAGATAGAACCCCACTCTGACCTTAGATAGAAACCCCCCTCTGATCATAGATAGAAACCCCCCCTCTGATCATAGATAGAACCCCCCCTCTGATCATGGATTGAACCCCCCACTCTGATCATAGATAGAACACCCCCTCTGATCATAGATAGAACCCACACTCTGATCATAGATACCCCCCTCTCTGATCATAGATACAACCCTCCCTCTGATCATAGAGAGAACCACCCCGACCATAGATAGTGCACCCCCTCTGATCATAGATATAACCCCCCTTCTGATCATAGCGAGAAGCCCCCCCGGATGATAGATAGAATGCCCATCTGATCATAGATAGAACCCCCCCTCTGATCAGAGATAGAACACCTCCTCTGATCATAGATAGAACCCCCCCTCTGATCAGAGATAGAACACCCCTCTGATCAGAGATAGAACACCTCCTCTGATCATACATAGAACCCCCCCTCTGACCATAGATAGAACCACCAACCTCTGATCATAGAGAGAGCCCCCCCTGATCATAGATAGAATCCCCCCTCTGATCATAGAGAGAACCCCTCCCTGATCATAGATAGAATCCCCCCTCTGATCATAGAGAGAACCTCTCCCTGATCATAGATAGCAACCCCCCTCTGATGCTAGATAGAAAACCCCTCTGATCATGGATACAACCCCCCGTGATCACAGATAGAACTCCCCTCTAATCATAGATAGAACCCCCCTGATCATAGATAGCACACACCCCCCATCATAGATAGAACCCGTGCCCTCTGATCATAGATAGACCCCCCACCACTGATCATAGATAGAACCCCCCCTCTTATCATAGATAGAACACCCCCAATCATAGATTGAAACACCCCTCTGATCATAGATAGATACCCCCGATCACTGATAGAAACCACCCACAATTCACAATTCACAATTCAAATCGCTTTATTGGCATGATAAGTTACATCTTATGTTGCCAAAGCATCAAAATACATTTATGGTTTACCACATAAACGCAGTTCTATTCATACAGTGTATAAACAGGTATATCCCTGAGTGTATAAATATACATTCGCATTGTTTATATATATTCTTTTCTTAGTTTACTGGTTGGCTCTCTGTTCATGGCAAGCTGTAACATAGCGTGCCGCCAGTGTTATACAGCTTCTCTCCTCTCCCAGTAGGAATGGGAGTTTTTGGTTGTCATTCAGATTTCTGAAATCAGGGCATATTTGTGAGAATTTTTGGTAGAAATTCTCCCTGATGCCCTGATATTTTCCACAAGCTGTGAGGAAGTGCATCTCTGTCTCCACCACTCCCTGACTGCAGTGCGAGCATATCCTGTCCTCTCTTGGCAGCCTGGTCTGCCTGTGTCTGCCTTTTTCGATCGCTAGGCTATGTTCGCTAAGTCTGTACCTTGTCAAGGTTCTTCTCAGTTTGTTATCCTTTACCATGGTCAGGTAACCAGCTATGTTGTATTGTCTGTTTAGGGCCAAGTAGCAATTGAGTTTGCTTTGGGTTTTTGTTGTTTCTGCCCAATATGTCAGATATTTTTCCTTTTGCTTAGCGACGATTGTGTTGGGTCGAATTCTTTGTGTTACCCTGTCACTGTCCTGGGGCTGGTTATTGTTAGTATTGTTAGTAGTTACTTCACTGAGTCCCAGGACTAGTTGACTGAGGGTATTCTTCTTTATGGTCAGCTCTTGGCATTTCAGGGCGTCGTAGTGATAGCATTGGGGATTGCTCATTTGTAGGTGATTCCAAAATTTGGTGGCTCTTTTTTGGATAGTGATTATTAATGGATATTGGCCTAGTTCCGCCCTGCATGCATTGTTTACTGTTTTCCTTTGAGTCCGGAGGATACTTTTACAGAATTCTGCATGTAGGATCTCAATTGGGTGTTTGTCCCATTTTGCAAATTCTTGTTGAGTTAGCGGTCCCCATACCTCACTGCCATAGAGTGCAATTGGTTCAATTACTGATTTGAAAATTTTGAGCCAAATGCTAATTGGAATTTCTATTTGGATTGATTTTTTGATGGCATAGAAAGCCCTTCTTGCTTTCTCTTTCAGTTCATTCACAGCCAGTTTGAAGTTTCCCGTAGAACTGATTTTTAAGCCCAAGTATGTGTAGTTAGTGGTTTGTTCAATTTTGGTTGTTCCTACTGTGAAATTTATTTTGGGTCCCTGATGTTTGGATCTTTGCTGGAACACAAGGACTTTGGTTTTTTGGGGATTTATTGTCAGGGCCCAAGTCTGGCAGTACGACTCCAGCAGGTCCAGGTTTTGCTGTAGCCCCTCTTTAGTAGGTGACAGCAGAACCAGGTCGTCTGCATAGAGGAGGAATTTAACCTTGGATTCATATAGGGTGAGGCCGGGTGCTGTAGATTGTTCAAGTAGTTTTGCCAATCCATTTATGTAAATATTAAAGAGTGTCGGTGAGATTGGCGAGCCCTGCGTCACCCCCCGCCCCTGTGGGAAGTATTTTGTTTGTTTGTCTCCAATTTTAACTGCACATTTGTTGTTTGTATACATTGATTTAATTACATCATATGTTTTCCCTCCTACCCCACTTCCGATAAGTTTCAGGAATAAACCGTCATGCCAGATGGAGTCGAAAGCCTTCTGGAAATCTACAAAGCATGCGTAGATTTTGCTTTTGTTATGGTGAACGTGTTTGTCAATTAGGGTCTGTAGGGTGAAGATATGATCGGATGTTCTATAGTTTGGCAGGAATCCAATTTGGCTTTTACTCAAGACATTGTGCTCCTCAAGGAAGTTTATAAGTCTTTTGTTTATGATGCTACAGAATACCTTCCCCAGGTTACTGTTTACACAGATGCCTCGACCTCTGATCATAGATAGAGCCCACCCTGATCATTGATAGAACCCCCTCTCTGATCATAGATAGAAGCCCCACTCTGATCATAGATAGAACCCCCCCACTCTGATCATAGATAGAACCCCCCCTCTGATCATAGATAGAACCCCCCCTCTGATTATAGAGAGATTCCCACTCTGATCATAGATAGAACCACCTGCCTCTGATCATAGATAGAATCCCCCCTCTGATCATGGACAGAAACCCCCCCTGATCATAGATAGAACCCCCCCTTCTGATCATAGATAGAACCCAATTCACAATTCACAATTCAAATCGCTTTATTGGCATGATAAGTTACATCTTATGTTGCCAAAGCATCAAAATACATTTATGGTTTACCACATAAACGCAGTTCTATTCATACAGTGTATAAACAGGTATATCCCTGAGTGTATAAATATACATTCGCATTGTTTATATATATTCTTTTCTTAGTTTACTGGTTGTCCCTCTGTTCATGGCAAGCTGTAACATAGTGTGCCGCCAGTGTTATACAGCTTCTCTCCTCTCCCAGTAGGAATGGGAGTTTTTGGTTGTCATTCAGATTTCTGAAATCAGGGCATATTTGTGAGAATTTTTGGTAGAAATTCTCCCTGATGCCCTGATATTTTCCACAAGCTGTGAGGAAGTGCATCTCTGTCTCCACCACTCCCTGACTGCAGTGAGAGCATATCCTGTCCTCTCTTGGCAGCCTGGTCTGCCTGTGTCTGCCTTTTTCGATCGCTAGGCTATGTTCGCTAAGTCTGTACCTTGTCAAGGTTCTTCTCAGTTTGTTATCCTTTACCATGGTCAGGTAATCAGCTATGTTGTATTGTCTGTTTAGGGCCAAGTAGCAATTGAGTTTGCTTTGGGTTTTTGTTGTTTCTGCCCAATATGTCAGATATTTTTCCTTTTGCTTAGCGACGATTGTGTTGGGTCGAATTCTTTGTGTTACCCTGTCACTGTCCTGGGGCTGGTTATTGTTAGTATTGTTAGTAGTTACTTCACTGAGTCCCAGGACTAGTTGACTGAGGGTATTCTTCTTTATGGTCAGCTCTTGGCATTTCAGGGCGTCGTAGTGATAGCATTGGGGATTGCTCATTTGTAGGTGATTCCAAAATTTGGTGGCTCTTTTTTGGATAGTGATTATTAATGGATATTGGCCTAGTTCCGCCCTGCATGCATTGTTTACTGTTTTCCTTTGAGTGCGGAGGATACTTTTACAGAATTCTGCATGTAGGATCTCAATTGGGTGTTTGTCCCATTTTGCAAATTCTTGTTGAGTTAGCGGTCCCCATACCTCACTGCCATAGAGTGCAATTGGTTCAATTACTGATTTGAAAATTTTGAGCCAAATGCTAATTGGGATTTCTATTTGGATTGATTTTTTGATGGCATAGAAAGCCCTTCTTGCTTTCTCTTTCAGTTCATTCACAGCCAGTTTGAAGTTTCCCGTAGAACTGATTTTTAAGCCCAAGTATGTGTAGTTAGTGGTTTGTTCAATTTTGGTTGTTCCTACTGTGAAATTTATTTTGGGTCCCTGATGTTTGGATCTTTGCTGGAACACAAGGACTTTGGTTTTTTGGGGATTTATTGTCAGGGCCCAAGTCTGGCAGTACGACTCCAGCAGGTCCAGGTTTTGCTGTAGCCCCTCTTTAGTAGGTGACAGCAGAACCAGGTCGTCTGCATAGAGGAGGAATTTAACCTTGGATTCATATAGGGTGAGGCCGGGTGCTGTAGATTGTTCAAGTAGTTTTGCCAATCCATTTATGTAAATATTAAAGAGTGTCGGTGAGATTGGCGAGCCCTGCGTCACCCCCCGCCCCTGTGGGAAGTATTTTGTTTGTTTGTCTCCAATTTTAACTGCACATTTGTTGTTTGTATACATTGATTTAATTACATCATATGTTTTCCCTCCTACCCCACTTTCGATAAGTTTCAGGAATAAACCGTCATGCCAGATGGAGTCAAAAGCCTTCTGGAAATCTACAAAGCATGCGTAGATTTTGCTTTTGTTATGGTGAACGTGTTTGTCAATTAGGGTCTGTAGGGTGAAGATATGATCGGATGTTCTATAGTTTGGCAGGAATCCAATTTGGCTTTTACTCAAGACATTGTGCTCCTCAAGGAAGTTTATAAGTCTTTTGTTTATGATGCTACAGAATACCTTCCCCAGGTTACTGTTTACACAGATGCCTCGATAGTTGTTTGGGTCGATTTTGTCCCCACTTTTGTATATGGGCGTTATGAGTCCTTTGTTCCAGATATCAGGGAAATAACCGACACTCAGAACCAAGTTGAAGAGTTTTAGGATAGCCAGTTTCATTTTGTTGTCTGTGTGTTTAATCATCTCGTTTAGTATGCCGTCTGTCCCGCAGGCTTTTCCTGGTCGCAGGTCCTTGAGTTTTTCAAGAAGTTCTTTTTCTGTTATTATGGCGTCCAGTGGGTTTTGGTTATCTTTTATGGCCATTTCTAGCTTTTCCAGTTTTTTGCATATTTGGTGTTGCTCTGGTCTTAGTGTGTTTTTCTGGTATAATTTTTCAAAGTGGTTTACCCATGTGTCCCCATTTTGAATGGCCAAATCGTCGTGTTGTTTTTTGTGTAGTGTTTTCAAGTTTTCCCAGAAACAATTGGAATCAATGGATTCCTCCATGGAGCTGAGTGTATTCTTAATATATTGCTCTTTTTTGGTTCTGAGTGTGTTTCTGTATTGTGTTAGTGTCTGACAATAAGTAAGGCGTAGTTCCTCGTTTTCTGGATGTCTGTGTTTTTGGTTTGATATTTTCATATCAACCCCCCCAATCATAGATAGAACCACCCCGATCATAGATAGAACCCACCTCTGATCACAGATAGAACCAACCTTCTGATCATAGATAGCACCCACCCGATCATAGATAGAACCCCCCCTCTGATCCTAGATAGAACCCCCCCTCCGATCATAGACATAATCCCCCTATGATCATAGATAGAAACCCCCCCTGATCATAGATAGAAACCCCCATCTGATCATAGATAGAATTCCCCTGATCATAGATAGAATCCCCCGCTCTGATTATAGACAGAAGCCACCCCTCTGATCATGGATAGAACCCCCCCTCTTATCATAGATAAACCCCCCGCAATCATAGATAGAAACACCCCTCTGATAATAGATAGAGCCCCTGCTGATCATAGATAGCACCCCGCTCTGATCATAGATAGAACCCACGCTGATCATAGATAGGACCCCCCATTTAATCATAGTTAGAACCCCCCCTCTGAGCATACATAGAACCCACGCTGTTCATAGTTAGGACCCCCCCTCTGATCATAGATGGAACCCCCCCTCTGACCATAGATAGAATCCCCCTCTGATCATAGATAGAACCCCCACTCTGATCATCGATAGAATCCCCGTTGATCATTGATAGAACTCCCCCTCTGATCATGGATAGAACACCCCCTCTGATCATAGATAGAACCCCCCCTCTGATCATGGGTATAACTCCCCTCTGATATTAGATAGAACCCACTCTCTGATCATAGATAGAACCCCCCCTGATCATAGATAGAACCCCCCCTGATCATAGATAGAACCCCCACTCTGATCATAGATAGAACCCATGATCATAGATAGAACCCCCCTGATCATAGATAGAACCCCCCCTCTGATCATGGGTATAACTCCCCTCTGATATTAGATAGAACCCCCTCTCTGATCATAGATAGAACCACCCCGATCATAGATAGAAACCCCCTGATCATAGATAGAACCCCCCCTCTGATCATAGATAGAACCCCTGATCATAGATAGAACCCCCCCCTCTGATCATGGATAGAACCCCCCCTCTGATCAAATGTAGATCCCCCCTCTGATCATAGATAGAACCCCCTCTCTGATAATAGATAGGGCCCCCCCTGATCATTGATAGAACCCCCTCTCTGATCATAGACAGAACCCGCCCTGACCTTAGATAGAACCCCCCTCTGATCATAGATAGAACCCCCCCTCTGATCATACGTAGAAACCCCCTCTGATCGTAGATAGAACCCCCCTCTGATCTTAGATAGAATCCCCCTCTGACCATAGATAAACCCCCCCTCTGATCATAGATAGAACACCCACTCTGATCTTAGATAGAACCCCCCCTCTGATCATCGATAGAACCCCCCACTCTGATCATACGTAGAAACCCCCTCTGATCGTAGATAGAACCCCCCTCTGATCTTAGATAGAACACCCCCTCTGATCATAGATAGAACCCACCCTCTGATCATAGATAGAAACTCCTCTGATCATAGATACAACCCTCCCTCTGATCATAGAGAGAACCCCCCCGATCATAGATAGTACACCCGCTCTGATCATAGATACAAACCCCCTCTGATCATAGATAGAAGCCTCCCCGGATGATAGATATAACGCCCATCTGATCATAGATAGAACCCCCGCTCTGATCAGAGATACAACACCCCCTCTGATCATAGATAGAATCCCCCCCTCTGATCATAGATGGATCACCCACCTCTGATCATAGATAGAAATCCCCCTCTGATTATAGATAGAACCACCTCCCTCTGATCAGAGATAGAATCCCCCCTCTGATCGTGGATAAAACCCCCACTCTGATCATAGATAGAACCCCCCGCTGATCACAGTTAGAACCCCCCCTCTGATCATAGATAGAACCCCCCCAATCATAGATAGAACCACCCCTGATCATAGATAGAACCCACCTCTGATCATAGATAGAACCCGCCCCCTAATCATAGACAGAACCCCCCTCTGATCATAGATAGAACCATCCTTCTGATCATAGACAGCACCCACCCGATCATAGATAGAAGCCCCCCTCTGATCCTAGATAGAACACCCCCTCCGATCATAGACAGAATCCCCCTCTGATCATAGATAGAACCCCCCCTGATCATAGATAGAACCCCCCATCTGATCATAGATAGAACCCCCCGCTCTGATCATAGACAGAACCCACCCCTCTGAACATGGATAGAACCCACTCTCTGATCATAGATAGACCCCCCACCAATGATCATAGATAGAACCCCTCCTGATGATAGATAGAACCCCCTTCTGATCATACATAGAACCCACCCTGACCATAGTTAGGACCCCCCCTCTGATCATAGATAGAACCCCCCCTCTGACCATTGATAGAACCCCACTCTGATCATACATTGACCCACCCGATCATAGATAGAACCCCCCTCTGATCATAGATAGAACCCCCACTCTGATCATAGATAGAATCCCCCTTGATCATAGACAGAACCGCCCTCTGATCATAAATGGAACCACCCCCGATCATAGATAGAACCCACCACTCTGATCATAGATAGAACCGCCCCCCCCACTCTGATCATAGATAGAACTCCCCCTCTGATCATGGGTATAACTGCCCTCTGATAATAGATACAACCCCCTCTCTGATCATAGATAGAACCACCCCTGATCATAGATAGAACCCCCCCCGATCATAGATAGAACCCCCCCTCGGATCATGGGTATAACTCCCCTCTGATATTAGATAGAACCCCCTCTCTGATCATAGATAGAACCACCCCTGATCATAGATAGAACCCCCCCTCTGATCATAGATAGAACCCCTGATCATAGATAGAACCCCCCCTCTGATCATGGATAGAACCCCCCCTCTGATCATAGGTAGATCCCCCCCTCTGATCATAGATAGAACCCCCCGGTCACTGATATAACCCCCCCTCTGATAATAGATAGGGCCCCCCCTGATCATAGATAGAACCCCCCCTCTGATCATAGATAGAACCCCCCCTCTGATCATAGATAGAAACCCCCTCTGATCGTAGATAGAACCCCTCTCTGATCATAGATAGAATCCCCCTCTGACCATAGATAAACCCCCCCTCTGATCATAGATAGAACACCCACTCTGATCTTAGATAGAACCCCTCCTCTGGTCATAGATAGAACCCCCCCTCTGATCATAGGTAGAACCCCACTCTGATCATGGATAGAACCCCCCACTCTGATCATAGATAGAACACCCCCTCTGATCATAGATAGACCCCACCCTCTGATCATAGATAGAACCTCCTCTGATCATAGATACAACCCTTCCTCTGATCATAGAGGGAACCCCCCCGATCAAAGATAGTACACCCGTTCTGATCATAGATACAAACCCCCTCTGATCATAGATAGAAGCCTCCCCGGATGATAGATATAACGCCCCTCTGATCATAGATAGAACCCCCCCTGATCATAGATAGAACCCCCCATCTGATCATAGATAGAACCCCCCGCTCTGATCATAGACAGAACCCACCCCTCTGAACATGGATAGAACCCCCCCTCTGATCATGGATAGAACCCCCCCTCTGATCATAGGTAGATCCCCCCCTCTGATCATAGATAGAACCCCCCGGTCACTGATATAACCCCCCCTCTGATAATAGATAGGGCCCCCCCTGATCATAGATAGAACCCCCCCTCTGATCATAGATAGAACCCCCCCTCTGATCATAGATAGAAACCCCCTCTGATCGTAGATAGAACCCCTCTCTGATCATAGATAGAATCCCCCTCTGACCATAGATAAACCCCCCCTCTGATCATAGATAGAACCCCCCCTCTGATCATAGATAGAACCCCCCCTCTGATCATGGATAGAACCCCCCCTCTGATCATAGGTAGATCCCCCCCTCTGATCATAGATAGAACCCCCCGGTCACTGATATAACCCCCCCTCTGATAATAGATAGGGCCCCCCCTGATCATAGATAGAACCCCCCCTCTGATCATAGATAGAACCCCCCCTCTGATCATAGATAGAAACCCCCTCTGATCGTAGATAGAACCCCTCTCTGATCATAGATAGAATCCCCCTCTGACCATAGATAAACCCCCCCTCTGATCATAGATAGAACACCCACTCTGATCTTAGATAGAACCCCTCCTCTGGTCATAGATAGAACCCCCCCTCTGATCATAGGTAGAACCCCACTCTGATCATGGATAGAACCCCCCACTCTGATCATAGATAGAACACCCCCTCTGATCATAGATAGACCCCACCCTCTGATCATAGATAGAACCTCCTCTGATCATAGATACAACCCTCCCTCTGATCATAGAGGGAACCCCCCCGATCAAAGATAGTACACCCGTTCTGATCATAGATACAAACCCCCTCTGATCATAGATAGAAGCCTCCCCGGATGATAGATATAACGCCCCTCTGATCATAGATAGAACCCCCCCTGATCATAGATAGAACCCCCCATCTGATCATAGATAGAACCCCCCGCTCTGATCATAGACAGAACCCACCCCTCTGAACATGGATAGAACCCACTCTCTGATCATAGATAAACCCCCCACCAATGATCATAGATAGAACCCCTCCTGATGATAGATAGAACCCCCCTCTGATCATACATAGAACCCACCCTGACCATAGTTAGGACCCCCGCTCTGATCATAGATAGAACCCCCCCTCTGACCATAGATAGAACCCCACTCTGATCATACATTGACCCACCCGATCATAGATAGAACCCCCCTCTGATCATAGATAGAACTCCCACTCTGATCATAGATAGAATCCCCCTTGATCATAGACAGAACCGCCCTCTGATCATAAATGGAACCACCCCCGATCATAGATAGAACCCACCACTCTGATCATAGATAGAACCGCCCCCCCCACTCTGATCATAGATAGAACCCCCCCTCTGATCATGGGTATAACTGCCCTCTGATAATAGATACAACCCCCTCTCTGATCATAGATAGAACCACTCCTGATCATAGATAGAACCCCCCGATCATAGATAGAACCCCCCCTCTGATCATGGGTATAACTCCCCTCTGATATTAGATAGAACCCCCTCTCTGATCATAGATAGAACCACCCCTGATCATAGATAGAAACCCCCTGATCATAGATAGAACCCCCGCTCTGCTCATAGATAGAACCCCTGATCATAGATAGAACCCCCCCTCTGATCATGGATAGAACCCTCCCTCTGATCATAGGTAGATCCCCCCCTCTGATCATAGATAGAACCCCCCGGTCACTGATAGAACCCCCCCTCTGATAATAGATAGGGCCCCCCTGATCATAGATAGAACCCCCCCTCTGATCATAGATAGAACCCCCCCTCTGATCATAGATAGAAACCCCCTCTGATCGTAGATAGAACCCCTCTCTGATCATAGATAGAATCCCCCTCTGACCATAGATAAACCCCCCCTCTGATCATAGATAGAACACCCACTCTGATCTTAGATAGAACCCCTCCTCTGATCATAGATAGAACCCCCCCTCTGATCATAGATAGAACCCCACTCTGATCATGGATAGAACCCCCCACTCTGATCATAGATAGAACACCCCCTCTGATCATAGATAGAACCCACCCTCTGATCATAGATAGAACCTGCTCTGATCATAGATACAACCCTCCCTCTGATCATAGAGAGAACCCCCCCGATCAAAGATAGTACACCCGTTCTGATCATAGATACAAACCCCTTCTGATCATAGATAGAAGCCTCCCCGGATGATAGATATAACGCCCATCTGATCATAGATTGAACCCCCGCTCTGATCAGAGATAGAACACCCCCTCTGATCATAGATAGAATCCCCCCCTCTGATCATAGATAGATCACCCACCTCTGATCATAGATAGAAATCCCCCTCTGATTATAGATAGAACCACCCCTCTCTGATCATAGATCGAATCCCACCTCTGATCGTGGATAAAACCCCCACTATGATCATAGATAGAACCCCCCCGATCACAGTTAGAACCCCCCCTCTGATCATAGATAGAACCCCCCCAATCATAGATAGAACCACCCCTGATCATAGATAGAACCCACCTCTGATCATAGATAGAACCCGCCCCCTGATCATAGACAGAACCCCCCTCTGATCATAGAAAGAACCCTCCTTCTGATCATAGACAGCACCCACCCGATCATAGATAGAACCCCCCCTCTGATCCTAGATAGAACACCCCCTCCGATCATAGACAGAATCCCCCTCTGGTCATAGATAGAACCCCCCCCTGATCATAGATAGAATCCCCCATCTGATCATAGATAGAACCCCCCGCTCTGATCATAGACAGAACCCACCCCTCTGAACATGGATAGAACCCACCCTCTGATCATAGATAGACCTCCTACCAATGATCATAGATAGAACCCCTCCTGATGATAGATAGAACCCCCCTCTGATCATACATAGAACCCACCCTGACCATAGTTAGGACCCCCCCTCTGATCATAGATAGAACCCCCCCTCTGACCATAGATAGAACCCCACTCTGATCATACATTGACCCACCCGATCATAGATAGAACCCCCCTCTGATCATAGATAGAACCCCCACTCTGATCATAGATAGAATCCCCCTTGATCATAGATAGAACCGCCCTCTGATCAGAAATGGAACCACCCCCGATCATAGATAGAACCCACCACTCTGATCATAGATAGAACCGCCCCCCCCCACTCTGATCATAGATAGAACCCCCCCTCTGATCATGGGTATAACTGCCCTCTGATAATAGATAGAACCCCCTCTCTGATCATAGATAGAACCACCCCTGGTCATAGATAGAACCTCCCCTGATCATAGATATAACCCCCCCTCTGATCACAGATAGAATCCACTGATCATAGATAGATCCCCCCTGATCATAGATAGAACCCCCCCTCTGACCATGGATAGAACGCCCCTCTGATCATAGATAGAACCCCCCCTCTGATCATAGGTAGAAATCCCCTCTGATCATAGATAGGGCCCCCTGATCATTGATAGAACCCCCTCTCTGACCATATATAGAACCCCCCCTCTGACCTTAGATAGACACCCCTCTGATCATAGATAGAACCCCCCCTCTGATCATAGATATTACCCCCCTCTGATCATAGATAGAACCCCCCCTCTGACCTTAGATAAATCCCCCCTCTGATCATAAATAGAACACCCCCTCTGATCTTAGATAGAACCCCTCCTCTGATCATAGATAGAACCCCCACTCTGATCATAGATAGAACCCCCCCTCTGATCATGGAGAGAACCCCCCCGATCATAGATACCCCCCTCTCTGATCATAGACACAACACTCCCTCTGATCATAGAGAGAACCCCCCTGATCATAGATAGTACACCCCCTCTGATCATAGATATAACCCCCCCTCTGATCATAGATAGAAGGCCCCCCGGATGATAGATAGAACGCCCATCTGATCATAGATGGAACCCCCACTCTGATCATAGATAGAATCCCCCTTGATCATAGACAGAACCGCCCTCTGATCATAAATGGAACCACCCCCGATCATAGATAGAACCCACCACTCTGATCATAGATAGAACCGCCCCCCCCACTCTGATCATAGATAGAACCCCCCCTCTGATCATGGGTATAACTGCCCTCTGATAATAGATACAACCCCCTCTCTGATCATAGATAGAACCACCCCTGATCATAGATAGAACCCCCCCCGATCATAGATAGAACCCCCCCTCGGATCATGGGTATAACTCCCCTCTGATATTAGATAGAACCCCCTCTCTGATCATAGATAGAACCACCCCTGATCATAGATAGAACCCCCCCTCTGATCATAGATAGAACCCCTGATCATAGATAGAACCCCCCCTCTGATCATGGATAGAACCCCCCCTCTGATCATAGGTAGATCCCCCCCTCTGATCATAGATAGAACCCCCCGGTCACTGATATAACCCCCCCTCTGATAATAGATAGGGCCCCCCCTGATCATAGATAGAACCCCCCCTCTGATCATAGATAGAACCCCCCCTCTGATCATAGATAGAAACCCCCTCTGATCGTAGATAGAACCCCTCTCTGATCATAGATAGAATCCCCCTCTGACCATAGATAAACCCCCCCTCTGATCATAGATAGAACACCCACTCTGATCTTAGATAGAACCCCTCCTCTGGTCATAGATAGAACCCCCCCTCTGATCATAGGTAGAACCCCACTCTGATCATGGATAGAACCCCCCACTCTGATCATAGATAGAACACCCCCTCTGATCATAGATAGACCCCACCCTCTGATCATAGATAGAACCTCCTCTGATCATAGATACAACCCTCCCTCTGATCATAGAGGGAACCCGCCCGATCAAAGATAGTACACCCGTTCTGATCATAGATACAAACCCCCTCTGATCATAGATAGAAGCCTCCCCGGATGATAGATATAACGCCCCTCTGATC
Source organism: Somniosus microcephalus (assembly GCF_052327205.1). Lineage (NCBI taxonomy): Eukaryota > Metazoa > Chordata > Chondrichthyes > Squaliformes > Somniosidae > Somniosus > Somniosus microcephalus. Next base: position 130,862,068 of record NC_140994.1, read on the forward strand.
ATAGATAGAACCCCCCCTGATCATAGATAGAACCCCCCATCTGATCATAGATAGAACCCCCCGCTCTGATCATAGACAGAACCCACCCCTCTGAACATGGATAGAACCCACTCTCTGATCATAGATAAACCCCCCACCAATGATCATAGATAGAACCCCTCCTGATGATAGATAGAACCCCCCTCTGATCATACATAGAACCCACCCTGACCATAGTTAGGACCCCCGCTCTGATCATAGATAGAACCCCCCCTCTGACCATAGATAGAACCCCACTCTGATCATACATTGACCCACCCGATCATAGATAGAACCCCCCTCTGATCATAGATAGAACTCCCACTCTGATCATAGATAGAATCCCCCTTGATCATAGACAGAACCGCCCTCTGATCATAAATGGAACCACCCCCGATCATAGATAGAACCCACCACTCTGATCATAGATAGAACCGCCCCCCCCACTCTGATCATAGATAGAACCCCCCCTCTGATCATGGGTATAACTGCCCTCTGATAATAGATACAACCCCCTCTCTGATCATAGATAGAACCACTCCTGATCATAGATAGAACCCCCCGATCATAGATAGAACCCCCCCTCTGATCATGGGTATAACTCCCCTCTGATATTAGATAGAACCCCCTCTCTGATCATAGATAGAACCACCCCTGATCATAGATAGAAACCCCCTGATCATAGATAGAACCCCCGCTCTGCTCATAGATAGAACCCCTGATCATAGATAGAACCCCCCCTCTGATCATGGATAGAACCCTCCCTCTGATCATAGGTAGATCCCCCCCTCTGATCATAGATAGAACCCCCCGGTCACTGATAGAACCCCCCCTCTGATAATAGATAGGGCCCCCCTGATCATAGATAGAACCCCCCCTCTGATCATAGATAGAACCCCCCCTCTGATCATAGATAGAAACCCCCTCTGATCGTAGATAGAACCCCTCTCTGATCATAGATAGAATCCCCCTCTGACCATAGATAAACCCCCCCTCTGATCATAGATAGAACACCCACTCTGATCTTAGATAGAACCCCTCCTCTGATCATAGATAGAACCCCCCCTCTGATCATAGATAGAACCCCACTCTGATCATGGATAGAACCCCCCACTCTGATCATAGATAGAACACCCCCTCTGATCATAGATAGAACCCACCCTCTGATCATAGATAGAACCTGCTCTGATCATAGATACAACCCTCCCTCTGATCATAGAGAGAACCCCCCCGATCAAAGATAGTACACCCGTTCTGATCATAGATACAAACCCCTTCTGATCATAGATAGAAGCCTCCCCGGATGATAGATATAACGCCCATCTGATCATAGATTGAACCCCCGCTCTGATCAGAGATAGAACACCCCCTCTGATCATAGATAGAATCCCCCCCTCTGATCATAGATAGATCACCCACCTCTGATCATAGATAGAAATCCCCCTCTGATTATAGATAGAACCACCCCTCTCTGATCATAGATCGAATCCCACCTCTGATCGTGGATAAAACCCCCACTATGATCATAGATAGAACCCCCCCGATCACAGTTAGAACCCCCCCTCTGATCATAGATAGAACCCCCCCAATCATAGATAGAACCACCCCTGATCATAGATAGAACCCACCTCTGATCATAGATAGAACCCGCCCCCTGATCATAGACAGAACCCCCCTCTGATCATAGAAAGAACCCTCCTTCTGATCATAGACAGCACCCACCCGATCATAGATAGAACCCCCCCTCTGATCCTAGATAGAACACCCCCTCCGATCATAGACAGAATCCCCCTCTGGTCATAGATAGAACCCCCCCCTGATCATAGATAGAATCCCCCATCTGATCATAGATAGAACCCCCCGCTCTGATCATAGACAGAACCCACCCCTCTGAACATGGATAGAACCCACCCTCTGATCATAGATAGACCTCCTACCAATGATCATAGATAGAACCCCTCCTGATGATAGATAGAACCCCCCTCTGATCATACATAGAACCCACCCTGACCATAGTTAGGACCCCCCCTCTGATCATAGATAGAACCCCCCCTCTGACCATAGATAGAACCCCACTCTGATCATACATTGACCCACCCGATCATAGATAGAACCCCCCTCTGATCATAGATAGAACCCCCACTCTGATCATAGATAGAATCCCCCTTGATCATAGATAGAACCGCCCTCTGATCAGAAATGGAACCACCCCCGATCATAGATAGAACCCACCACTCTGATCATAGATAGAACCGCCCCCCCCCCACTCTGATCATAGATAGAACCCCCCCTCTGATCATGGGTATAACTGCCCTCTGATAATAGATAGAACCCCCTCTCTGATCATAGATAGAACCACCCCTGGTCATAGATAGAACCCCCCCTGATCATAGATATAACCCCCCCTCTGATCACAGATAGAATCCACTGATCATAGATAGATCCCCCCTGATCATAGATAGAACCCCCCCTCTGACCATGGATAGAACGCCCCTCTGATCATAGATAGAACCCCCCCTCTGATCATAGGTAGAAATCCCCTCTGATCATAGATAGGGCCCCCTGATCATTGATAGAACCCCCTCTCTGACCATATATAGAACCCCCCCTCTGACCTTAGATAGACACCCCTCTGATCATAGATAGAACCCCCCCTCTGATCATAGATATTACCCCCCTCTGATCATAAATAGAACCCCCCCTCTGACCTTAGATAAATCCCCCCTCTGATCATAAATAGAACACCCCCTCTGATCTTAGATAGAACCCCTCCTCTGATCATAGATAGAACCCCCACTCTGATCATAGATAGAACCCCCCCTCTGATCATGGAGAGAACCCCCCCGATCATAGATACCCCCCTCTCTGATCATAGACACAACACTCCCTCTGATCATAGAGAGAACCCCCCTGATCATAGATAGTACACCCCCTCTGATCATAGATATAACCCCCCCTCTGATCATAGATAGAAGGCCCCCCGGATGATAGATAGAACGCCCATCTGATCATAGATGGAACCCCCCCTCTGATCAGAGATAGAACACCCCCTCTGATCATAGATAGAACCCCCGCCTCTGATCATAGATAGAACACACCCCTCTGATCATAGATAAAAATCCCCCCTCTGATCATAGATAGAACCCCCCCTCTGACCATAGATAGAACCACCACCCTCTGATCATAGAGAGAGCCCCCCATGATCATAGATAGAATCCCCCCTCTGATCATAGAGAGAACCCCTCCCTGATCATAGATAGAACCCCCCCTCTGATGATAGATAGAACCCCCCCTCAGATCATGGATACACCCCCGCGTGATCACAGATAGAACGCCCCTCTAATCATAGATAGAACCCCCCTGATCATAGATAGCACACACCCACCATCATAGATAGAACCCGTGCCCTCTTATCATAGTTAGAACCCCCCCTCTGATCATAGATAGACCCCCCACCACGGATCACAGTTGGAACCCCCCACCTGATCATAGATAGAAACCCCCAATCATAGATAGAACCACCCCTGATCATAGATAGATCCCACCTCTGATCATACATAGAACCCGCCCCCTGATCATAGATAGAACCCCACTCTGATCATAGATAGAACCACCCCTCTGATCCTAGATAGATCCCCCCCTCTGATCATAGACAGAATCCCCCTCTGATCATAGATAGGAACCCCCCCGATCATTGATAGAACCCCCCATGTGACCATAGATAGAATTCCCCTGATCATAGATAGAAGCCCAGCTTTGATCATAGACAGAACCCACCCCTCTGATCATGGATAGAACGCCCCCTCTGATCATAGATAGACCCCCGACCACTGATCATATATAGAACCCCCCCTCTGATCATATATAAAACCCCCCCGAACATAGATAGTAACACCCCTCTGATCATAGATAGAACCCCTCCTGATCATAGATAGAACCCCCCTCTGATCATAGATAGAACCCATGCTGATCATAGATAGGACCCCCCATCTGATCATAGCTATAACCCCCCCTCCGATCATACATAGAACCCAGCCTGATCATAGTTAGGACCCCCCCTCTGATCATAGATAGAAACCCCCCTCTTATCATAGATTAAACACCCCCTGCTCATAGATAGAACCCCCCTCTGATCATAGATAGAACCCCACCCCCTCTGATCACAGTTAGAACCCCCCCTCTGATCCTACATAGAACCCCCCCAATCATAGATAGAACCACCCCTGATCATAGATAGAACCCACCTCTAATCATAGATAGAACCCGCCCCCTGATCATAGATAGAACCCCCCTTCTGATCATAGATAGCACCCACCCGATCATAGATAGAACCCTCCCTCTGATCCTAGATAGAACCCCCCCTCCGATCATAGCCAGAGTCCCCCTCTGATCATAGATAGAACCCCCATCTGATCACAGATAGAATCACTCTGATCATAAATAGTATCCCCAGCTCTGATCATAGACAGAACCCACCCCTCTGATCATGGATAGAACCCCCTCTCTGATCATAGATAGACCCCCCACCACTAATCATAGATAGAACCCCCCCTCTTATCATAGATAAAACCCCCTCTGATCATAGATAGAACCCCTCCTGATCATAGATAGAACCACCTCTGATCATAGATAGAACCCACGCTGATCATAGATAGACCCCCCACCACTGATCATAGATAGAACCCCCCCTCTTATCATAGATAAACCCCCCCGATCATAGATAGAATCACCCCTCTGATCATAGATAGAACCCCTCCTGATCATAGATAGATCCCCCCTTTGATCATAGATAGAACCCACGCTGATCATACATAGGACCCCCCATCTGATCATAGGTAGAACCCCCGCTCTGATCATACATAGAACCCACCCTGATCATAGTTTGGACCCCCCTCTGATCATAGATAGAACCCCCCTCTGATCATACGTAGAACCCCCCCGATCATAGATAGAACCCCGCTCTGATCATAGATAGAATCCCCCTTGATCATAGATAGAACCGCCCTCTGATCATAAATGGAACCACCACCGATCATAGATAGAACCCACCACTCTGATCATAGATAGAACCCCCCCCCACGCTGATCATAGATAGAACCCCCCCTCTGATCATGGGTATAACTCCCCTCTGATAATAGATAGAACCCCCTCTCTGATCATAGATAGAACCACCCCGATCATAGATAGAACCCCCCCTGATCATAGATAGAACGCCCCCTCTAATCATAAATAGAATACCCTGTGTAATGATATCAGAAAATAGTGATGTTATTTGCCTGTTTGATTATCATGTCTTACCAGCATAGTTGCCTGATTGATTACTTATGTCTGACCAGCAGAGGTCATGTGACAGAGACAAGCAGTTTGGTTGAGTTTCAGTTTCGTTCTAGATGCATCACCAGCATCGTCTCTCCTGTAAAGCTGTATAAAGAGTTGAACAGACTTTAGATTAAAAGACATTGGGCTAGATTTTCAGTTGCTTGCGCCAGCAGTTAGCGCCTTAAGAGAAGTGATTTTCGGGCGCTATGCGTGTAGCGCCTGGGCGCAGCGCAGTTTGCGCCCCGCCCCAAATTAAGTTGCCCGTTAGCGCCGGCGCAAAGTTTAGCGGCCGCCCGGATGCGCGCGCAGAAAAATGACGTCACATCCTCGTGCAACGCCCTTTGGCCGCCCCGAATCCAAACTTCAGTCGGACCGCCCGATTGTGCGGCTGGCGTCCAGTGCATTTGTAAAATGGAACGCAACACACCCTGGGGAGCGCAAATTAAAGGGCCCTCCTCCTGCACTATAATGGAAGGAACCAGTGTGTTGTGAATGGTGTATTTATGTTTCCGGACTCCTCCTCCTCCTCCTCCTCCTCCTCCTCCTCCTCCTCCTCCTCCTCCTCTTTCTTCGTCTTTTCCCCCCCAGACTCTGCCTTTGCAAATAAACACATGCACCCTTCCCCTTTAAGAGCTCACTGGCACCAGAGTGTCTGCCGTGCGCAGCGCTCTGCACCGCCGGCTTAGCGCCTAAAGATAGTAGTGGAACGCCTCTTTTAGCGCTCCACCAACCTCTTAGGGCGAAGCCACTGAATTTCCGGCAACGGGGCGCTACTTTGGGGCGGGCGCTAACTTCGGGCGGGCGCTAAGGTTAGCCCCCCAAAACTGTCTATACTGAAAATCTAGGCCATTCTCTTTCATAAATGTCTCGTCATTGAACCTACAAAGAAATCAATACATGGTGTCGGAAGTGATTGAAAGAGATGAAGAGAAAAAATCTGAAGTTAAATCAGCTCTCCACAAATTAGCAAGCCAAAAGAGAACATCGTTACTTACCATTAGAGAATAGCTAACGAAGTGAAAAATGGAAGGTTTACTCCCACTGGCGACACTTCAGTTGACAGGTAATGTGGCTGAAAATTGGAGAAGGTTCAAACAACGTGTGGGGTTGTATTTATCAGCAATCGGAGCTGACGAGAAAAGTAATAAAAGGAAATCGTCACTGTTCTTACATGTCGTGGGTGATGAAGCTCTGGAGGTGTATAATAACTTCACATTCGCTGCTAATGGAGACAAAATGAAGCTAGATAAAATAATGGAACAGTTTGAGGCCTACTGCATACCTAAACGTAACGTGACATTTGCGAGGCACAGATTTTTCACATGTGTACAGAAAACGGGAGAGACTATTGATCAGTATGTGACTGAACTGAGAAACAGAAGCAAATCATGTGTATTTGGGGGACTGACAGACTCGCTGATAAAAGACAGACTGGTGTGTGGTATTCTGGTTAATGGTCTAAGGGAAAGACTGCTAAGAGAGCAAGATCTAGACCTGGGAAAAGCCATAGCACTGTGTAGGGCTACAGAGACTGTGAAGTTGCAGGCAAAGGAGCTGTTCATTGACAATAGCTGCAACGTGGATGCAGTGAGAAAGAACGGATACAAACCGTTTAACAAAAAGAGCGCCAATGTGAAAAAAGAGGTGTGGCCAGCGAACGAAAATGAAAGGGACAATCGAAAGTCATGTATTCGATGCGGTGCACAGCATCCACCAAAAAAGTGTCCAGCATATGGTAAAACATGCAATAGTTGCAACAAAAACAACCATTATGCCCGTTGCTGTAAGAACCAAGCACAACAAAGCAAGGTCCATACAGTAGATGAAAGCGAGATAGAGGAGTTCTATGTAGATGTTGTGTCTGAAAACAAAAAAGAAGAAAGAGACTGGATGTTGACACTAAAAGTGAATGACATACACATTCCATTTAGATTGGATACTGGAGCACAAGTTAATGTGATATCAGAGACTGATTTTAAGAAAATTAGACCCAGACCAAAGATACATGGAATCAAAGTGAAAGTGACAGGATACTCAGGTACTGAAATACCAGTGAAAGGAAGATGCATTGTCAAAGTGACAAACAAGGACAGAGAGCACACATTAGCCTTAATCGTGGTGCCAAAGGAGGTGCAAGCCATACTAGGTTTAAAAGCCTGTGAGAGACTGAACCTGGTAAAGAGAGTCCTCGTTGTGGAAAGCGAAGGAGAGACAGTCTATGATGAACCCATGAAAGAGTACAAAGACCTATTTAAGGGTCTAGGCTGCATTCCAGGAGAAAACACGATCAAAGTAGATAAAAGTATGACACCGGTCATACATCCATGCAGAAAAGTTCCGTTTGCTCTTCAAAAGCAACTGAAGGTAGAGTTGGACAGGATGGAAAGCCTGAACGTGATTCAGAAGATAGATGAGCCAACTGAGTGGGTGAGTTCCCTCGTTGTAGTGGACAAAATGAATGGAAAGCTCAGAATTTGCCTGGATCCAAGAGATCTAATCAGAGCAATAAAGAGAGAGCACTTCAAGCTTTCTACACATGAGGAAATCATGGCACAGTTTGCAAATGCAAACTATTTCAGCAAGTTAGATGCATCATCAGGATTTTGGCAGATGAAGCTGGACGAAGCAAGTTCAAGACTGTGCACGTTCAACTGTCCATTTGGCAGATACAGATTCCTAAGGTTACCATTTGGCATTGCCTCAGCTCCTGAAGTGTATCACAAGACTATCCATATGATCTATGAGCACCTGGAGGGAGTTGATACATCAATGGATGACATCATAGTATGGGGAACCACGAGAACTGAGCATGACGAGAGACTGAAAAAAGTGCTGGAAGCAACAAGGAAAACAAACCTGAAGCTGAATAGAGAGAAATGCCAGCTCGGGGTGACAGCACTGACATTCGTGGGAGATATCCTTAGCAGTGAGGGCATCAGACCAGATCCCAGAAAGGTGTCCGCCATTGAGAATATGCCAAAGCCACAATGCAAAAAGGACGTGCAGAGGTTTAATGGAATGATCAACTAAATGGGGAAATTCATATCCAACCTCTCAGAAAAGATGGCGCCACTGAGAAGACTAACTGAAAAGAACATAGAATGGGAATGGAATCATGAGCATGAGAAGTCATGGAGCGATCTAAAGAAACTGCTCACAGAGGAACCAGTTCTGAGGTTTTATGACCCAGTGAGACCCATCAAGATATCATCAGATGCATCACAGAGTGGGCTCGGTGCCGTTCTTCTGCAAAAATATGACTACTGGCAACCTATTGTATATGCATCGCGCCCAATGACAGACGCGGAGACGCGATATGCTCAAATAGAAATGGAGCTGCTCAGCATCACATACGCCTGTGAAAGATTTCACCAGTTTGTGGCAGGACAAGCAATCAGTGTAGAGACTGACCATAAGCCCTTGATTGCATTGTTCCAAAAGCCACTAAATAGCTGTCCGCTTAGAATACAAAGAATGATGATCAGGCCGCAACGCTATACACTGAATGTTGCGTACACACCGGGTAAGCTGATGTATACAGCAGACACGTTGTCCAGAGCTGTTGACCCAAGTGAGCCCGCAAACACCACAATGGATGAAAAAGTGAACGCCTATGTGGACATGATCACAAGTGCACTGCCCATAGCAGATGTAAAAATGGAGCTTATAAAGACTGAGACAAACAAAGATGAAACAATGAGACGACTGAGGAAAAGCATCTTGGATGGCTGGCCCAACATGAAGCAAGACTGCTCACCTGACATGGCAGAGTACTGGAACTGCAGGGCGGAACTATCAGTGGTCGAAGACATCATCTACAAAGGAAGTAAAATAGTTATCCCAAAGAGTCTGAGAAAAGAGATGTTAAAAAAGATCCATGGAGGACATCTGGGAATCGAAAAGTGTAAGAAAAGAGCAAGAGAGGTGATGTACTGGCCACGAATCAACCAAGATGTGACAAATGAGGTGTCAAACTGCACAATATGCCTGAAATATCGAGCAAGCAATCCGGTAGAACCACTAAAGCCACACCCAGCACCAGACAGACCTTACCAGAAGGTAGGCGCTGACCTATTCATATATCAAGGGAAGGACTATCTTGTAGTCACAGACTATTACTCCCTGTATCCAGAGGTTTGTAGACTGTACACCACCACTGCAGATGCTGTGATAACATGTATGAAAGCCATATTCTCCAGACATGGCGTGGCAAGCGAGGTCTTCACAGACAACGGACCCCAGTTTTACAATGAAAGTTTCCGACACTTTGCCAAAGAGTGGGACTTTGTCCACAAAACGTCAAGTCCTCACTATCCACAGTCCAATGGACTAGTGGAAAAATCGGTCCAGACAGTGAAAAGATTGATGTACAAGGCAAATGACAGTGGAACTGACTTCTACCAAAGCATGCTTGTATACCGCACAACGCCGCTCGAGTGTGGTAAGTCACCAGCCCAACTCCTTATCGGACGTCGGCTAAGGTCAAACCTACCCATCCCGGAGAACCTCCTGAAAACAAAAGAGGGGGAGAAAGTGAGGAAGTTCAAAGAGCAACAGAAAGAAAAGCAAAAGTACTACTAAGACAGAGGAACACAAAACCTACCTGAACTCCACACTGGTGACCAAGTAAGGTTCAAAGAGAAAGCAAACACATGGACTCAGAAGGGAACTGTCCTGAGTGAAGTTCAACCAAGATCATACACCATTCAGACAGATGAGGGTGCTGTTCTGAGAAGAAATCGTCGAGATCTTCTCATGGGACCAGCCACAGCAAGTCAGAATACTGATACTGTTGAACAACCTGATCACACAGCTGAGAAACCATCATCTGAGGCAACAACTCAGAGTCAAGGACAATCAATCAGAAAATCCTCAAGACACGTGAAGCCTCCTGAGAGACTCATTGAGCAAATTTAAGGACTATTGTTATAGAAGGAAGTAATGTTATCTTATTCTTTCTTCAAGTTCTAGTGTATTTACATATATCATGTGAACATACAAAGCAAGGTTAAAAAACCTTGATCATGATAATGATAATGTAAGTTCATTAAGTGTTACAGTTAAAATGCAGATTAATACAAAGAAAACATGTTGTTAGTTAAAAGTAAAATACTTTTGTTTTAAGAAAAGGACATGTAATGATATCAGCAAATAGTGATGTTATTTGCCTGTTTGATTATCATGTCTTACCAGCATAGTTGCCTGATTGATTACTTATGCCTGACCAGCAGAGGTCATGTGAGAGACAAGCAGTTTGGTTGAGTTTCAGTTTTTTTCTAGATGCATCACTAGCATCGTGTCTCCTGTAAAGCTGTATAAAGAGTTGAACAGACTTTAGATTAAAAGACATTCTCTTTCATAAATGTCTCGTCATTGAATCCACAAGGAAATCAATACACCCTGATCATAGATAGAACCCCCCTGATCATAGAGAGAACCCCCCCTCTGATCATGGATAGAACCCCCCCTCTGATCATAGATAGAACCGCACCTCTGATCATAGATAGATACCCCCGATCACTGATAGAACCCACCCTCTGATCATAGAGAGAGCCCCCCCTGATCATTGATAGAACACCCTCTCTGATCATAGATAGAACCCCCCGCTCTGATCATAGATTGAACCCCCCGCTCTGATCATAGATAGAACCCCCGCTCTGATCATAGATAGAAGCCCCCCTCTGATTATATATAGACTCCCCCCTCTGATCATAGATAGAACCACCCCCCTCTGATCATAGATAGAATCCCCCCTCTGATCGTGGATAGAACCCCCCCTCTGATCATAGATAGAACCCCCCCTCTGATCACAGTTAGAACCCCCCCTCTGATCATAGATAGATCCACCCCTGATCATAGATAGAACCCGCCCCCTGATCATAGATAGAACCCCCCTCTGATCATAGATAGAACCCCCCTTCTGATCATAGATAGCACCCACCCAATCATAGATAGAACCCCCCCTCTGATCATAGATAGAAACCCCCCCTGATCATAGATAGAACCCCCACCTGATCATAGATAGAATTCCCCTGATCATAGATAGAACCCCCCGCTCTGAACATAGACAGAACCCACCCCTCTGATCATGGATAGAACACCCACTCTGATCATAGATAGACCCCCCACCACTGATCATAGATAGAACCCCCCTCTTATCATAGATAACCCCCCCCGATCATAGATAGAAACACCCCTCTGATCATAGATAGAACCCCTCCTGATTATAGATAGGCCCCCCCTTCTGATCATAGGTAGAACCCCCCTCTGATCATACATAGAACCCACCCTGATCATAGTTAGGACACCCCCTCTGATCATAGATAGAACCACCCCTCTGACCATAGATAGAACCCCACTCTGATCATACATGGACCCCCCCCCGATCATAGATAGAACCCCCCTCTGGTCATAGATAGAACCCCCACTCTGATCATAGATAGAATCCCCCTTGACCATAGATAGAACCCCCCCTCTGATCATAGATAGAACACCCATCTCTGATCATAGATAGAAATCCCCCCTCTGATCATAGATAGAAACCCCCCTCTGACCATAGATAGAACCACCACCCTCTGATCATAGAGAGAGCCCCCTCTGATCATAGATAGAAACCCCACTCTGATCATAGATAGAACGACCCATGATCATGGATCGAACCCCCCTGATCATAGATAGAACCCCCCTCTGATCATAGATAGAAACCCCTGATCATAGATGGAGCCCCCCTGATCATAGCTAGAACACTCCCTCTGATCATGGATAGAACACTCCCTCTGATCATAGATAGAATACCCCCTCTGATCATAGATAGAACCCCCCTCTGATCATAGATAGAACCCCCCCCTGATCAAAGATAGGGGCCCCCCTGATCATTGATAGAACCCCCTCTCTGATCATAGATAGAGCCCCCCTCTGACCTTAGATAGAACCCCCCTCTGATCATAGATAGAACCCCCCCCTGATCATAGATAGAACCCCCCCTCTGATCATAGATAGAAACCCCCTCTGACCATAGATAGAACCCCCCTCTGATCATGGATAGATCCCCCCACTCTGATCATAGATAGAACCCACCCTCTGATCATAGATACCCCCCTCTCTGATCATAGATACAACCCTCCCTCTGATCATAGAGAGAACACCCCCGACCATAGATACTGCACCCCCTCTGATCATAGATATAACCCCCCTTCTGATCATAGATAGAAGCCCCCCCGGATGATAGATAGAACGCCCATCTGATCATAGATAGAACCCCCTCTCTGATCAGAAATAGAACACCCCCTCTGATCATAGATAGAACCCCCCCTCTGATCATAGATAGACATTCCCCTCTGATCATAGATAGAAATCCCCCCTCTGATCATAGATAGAACCCCCCCTCTGACCATAGATAGAACCACCACCCTCTGATCATAGAGAGAGCCCCCCCGATCAGAGATAGAATCCCCCCTCTGATCATAGAGAGAACCCCTCCCTGATCATAGATAGAAACCCCCTCTGATGAGAGATAGAACCCCCCCTCTGATCAAGGATACAACCCCCCGTGATCACAGATAGAACTCCCCTCTAATCATAGATAGAATCCCCCTGATCATAGAGAGCACACCCCCCCCATCATAGATAGAATCCGTGCCCTCTGATCATAGTTAGAACCCCCCCTCTGATCATAGATAAAACCCCCACCACTGATCATAGATAGAACCCCCCCTCTTATCATAGATAGGAACCCCCAATCATAGATTGAAACACCCCTCTGATCATAGATAGAACCCCTCCTGATCATAGATAGAACCCCACTCTGATCATAGATAGAACCCACGCTGATCATAGATAGGACCCCCCACCTGATCATCGGTAGAACCCCCCCTCTGATTATACATAGAACCCACCTTGATCATAGTTAGGACCCCCCCTCTGATCATAGATAGAACCCCCCCTCTGACCATAGATAGAACCCCCCCTCTGATCATACATAGAACTGACCGAGCATAGATAGAACCCCCCTCTGATCATAGATAGAACCCCCACTCTGATCATAGATAGAATCCCCCTTGATCATAGATAGAACCGCCCTCTGATCATAGACGGAACCACCCCCGATCATCGATAGAACCCACCACTCTGATCATAGATAGAACCCGCCCCCCCTCTCTGATCATAGATAGAACCCCCCCTCTGATCATGGGTATAACTCCCTTCTGCTAATATATAGAACACCCCCTCTGATCATAGTTCGAACCACCCCTGATCATAGATAGAACCCCCCCCTCTGATCATAGATAGAATCCCCTGATCATTGATAGAACCCCCCTGATCATAGAGAGAACCCCCGCTCTGATCATGGATAGAATCCCCCCTCTGATCATAGATAGAACCCCCCCTCTGATCATAGATAGATACCCCCGATCACTGATAGAACCCACCCTCTGATCAGAGATAGAACCCCCCCTCTGAACTTAGATAGAACACCCCTCTGATCATAGAGAGAACCCCCGCTCTGATCATAGATAGAACCCCCCCCGATCAAAAATAGAACCCCCCCTCTGATCATAGATAGAACCACCCCTCTGATTATAGATAGACTGCCCCCTCTGATCATAGATAGAACCACCCCCCTCTGATCATGGATAGAATCCCCCCTCTGATTGTGGACAGAACCCCCCCTCTGATCATAGATAGAACCCCCCCTTCTGATCACAGTTAGAATCCCCCTCTGATCATAGATAGAACCCCCCCAATCATAGATAGAACCACCCCTGATCATAGATAGAACCCACTTCTGATCATAGATAGAACCCACCTTGATCATAGATAGAACCCCCCTCTGATCATAGATAGAACCCCCCTTCTGATCAAAAAAAGAATCCCCCCCTGATCATAGATAGAACCCCCCATCTGATCATAGATAGAATCCCCCTGATCATAGATAGAACCACCCGCTCTGATCATAGAGAAAACCCACCCCTCTGATCATGGATAGAACACCCCCTCTGATCATAGATAGACCCCCCACCACTGATCATAGATAGAACCCACCCTCTGATCATAGATAGAATCCCTCCTGATCATAGATAGAACCCCGCTCTGATCATAGATAGAACCCACCCTCTGATCATAGATACCCCCCTCTCTGATCATAGATACAACCCTCCCTCTGATCAAAGAGAGAACCCCCCCGACCATAGATAGCGCACCCCCTCTGATCATAGATATAACCCCCCTTCTGATCATAGATAGAAGCACCCCCGGATGATAGATAGAATGCCCTTCAGATCATAGATAGAATCCCCCGTCTGATCAGAGATAGAACACCCCCTCTGATCATAGATAGAAACCCCCCTCTGATCATAGATAGAACACTCCCCTCTGACCATAGATAGAAATCCCCCCTCTGATCATAGACAGAACTGCCCCTCTGACCCCCCCTCTGATCATAGAGAGAACCCCTCCCTGATGATAGATAGAACCCCCCCTCTGATCATGTATACAACCCCCCGTGATCACAGATAGAACACCCCTCTAATCATAGATAGAACACCCCTGATCATAGATAGCACACAGCCCCCATCATAGATAGAAGCCGTGCCCCCTGATCATAGGTAGAACCCCCCCTCTGATCATAGATAGACCCCCCACCACTGATCATAGATAGAACCACCCCTCATATCATAGATAGAACCCCCCCAATCATAGATTGAAACACCCCTCTGATCATAGATAGAACCCCTCCTGATCATAGATAGAACCCCACTCTGATCATAGATAGAACCCACGCTGATCATAGATAGGACCCCCCCTCTGATCATAGATAGAACCCCCCTCTGATCATAGATAGAATCCCCCTTGATCATAGATAGAACCGCACTCTGATCATAGATGGAATCACCCCCGATCATCGATAGAACCCACCACTCTGATCATAGATAGAACCCACCCCCCATCTCTGATCATAGATAGAACCCCCCCCTCTGATCATGGGTATAACTCCCCTCTGCTAATAGATAGAACCCCCCCTCTGATCATAGTTAGAACCACCCCTGATCATAGATAGAACCCCCCCTGATCATAGATAGAACACCCCCTATGATCATAGATAGAATCCCCTGATCATAGATAGAACCCCCCTGATCATAGAGAGAACCCCCCCCCCCCCGATCATGGATAGAACCCCCCCCTCTGGTCATAGATAGAAACCCCCTCTGATCATAGATAGATACCCACCCTCTGATCATAGATAGAGCCCCCCTGATGATTGATAGAACCCCCTCTCTGATCATAGATAGAACCCCCCCTCTGATCTTAGATAGAACCCCCGCGCTGATCATAGATAGAACCCACCCCCTGATCAAAAATCGTACCCCCATCTGATCATAGATAGAACCACCCCACTCTGATCATAGATAGAATCCCCCCTCTGATCGTGGACAGAACCCCCCCTCTGATCATAGATAGAACCCCCCCTTCTGATCACAGTTAGAATCCCCCTCTGATCATAGATAGAACCCCTCCAATCATAGATAGAACCACCCCTGATCATAGATAGCACCCCCCTGATCATAGAGAGAACCCCCGCTCTGATCATAGATAGAAGCCCCCCTGATCAAAAATAGAACCCCCCCTCTGATCATAGCTAGAACCACCCCTCTGATTATAGATAGACTGCCCCCTCTGATCATAGATAGAACCACCCCCCTCTGGTCATACATAGAATCCCCCCCTCTGATCGTGGACATAACCCCCCCTCTGATCATAGATAGAACCCCCCCTTTTGATCACAGTTAGAATCCCCCTCTGATCATAGATAGAACCCCCCCAATCATAGATAGAACCACCCCTGATCAAAGATAGAACCCACCTCTGATCATAGATAGAACCCGCCCCCTGATCATAGATAGAACCCCCCTCTGATCATAGATAGAACCCCCCTTCTGATCAAAAATAGAATCCCCCTCTGATCATAGATAGAACCCCCCCAATCATAGATAGAACCCCCCATCTGATCAGAGATAGAACACCCCCTCTGATCATAGATAGAACCCCCCCTCTGATCATAGATAGAACACTCGCCTCTGCTCATAGATAGAAATCCCCCCTCTGATCATAGACAGAACTGCCCCTCTGACCCCCCCTCTGATCATAGAGAGAACCCCGCCCTGATCATAGATAGAACCCCCCATCTGATGATAGATAGAACCCCCCCCGATCATGGATACAACCCCCCGTGATCACAGATAGAACACCCCTCTAATCATAGATAGAACCCCCCTGATCATAGATAGCACACACCCCCCATCATAGATAGAACCCGTGCCCTCTGATCATAGTTAGAACCCCCCCTCTGATCATAGATAGAACCCCCACCACTGATCATAGATAGAGCACCCCCTCTTATCATAGATAGAACCCCCCCAATCATAGATTGAAACACCCCTCTGATCATAGATAGAACCCCTCCTGATCATAGATAGAAACCCACTCTGATCATAGATAGAACCCACGTTGATCATAGATAGGACCCCCCATCTGATCATAGGTAGAACCCCCGCTCTGATCATACATAGAACCCACCTTGATCATAGTTAGGACCGCCCCTCTGATCATAGATAGAACCCCCCCTCTGATCATACATAGAACTGACTGAGCATAGATAGAACCCCCCTCTGATCATAGATAGAACCCCCACTCTGATCATAGATAGAATCCCCCTTGATCATAGATAGAACCGCCCTCTGATCATAGATGGAACCATCCCCGATCATCGATAGAACCCACCTCTCTGATCATAGATAGAACCCACCCCCCATCTCTGATCATAGATGGAACCCCCCCTCTGATCATGGGTATAACTCCCCTCTGCTAATAGATAGAACCCCCACTCTGATCATAGTTAGAACCACCCCTGTTCATAGATAGAACCCCCACTGATCATAGATAGAACCCCCCCTCTGATCATAGATAGAATCCCCTGATCATAGATAGAACCCCCCTGATCATAGAGAGAACCTCCCCCCCTCTGATCATGGATAGAACCCCCCCTCTGATCATAGATAGAACCCCCCCTCTGATCATAGATAGATACCCCCGATCACTGATAGAACCCACCCTCTGATCATAGATAGAGCCCCCCCTGATGATTGATAGAACCCCCACTCTGATCATAGATAGAACCCCCCCTCTGAACTTGGATAGAACCTCCCTCTGATCATAGATGGAACCCCCGCTCTGATCATAGATAGAACCCACCCCCGATCAAAAATAGTACCCCCATCTGATCATAGATAGAACCCCACCTCTGATCATAGATAGAACCACCCCCCTCTGATCATAGATAGAATCCCCCCTCTGATCGTGGACAGAACCCCCCCTCTGATCATAGATAGAACCCCCCCTTCTGATCACAGTTAGAATCCATCTCTGATCATAGATAGAACCCCCCAATCATAGATAGAACCACCCCTGATCATAGATAGAACCCCCCTGATCATAGATAGAACCCCCCTCTGATCATAGATAGAACCCACCCTCTGATCATAGATACTCCCCTCTCTGATCATAGATACAACCCTCCCTCTGATGTTAGAGAGAACCCCCCCGACCATAGAAAGTGCACCCCCTCTGATCATAGATATAACCCCCGTTCTGATCATAGATAGAAGCACCCCCGGATGATAGATAGAATGTCCATTTGATCATAGATAGAACCCCCCCTCTGATCAGAGACATAACCCCCCCTCTGATCATAGATAGAACCCCCCCTTTTGATCACAGTTAGAATCCCCCTCTGATCATAGAAAGAACCCCCCCAATCATAGATAGAACCACCCCTGATCATAGATAGAACCCGCCTCTGATCATAGATAGAACCACCCCCCTGATCATAGATAGAACCCCCCTCTGATCATAGATAGAACCCCCCCTCTGTTCAAAAATACAATCCCCCTCTGATCATAGATAGAACCCCCCCAATCATAGATAGAACCCCCCGTCTGATCAGAGATAGGACACCCCCTCTGATCATAGATAGAACCCCCCCTCTGATCATAGATAGAACACTCGCCTCTGCTCATAGATAGAAATCCCCCCTCTGATCATAGACAGAACTGCCCCTCTGACCCCCCCTCTCATCATAGAGAGAACCCCTCCCTGATCATAGATAGAACCCCCCATCTGATGATAGATAGAACCCCCCCTCTGATCATGGATACAATCTCCCGTGATCACAGATAGAACACCCCTCTAATCATAGATAGAACACCCCTGATCATAGATAGCACACACCCCCCCATCATAGATAGAACCCGTGCCCTCTGATCATAGTTAGAACCCCCCCTCTGATCATAGATAGACCCCCCACCACTGATCATAGATAGAGCACCCCCTCTTATCATAGATAGAACCCCCCCAATCATAGATTGAAACACCCTTCTGATCATAGATAGAACCCCTCCTGATCAAAGATAGAACCCCACTGTGATCATAGATAGAACCACGCTGATCATAGATAGGACCTCTCATCTGATCATAGGTAGAACCCCCGCTCTGATCATACATAGAACCCACCTTGATCATAGTTAGGACCCCCCCTGATCATAGATAGAACCCCCCCTCTGATCATACATAGAACTGACCGAGCATAGATAGAACTCCCCTCTGATCATAGATAGAACCCCCACTCTGATCATAGATAGAATCCCCCTTGATCATAGATAGAACCGCCCTCTGATCATAGATGGAACCACCCCTGATCATCGATAGAACCCACCACTCTGATCATAGATAGAACCCACCCCCCATCTCTGATCATAGATAGAACCCCCCCTCTGAAAATGGGTATAACTCCCCTCTGCTAATAGATAGAACCCCCACTCTGATCATAGTTAGAACTCCCCTGATCATAGATAGAACCCCCACTGATCATAGATAGAACCCCCCCTCTGATCATAGATAGAATCTCCTGATCATAGATAGAACCCCCCTGATCATAGAGAGAACCCCCCCCCCGATCATGGATAGAACCCCCCCTCTGATCATAGATAGAACCCCCCCTCTGATCATAGATAGATACCCCCGATCACTGATAGAACCCACCCTCTGATCATAGTAAGAGCCCCCCCTGATGATTGATAGAACCCCCTCTCTGATCATAGATAGAACCCCCCCTCTGAACTTAGATAGAACCCCCCTCTGATCATCGATAGAACCCCCGCTCTGATCATAGATAGAACCCACCCCCTGATCAAAAATAGTACCCCCATCTGATCATAGATAGAACCACCCCTCTGATTATAGATAGACTGCCCCCTCTGATCATAGATAGAACCACCCCCCTCTGATCATAGATAGAATCCCCCCTCTGATTGTGGACAGAACCCCCCCTCTGATCATAGATAGAAACCCCCCTTCTGATCACAGTTAGAATCCCCCTCTGATCATAGATAGAACCCCCCCAATCATAGATAGAACCACCCCTGATCATAGATAGAACCCCCCTGATCATAGATAGAACCCCCCCTCGGATCATAGATTGATACCCCCGATCACTGATAGAACCCACCCTCTGAGCATAGATAGAGCCCCCCTGATGATTGATAGAACCCCCTTTCTGATCATAGAAAGAACCCCCCCTCTGAACTTAGATAGAACCCCCCTCTGATCATAGATAGATCCCCCGCTCTGATCATAGATTGAACCCCCCCTCTGATCATAGATAGAACCACCTGTCTGATTATAGATAGATTGCCCCCTCTGATCATAGATAGAACCACCCCCCTCTGGTCATACATAGAATCCCCCAGCTGATCGTGGACATAACCCCCCCTCTGATCATAGATAGAACCCCCCCTTCTGATCACAGTTAGAATCCCCCTCTGATGATAGATAGAACCCCCCCAATCATAGATAGAACCATCCCTGATCATAGATGGAACCCACCTGTGATCATAGATAGAACCCGCCCCCTGATCATAGATAAAACCCCCCTCTGATCATAGATAGAACCCCCCTTCTGATCAAAAATAGAATCCCCCCCTGATCATAGATAGAACCCCCCATCTGATCATAGATAGAAACCCCCTGATCATAGATAGAACCACCCGCTCTGATCATAGACAAAACCCACCCCTCTGATCATGGATAGAACCCCCCCTCTGATCATAGATAGACCCCCCACCACTGATCATAGATGGAACCCCCCCTCTTATCACAGATAAAAGCCCCCCGATCATAGATAGAAACACCCCTCTGATCATAGATAGAATCCCTCCTGATCATAGATAGAACCCCCCTCTGGTCATAGATAGAACCCACCCTCTGATCATAGATACTCCCCTCTCTGATCATAGATACAACCCTCCCTCTGATCTTAGAGAGAACCCCCCTGACCATAGATAGTGCACCCCCTCTGATCACAGATATAACCCCCCCTCTGATCATAGATAGATACCCCCGATCACTGATAGGAACCCACCCTCTGATCATAGATAGAGCCCCCCCTCTGAACTTAGATATAACCCCCCTCTGATCATAGATAGAACCCCTGCTCTGATCATAGATAGAACCCACCCCCTGATCAAAAATAGTACCCCCACCTGATCATAGATAGAACCCCCCCTCTGATTATAGATAGACTGCCCCCTCTGATCATAGATAGAACCAGCCCCCTCTGATCATGGATAGAATCCCCCCTCTGATCGTGGACAGAACCCCCCCTCTGATCATAGATAGAACCCCCCCTTCTGATCACAGTTAGAATCCCCCTCTGATCATAGATAGAACCCCCCCAATCATAGATAGAACCACCCCTGATCATAGATAGAACCCCCCTGATCATAGAGAGAACCCCCCTCTGATCATGGATAGAACCCCCCCTCTGATCATAGATAGAACCCCCCCTCGGATCATAGATTGATACCCCCGATCACTGATAGAACCCACCCTCTGATCATAGATAGAGCCCCCCTGATGATTGATAGAACCCCCTCTCTGATCATAGATAGAACCCCCCCTCTGAACTTAGATAGAACCCCCCTCTGATCATGGATAGAACCCCCGCTCTGATCATAGATTGAAACCCCCCCCGATCAAAAATAGAACCCCCCCTCTGATCATAGATAGAACCACCTGTCTGATTATTGATAGACTGCCCCCTCTGATCATAGATAGAACCACCCCGCTCTGGTCATACATAGAATCCCCCAGCTGATCGTGGACATAACCCCCCCTCTGATCATAGATAGAACCCCCCCTTCTGATCACAGTTAGAATCCCCCTCTGATCATAGATAGAACCCCCCCAATCATAGATAGAACCACCCCTGATCATAGATAGAACCCACCTCTGATCATACATAGAACCCACCCCTGATCATAGATAGAACCCCCCTCTGATCATAGATAGACACCCCTTCTGATCAAAAATAGAATCCCCCCCTGATCATAGATAGAACCCCCCATCTGATCATAGATAGAATCCCCCTGATCATAGATAGAACCACCCGCTCTGACCATAGACAAAACCCACCCCTCTGATCATGGATAGAACCCCCCCTCTGATCATAGATAGACCCCCCACCACTGATCATAGCTGGAACCCCCCCTCTTATCATAGATAAAAGCCCCCCGATCATAGATAGAAACACCCCTCTGATCATAGATAGAATCCCTCCTGATCATAGATAGAACCCCCCTCTGATCATAGATAGAACCCACCCTCTGATCATAGATACACCCCTCTCTGATCATAGATACAACCCTCCCTCTGATCTTAGAGAGAACCCCCCCGACCATAGATAGTGCACCCCCCCTGATCATAGATATAACCCCCCTTCTGATCATAGATAGAAGCACCCCCGGATGATAGATAGAATGCCCATTTGATCATAGATAGAACCCCCACTCTGATCAGAGATAGAACACCCCATCTGATCATAGATAGAACCCTCCCCTCTGATCATAGATAGAACACTCCCCTCTGATCATAGATAGAAATCCCCCCTCTGATCATAGACAGAACTGCCCCTCTGACCCCCCCTCTGATCATAGAGAGAACCCCTCCCTGACCATAGATAGAACCCCCCATCTGATGATAGATAGAACCCCCCCTCTGATCATGGATACAAACCCCCATGATCACAGATAGAACTCCCCTCTAATCATAGATAGAACCCCCCTGATCATAGATAGCACACCCCCCCATCATAGATAGAACCCGTACCCACTGATCATAGTTAGAACCCCCCATCTGATCATAGATAGACCCCCCACCACTAATCATAGATAGAACCCCCCTCTTATCATAGATAGAACCCCCCCAATCATAGATTGAAACACCCCTCTGATCATAGATAGAACCCCTCCTGATCATAGATAGAACCCACGCTGATCATTAATAGGACCCCCCATCTGATCATAGGTAGAACCCCCGCTTTGATCATACATAGAACCCACCTTGATCATAGTTAGGACCCCCCCTCTGATCATAGATCGAACCCCCCCTCTGATCATACATAGAACTGACCGAGCATCGATAGAACCCCCCTCTGATCATAGATAGAACCCTCACTCTGATCATAGATAGAATCCCCCTTGATCATAGATAGAACCGCCCTCTGATCATAGATGGAACCACCCCCGATCATCGATAGAACCCACCATTCTGATCATAGATAGAACCCACCCTCCATTTATGATCATAGATAGAACACCCCCTCTGATCATGGGTATAACTCCCCTCTGCTAATAGATAGAACCCCCCCTCTGATCATAGTTAGAACCACCCCTGATCATAGATAGAACCCCCCCTGATCATAGATAGAACCCCCACTCCTCTGATCATGGATAGAACCCCCCCTCTGATCATAGATTGATACCCCCGATCACTGATAGAACCGACTCTCTGATCATAGATAGAGCACCCCTGATGATTGATAGAAGTCCTCTCTGATCATAGATAGAACCCGCCCTCTGAACTTAGATAGAACCCCCCTCTGATCATAGATAGAACCCCCGCTCTGATCATAGTTAGAACCACCCCTCTGATTATAGATAGACTGCCCCCTCTGATCATAGACAGAACCACCCCCCTCTGATCATAGATAGAATCCCCCCTCTGATCGTGGACAGAACCCCCCTTCTGATCATAGATAGAACCCCCCATTCTGATCACAGTTAGAATCCCCCTCTGATCATAGATAGAATGCCCCCAATCACAGATAGAACCCCCCGCTCTGATCATAGATGAAACCCACCCCTCTGATCATGGATAGAACCCCCCCTCTGATCATAGATAGACCCCCCACCACTGATCATAGATAGAACCCCCCCTCTTATCATAGATAACCCCCCCGATCATAGATAGAAACACCCCTCTGATCATAGATAGAATCCCTCCTGATCATAGATAGATCCTCCCTCTGATCATAGCTAGAACCCATGCTGATCATAGATAGGACCCCCCATCTGATCATAGGTAGAACCCACCCTCTGATCATACAAAGAACCCACCCTGAACATAGTTAGGACCCCCCCTCTGATCATAGATAGAACCCCCCCTCTGACCATAGATAGAAACCCACTCTGATCATACATAGAACCGCCCCGATCATAGATAGAACCCCCCTGATCATAGATAGAAACCCCCCTCTGATCATAGATAGAATCCCCCTTGATCATAGATAGAACCGCCCTCTGATCATAAATGGAACGACCCCAGATCATAGATAGAACCCACCACTCTGATCATAGATACAACCCCCCCCACTCTGATCATGGGTATAACTCCCCTCTGATAATAGATAGACCCCCCTCTCTGATCATAGATAGAACCACCCCTGATCAGAGTTAGAACCCCCCCTGATCATAGATAGAACCCCCCCTCTGATCATAGATAGTATCCCCTGATCATAGATGGAACCCCCCTGATCATAGATAGAACCTCCCCTCTGATCATGGATAGAACCCCCCCTCTGATCATAGATAGAACCCCCCATCTGATCATAGATAGAAACTCCCGATCACTGATAGAACCTCCCCTCTGATCATAGATAGAGCCCACCTGATCATTGAGAGAACCCCCTCTCTGATCATAGATAGAACCCCTCCTCTGACCTTAGACAGAACCCCCCTCTGATCAAAAATAGAACCCCACCTCTGATCATAGATAGAACCCCCCTCTGATCATAGATAGAACCCCCCTCTGATCTTAGATAGAACCCCTCATCTGATCATAGATAGAACCTCCCCTCTGATCATAGATAGTACCCCCACTCTGATCATGGATAGAACCCCCCAATCTGATCATAGATAGAACACCCCCTCAGATCATAGATAGAACCCACCCTCTGATCAAAGATGGAACCCCCTCTGATCATAGATACAACCCTCCCTCTGATCATAGATGGAACCCCCCTGATCATAGATAGTACACCCCCTATGATCATAGATATAACCCCCCCTCTGAACATAGATAGAACCACCACCCTCTGATCATAAATAGAGCACCCCCTGATCATAGATAGAATCCCCCCTCTGATCATAGATAGAACCCCCCTGATCATAGATAGAAGCCCCCTCTGATCATAGATAGAGCACCACCCCCTGATCATAGATTGAACCCCCCCTCTGACCATAGCTAGAACACCTGCCTCTGATCATAGACAGAACCCCCCCTCTGATCATAGATAGAACCCCCCTCTGATCATAGATAGAACCACCCCCCTGATCATGGATAGCACCCCCCTCTGATCATAGATAGAACCCCCCCTCTGATCATTGATAGAACCCCTCCCCCGATCATGGATACACCCCACACATTGATCAAATATAGAACCCCCCGATCATAGATAGAACCCCCTATGACCATAGATAGAACCCCCCCTCTGATCATAGAGAGAACCCCCCCCCTGATCATAGATAGAACACCCACTCGGATGATAGATAGAACCCCCCCTCTGATCATGGATACAACCCCCCGTGATCATAGATAGAACACCACCTGATCATAGGTAGAACCACCACTCCCCTGATAATAGATAGAACCCCTCCTCTGATTATAGATAGACCCCCCACTCTGATCATAGATATAATCACCCCCCTCTGATCATAGATAGAATCCCCTCTCTGATCGTGGATAGACCTCCCCCTCTGATCATAGGTAGAATCCCCCCTTTGATCAGAGATAGAACCACACTCTGATCATAGATAGAACCCCCCCCCCACTGATCACAGTTAGAACACCCCTCTGATCATAGATAGAACCCCCCAATCATAGATAGAACCACCCCTGATCATAGATAGAACCCACCTCTGATCATAGAAAAAACCCGCCCCCTGATCATAGATAGAACCCCCCTTCTGATTATAGATAGAACGCGTCCCCTGATCATAGATAGAACTCCCCCTCTGATCACACATTGAACCCTCCCGATCATAGATAGTACCCCCCTCTGATCATAGGTAGAACCCCCCCTCTGATCATAGATAGAATACCCCTTGATCATAGATCGAACCACCCTCTGATCATAGATGGAACCACCCACGATCATAGATAGAACACGCCACTCTGATCATAGATAGAACCCTCCCCCACTCTGATCATAGATACAACCACCCCTCTGGCCATACATAGAACCACCACCCAATTCACAATTCACAATTCAAATCGCTTTATTGGCATGATAAGTTACATCTTATGTTGCCAAAGCATCAAAATACATTTATGGTTTAGCACATAAACGCAGTTATAGAGTCATAGAGTCATAGAGTAATACAGCACGGATAGAGGCCCTTCGGCCCATCGTGTCCGCGCCGGCCATCAAGCCCTGTCTAATCTAATCCCATATTCCAGCATTTGGCCCGTAGCCTTGTATGCTATGGCATTTCAAGTGCACATCCAAATGCTTCTTAAATGTTGTGAGGGTTTCTGCCTCCACAACCCTTTCAGGCAGTGAGTTCCAGACTCCAACCACCCTCTGGGTGAAAAAGTTCTTTCTCAAATCCCCTCTAAACCTCCCGCCCTTTACCTTGAATCTATGCCCCCTAGTTATTGACCCCTCTACTAAGGGAAAAAGCTCCTCAGCATCCATCCTATCTATGCCCCTCATAATTCATACAGTGTATAAACAGGTATATCCCTGAGTGTATAAATATACATTCGCATTGTTTATATATATTCTTTTCTTAGTTTACTGGTTGTCCCTCTGTTCATGGCAAGCTGTAACATAGTGTGCCGCCAGTGTTATACAGCTTCTCTCCTCTCCCAGTAGGAATGGGAGTTTTTGGTTGTCATTCAGATTTCTGAAATCAGGGCATATTTGTGAGAATTTTTGGTAGAAATTCTCCCTGATGCCCTGATATTTTCCACAAGCTGTGAGGAAGTGCATCTCTGTCTCCACCACTCCCTGACTGCAGTGAGAGCATATCCTGTCCTCTCTTGGCAGCCTGGTCTGCCTGTGTCTGCCTTTTTCGATCGCTAGGCTATGTTCGCTAAGTCTGTACCTTGTCAAGGTTCTTCTCAGTTTGTTATCCTTTACCATGGTCAGGTAATCAGCTATGTTGTATTGTCTGTTTAGGGCCAAGTAGCAATTGAGTTTGCTTTGGGTTTTTGTTGTTTCTGCCCAATATGTCAGATATTTTTCCTTTTGCTTAGCGACGATTGTGTTGGGTCGAATTCTTTGTGTTACCCTGTCACTGTCCTGGGGCTGGTTATTGTTGGTATTGTTAGTAGTTACTTCAATGAGTCCCAGGACTAGTTGACTGAGGGTATTCTTCTTTATGGTCAGCTCTTGGCATTTCAGGGCGTCGTAGTGATAGCATTGGGGATTGCTCATTTGTAGGTGATTCCAAAATTTGGTGGCTCTTTTTGGGATAGTGATTATTAATGGATATTGGCCTAGTTCTGCCCTGCATGCATTGTTTACTGTTTTCCTTTGAGTCCGGAGGATACTTTTACAGAATTCTGCATGTAGGATCTCAATTGGGTGTTTGTCCCATTTTGCAAATTCTTGTTGAGTTAGCGGTCCCCATACCTCACTGCCATAGAGTGCAATTGGTTCAATTACTGATTTGAAAATTTTGAGCCAAATGCTAATTGGGATTTCTATTTGGATTGATTTTTTGATGGCATAGAAAGCCCTTCTTGCTTTCTCTTTCAGTTCATTCACAGCCAGTTTGAAGTTTCCCGTAGAACTGATTTTTAAGCCCAAGTATGTGTAGTTAGTGGTTTGTTCAATTTTGGTTGTTCCTACTGTGAAATTTATTTTGGGTCCCTGATGTTTGGATCTTTGCTGGAACACAAGGACTTTGGTTTTTTGGGGATTTATTGTCAGGGCCCAAGTCTGGCAGTACGACTCCAGCAGGTCCAGGTTTTGCTGTAGCCCCTCTTTAGTAGGTGACAGCAGAACCAGGTCGTCTGCATAGAGGAGGAATTTAACCTTGGATTCATATAGGGTGAGGCCGGGTGCTGTAGATTGTTCAAGTAGTTTTGCCAATCCATTTATGTAAATATTAAAGAGTGTCAGTGAGATTGGCGAGCCCTGCGTCACCCCCCGCCCCTGTGGGAAGTATTTTGTTTGTTTGTCTCCAATTTTAACTGCACATTTGTTGTTTGTATACATTGATTTAATTACATCATATGTTTTCCCTCCTACCCCACTTTCGATAAGTTTCAGGAATAAACCGTCATGCCAGATGGAGTCAAAAGCCTTCTGGAAATCTACAAAGCATGCGTAGATTTTGCTTTTTTTATGGTGAACGTGTTTGTCAATTAGGGTCTGTAGGGTGAAGATATGATCGGATGTTCTATAGTTTGGCAGGAATCCAATTTGGCTTTTACTCAAGACATTGTGCTCCTCAAGGAAGTTTATAAGTCTTTTGTTTATGATGCTACAGAATACCTTCCCCAGGTTACTGTTTACACAGATGCCTCGATAGTTGTGTGGGTCGATTTTGTCCCCACTTTTGTATATGGGCGTTATGAGTCCTTTGTTCCAGATATCAGGGAAATAACCGACACTCAGAACCAAGTTGAAGAGTTTTAGGATAGCCAGTTTCATTTTGTTGTCTGTGTGTTTAATCATCTCGTTTAGTATGCCGTCTGTCCCGCAGGCTTTTCCTGGTCGCAGGTCCTTGAGTTTTTCAAGAAGTTCTTTTTCTGTTATTATGGCGTCCAGCGGGTTTTGGTTATCTTTTATGGCCATTTCTAGCTTTTCCAGTTTTTTGCATATTTGGTGTTGCTCTGGTCTTAGTGTGTTTTTCTGGTATAATTTTTCAAAGTGGTTTACCCATGTGTCCCCATTTTGAATGGCCAAATCGTCGTGTTGTTTTTTGTGTAGTGTTTTCAAGTTTTCCCGGAAACAATTGGAATCAATGGATTCCTCCATGGAGCTGAGTGTATTCTTAATATATTGCTCTTTTTTGGTTCTGAGTGTGTTTCTGTATTGTGTTAGTGTCTGACAATAAGTAAGGCGTAGTTCCTCGTTTTCTGGATGTCTGTGTTTTTGGTTTGATATTTTTCTAAGTTTTTTCCTCATGTTATGGCAATCTCGGTCAAACCATTTTTCATAGTTTTTTGTTTTGGGTTTGTTCTTGCGAGCTTTCAAGTTTGCATTTGTTGCCAAATTATCAAAAATATTGTTTAGTTTACTAACTGCCCGGTTTACGCCTTCTTTATTGTGAGTGTATATGTTATCCAGAAAGGTGTCTAAGAGAGCTTGAGTTGATGCATTGCTAATTGTTTTCTGGTATTTTTCCGTGTCGTTTTTGGCCCATCTGTACGATTTTTTGGTGTTGTACAGTTTACTGGGTTGTGTTTCTATGTTGTTTGTTTCTGTCTTTTTGAGGAACATAGTAATTTGACTGTGATCTGACAGTGTTGTTTGTGGTTTGACTGTGAATGCTCTGAAAGAGGATGGGTCTAAGTCTGTAATCATATAGTCTACTGTGCTGCAGCCAAGAGGTGAGCAATAGGTCGATCTTCCTAGGAGGTCTCCTATGAACCTACCATTGACAATGTACAGACCCAGGTTTCGACAGAGCTGTAGTAGCTGTTTTCCGTTGGTATTTGACTGCTTGTCGCAGTTATGCCTGTATGGAAGGGAAGGGATGTCAAAGTGGTTATTCCCAAAAACGTAATTGTTTCCCTGATTATTGGTGAAGTCTGGTTCTTCGCCCATTCTTGAATTGAGGTCCCCACAGATCAACACGTTCCCCTGGGCCTGGTATTGGATAATTTCCCCCTCCATGTTGGAGAAGGTGTCCTCTTTAAAGTACGGGGAATCGATTGGAGGGATATAAAGTGCGCAAATGTAAACATCTTGGGTGTTTGAGATAATCTCCCTCTCAAGTTTGAGCCACATATGGTTTTCGCCCTTTTTTATAAATTTGATGTAATTCTTAAGTTCTGTTTTAAACCAGATCAGTATGCCTCCGGAGTCTCTGCCTTGGGTTACACTTGGTAATTTATTGGAGGGGACCACCAGCTCAGTGTACCCTTGGGGACAGCCAGTGTGTCCTTTTCCTTTATACCAAGTTTCCTGTAAAATGATAATATCTAGGTCTTTAGTTTCATCTATGAACTCTGGGGTCCTACTTTTCACTTCTCGCAGTGAAGAGCGTAGACCTTGGATATTCCAGGTCGAAATATATAAGGATTTCATGTTAAGTTTGATCTTTTACTATGATAGGTTAAAGAGTGGTACGTGTTTGTCGTGTCTAAGTGTGGGAAAAAAAAGATCACATCAGTTGTCTACAAAAGTTAATACAATTTGGTTACAGTTCTTTCTATTAATTAGTCCTTGATCCATAAGGCGGAAGTAGATGCTGCTGCACATCTGCTTATTGTCTCTTAATGGATTGTTTCTGTCTGAGGTATTGCGTACGTCCTGTGCATCTCTCCCTCTGTCTGGCTGGGAGCAGTCCTATTCCCCTGTGGGACAGGAGTGGTGCAGGTCTGATATTGTTGTTTTGCATGGGGATCCTCTCTGGTCTCGGTTGGTGTGTTGGTGGTCCTTGTAGTGTTCCTGATATGTACCCCGCTGATCTCTGGTGGTCGGGGGGGGGTCCTCTTGGAGTCTGGGTATGGACCCGGTTAAAAGCGACGTCCTTCAGGGCTTTAGCAAAGATCGATATTCTTTGCCTTTGGATGTGGACGTGGTCGTAAAGACATTCCTCATCGAGGGTGGGGTGTTGGGCCAGGTGTACGTTGTGGTTTGATTCGCAGTCTCTTGCTATGCTGGCATTTATCTCATGAATTGTGTTGTTGTTGAAGTCTGTTCTCGGCAATATTGTGGAAACAGTGATTCTAGTGTTTGGAAATGTACTGCTTGCTTTCCTAATCATTGCTCTGAGCGATGTTGCTACTTCTTTCTGTTGGGTCTTTAGGTCATTTGTGCCCATGTGTATTATTATGTGTTGGGGGGAGCCTAATCTGGCTTTGGTCAGCCATCCCATGGCTCTGTTTGTTGTTGGGCACCAGATCTTTTCTACTTTACTTCTAGGGAATAGCTTTTTCTCCCATAGAAATTTCCCATTTGAGTCTATGAGTATTACGACGTCAGCCTTGTTTGTGTTTACTGTCTGGTGGCTTTCGCTTGGACTCATAGTGTGTGTGCTGGGCTGGGGTGTCTGGTGTGTGCGTACCTCTTGTGAGCGGCCCGCTTGTGGTTCCACGGTGGTGGGGGAAGATTGCGAATCAGTATGCTGGTCGGTCTGTGTGGCACCCCTTGTATTGTGTGTCTGTTGCTTTTGTTCCGTGTGGGAGTGCAGCCGTTCCGTCCGGCTCTGTCTTGTCTTATCTCTAGCCTCTGGTTGCTGGTCTAATGGTGTTATCTCTCCTCTATGGCTCTCTTCTTTTTCCTGCAGCTCTTTCACCTGATTCCTAAGTAGATTCACCTGGTTCTCAAGTAGCTTCAGCTCTCTCTTGTGTCTCTCCCTCTCCTGATTTTGATCGTCATTCATTTTGAGGAAGTCCTCTCTAAGTTTAACCATCTCTATCTCTAATTGATTAAATTTATCTTTTGGTTGTATCTGGCTGTGTGATCCCGGGGTATGTGTCTGGTCGGCCCTGGAAGGCTCACTCACTTCCTGGCTAGGCTGGTCGGCCCTGGAGGGCTCACTCACTTCCTGGCTATGCTGCTCTTCTCTTGGTGAGCTGGGAATGGTAGGGGGACTATGTGTGGCTTCCTCCCTGGTAGTTATGCTGGGGTTTGTCAGTTGTATCGTGTGG
This sequence comes from Somniosus microcephalus, assembly GCF_052327205.1. NCBI lineage: Eukaryota > Metazoa > Chordata > Chondrichthyes > Squaliformes > Somniosidae > Somniosus > Somniosus microcephalus. The sequence goes on from NC_140994.1 coordinate 130,893,628, forward strand.
TTGTGGTTCCCCGGGGTTAGTGTCTGGTTTGAACTGTGTGGCTCGTTCACCTCCTGACCAGGCAGATTTTCTCCTGGTAAGTTGTCAATGTTGGGGGGAGTGCGGGCCACTCTGGGGCTGTTCCTTCCCCCCTTAGTTAATTTTTTCAGTGTCCTGAAGGCCGTTGCAAATTTGTCGAGGTTGCCTTGCACTAATATTGTTCCGGTATTGTACGCGTTGACCGTCGTAGTTGAACTGTCTCCTGGTGTGTTAATTTTCATTATGGACCCATTTGCGGTATTTTCTAGCTTAACATTGGTATAGTGTGATTTTATTGCTGTGATCCAAGCCACTGGCTGATCTGAGTAGAAAATGAGGTTACTTTTTGTCCCATTGTTGTAACAGTCAGCAAAAAGTGTTTCTGGTTTTTCTCTCATCTGCTCATGCTTGATCGCTTTTATAGCTTTTTTTGCGGTGTTGGGGGGAATCTGGAAGCGGGGCTGTTGTGGATCTTCTGATTCGCTCATTTTTGGTAAAGTATTGTTGATCTTAGAATAAGCTTTTCTGGGGCCCCGGGTTTGGTGTTTCCCTCTCCCTGTTCGCGAACTTTCCCGGTCCCCCTCTCCGACCCCGTGGTCCCTGGGCCTCGGCTTCTGGGTTCACCCTTCTCAGGTCTGGGTCTGTGAGCCGCTGTTTCCCGGTGCCTTCGGGCTGTTCCCCTCCCCCTCAGAGGTCTCTGTGCCTCTGTCTCGGCCTGGCTCCTCGGGCCTTTCCCTGGCTTCAGTCTCCCTCCCTGGGCCCTGTACTCACAGTCTTGGTTTGCTTCTGGAAGCCTTCTGGTTGCTCCCCTTCTCCTCAGAGGTCTCTGGGCCTGGCTCCTCGGGCCTTTCCCGGGCTTTCTAGCCCAGCCGCCGCTCGGGCTGTGCCTCGTTCGCCGTTCGGGTGCTGGACTGCGGTCGTCGCTCGGGTGCTGGACTGTGGCCGTCGCTCGGGTGCTGGACTGCGGTCGTCGCTCGGGTGCTGGACTGCGGCCGCCGATCGGGCCGTGTCTCGTTCGCCGCTCGGGCTCCCTGAGTCACCTCGTTCCGGCTGCCGCTGCGTCTCCGTGCGGCCTCCCCGATTCGCCTCGTTTCCCGAAGCGGCCTCCCCGAGTCTCCTCGCTCCGGCTGCCGCTGCGTCTCCGTGCGGCCTTCGCGCCTCGGTTCCCGATGCGGCCGAGTCACCTCGCTTCTGCTGCTGCTGTTGCCCCGTGCGGCCGCTGTTCTTTGGTTTGTATATTTTTTTTTCCCCTTATTTCTTTTTTTTCTTTGGCTTTTTTTTTCTAATTTCCTCTGGTTTTTTTTCCTTTGGTGGTCTCTTTGGTGGTCTTTTCCTTCCTTACTTAATCTTGACTAAACTAAACTTAAACTTAACTAAACTAACTAAACTAACTTAACTAGAACTAAATTTAACTTTAAAACCTTTTTAAACTTGAAATGAACCTTTTTTTCCCACACTTTAAACACTAAAAACACGAAAAATTCAGCAGCCCATCTTCAGCGTGTGTATTCACTCTGTCTGGCTGTCTGATCATAGATAGAGTCCCGCTGATCATAGATAGAATCCCCCCTCTGACCATAGATAGAACCCCCCTGATCATAGATAGAACCCCCCTCTGATCATAGATAGAACCCCACCCCCTGATCATAGATAGAACCCGTGCCCTCTGATCATAGTTAGAACCCCCCTCTGATCATAGATAGAATCCCCCAGATCATAGATAGAACCACCATTCTGATCATGGATAGAACCCCCCTCTGATCATAGATAGAAACCCCCTCTGTTCATAGATAGAACACCCCCTCTGATCATAGATAGAAACCCCCCTCTGATCATAGATAGAACCCCCCTGATCATAGATAGAAGCCCCCTCTGATCATAGATAGAACACCACCCCCTGATCATAGATTGAACCCCCCCTCTGACCATAGCTAGAACACCTGCCTCTGATCATAGGCAGAACCCCCCCTCTGATCATAGATAGAACCCCCCTCTGATCATAGATAGAACCACCCCCCTGATCATGGATAGCACCCCCCTCTGATCATAGATAGAACCCCCCCTCTGATCATTGATAGAACCCCTCCCCCGATCATGGATACACCCCACACATTGATCAAATATAGAACCCCCCGATCATAGATAGAACCCCCTATGATCATAGATAGAACCCCCCCTCTGATCATAGAGAGAACCCCCCCCTGATCATAGATAGAACACCCACTCGGATGATAGATAGAACCCCCCCTCTGATCATGGATACAACCCCCCCGTGATCATAGATAGAACACCCCCTGATCATAGGTAGAACCACCACTCCCCTGATAATAGATAGAACCCCTCCTCTGATTATAGATAGACCCCCCACTCTGATAATAGATAGAATCACCCCCCTCTGATCATAGATAGAATCCCCTCTCTGATCGTGGATAGACCTCCCCCTCTGATCATAGGTAGAACCCCCCTTTGATCAGAGCTAGAACCCCACTCTGATCATAGATAGAAACCCCCCCCACTGATCACAGTTAGAACACCCCTCTGATCATAGATAGAACCCCCCCAATCATAGATAGAACCACCCCTGATCATAGATAGAACCCACCTCTGATCATAGAAAAAACCCGCCCCCTGATCATAGATAGAACCCCCCTTCTGATTATAGATAGAACGCGCCCCCTGATCATAGATAGAACTCCCCCTCTGATCACACATTGAACCCTCCCGATCATAGATAGTACCCCCCTCTGATCATAGATAGAACCCCCCCTCTGATCATAGATAGAATCCCCCTTGATCATAGATCGAACCACCCTCTGATCATAGATGGAACCACCCACGATCATAGATAGAACACGCCACTCTGATCATAGATAGAACCCTCCCCCACTCTGATCATAGATACAACCACCCCTCTGACCATAGATAGAACCCCCACCCACAATTCACAATTCACAATTCAAATCGCTTTATTGGCATGATAAGTTACATCTTATGTTGCCAAAGCATCAAAATACATTTATGGTTTAGCACATAAACGCAGTTCTATTCATACAGTGTATAAACAGGTATATCCCTGAGTGTATAAATATACATTCGCATTGTTTATATATATTCTTTTCTTAGTTTACTGGTTGTCCCTCTGTTCATGGCAAGCTGTAACATAGTGTGCCGCCAGTGTTATACAGCTTCTCTCCTCTCCCAGTAGGAATGGGAGTTTTTGGTTGTCATTCAGATTTCTGAAATCAGGGCATATTTGTGAGAATTTTTGGTAGAAATTCTCCCTGATGCCCTGATATTTTCCACAAGCTGTGAGGAAGTGCATCTCTGTCTCCACCACTCCCTGACTGCAGTGAGAGCATATCCTGTCCTCTCTTGGCAGCCTGGTCTGCCTGTGTCTGCCTTTTTCGATCGCTAGGCTATGTTCGCTAAGTCTGTACCTTGTCAAGGTTCTTCTCAGTTTGTTATCCTTTACCATGGTCAGGTAATCAGCTATGTTGTATTGTCTGTTTAGGGCCAAGTAGCAATTGAGTTTGCTTTGGGTTTTTGTTGTTTCTGCCCAATATGTCAGATATTTTTCCTTTTGCTTAGCGACGAGAACCCCCCTCTGATCATAGATAGAACCCCACCCCCTGATCATAGATTGAACCCCCCCTCTGACCATAGATAGAACACCCCCCTCTGATCATGGATAGAACACCCCCTCTGATCATAGATATAATCCGTCCCCCTGATCGTGGATACACCCTCCCTTGATCAAATATAGAACCCCCTGATCATAGATAGAACCCCCTATGGTCATAGATAGAAACCCCCTCTGATCGTAGAGAGATCCCCCCCTCTGAACATGGATGCAACCCCCCGTGATCATAGATAGAACACCCCCTGATCATAGATAGTACCCACCCTCTGATCGTAGATAGAACCACCACTCCCCTGATCATAGATAGAACCCCCCTCTGATTATAGATAGATCCCCCACTCTGATCATAGGTAGAATCACCCCCCTCTGATCATAGATAGAATCCCCCCTCTGATCGTGGATAGAAACCCCCCTCTGATCATATATAGAATCCCCCCTTTGATCAGAGATAGAACCCCACTCTGATCATAGATAGAACCCCCACCACTGATCACAGTTAGAACACCCCTCTGATCATAGATAGAACCCCCCCAATCATAGATAGAACCCCCCCGATCATAGATAGAACCCACCTCTGATCATAGATAGAACACGCCCCCTGATCATAGATAGAACCCCCCTCTGATCATAGATAGAACCCCCCTTCTGATCATAGCTAGAACCCCGCCGATCATAGATAGAACCCCCCCTCTGATCCTAGATAGAACCCTCCGCTCTGATCATAGACAGAACCCACCCCTCTGATCATGGATAGAACCCCCCCTCTGATCATAGACAGACTCCCCACCACTGATCATAGATAGAACCCCCCGTCTTATCATAGATAGAACCGCCCCCGATCATAGACAGAAACACCCCTCTGATCATAGAGAGAACCCCTCCTGATCATAGATAGAACCCCCCTCTGATCATAGATAGAACCCACGCTGATCATAGATAGGACCCCCCCATCTGATAATAGGTAGAACCCCCCCTCTGATCATACATAGAACCCACCCTAATCATAGTTAGCACCCCCCCTCTGATCATAGATTGAACCCCCCTTCTGACCATAGAAAGAACCCCCCCTCTTATCATATATAGAACCCCCCGATCATAGATAGAACCCCCTCTGATCATAGATAGAATCCCCCTTGATCATAGATAGAACCACACTCTGATCATAGATGGAACCACCCGCGATCATAGATAGAACCCCACACTCTGATCATAGATAGAATCCCCCCACTCTGATAATAGATAGAACCCCCCTCCTGATCATAGATAGAACCACCCCTGATCATAGATAGATCCCCCCTGATCATAGATAGAACCCCCCTTCTGATCATAGATAGAATCCCCTGATCATAGATAGAACCCCCCTGATCATAGCTAGAACTCCCCCTCTGATCATAGATAGAGCCCCCCGATCATTGATAGAACCCCCCCTCTGATCATAGATAGAACCCCCCTCTGATCATAGATAGAACCCCACGCCCTGATCATAGATTGAACCCCCCCTCTGATCATAGATAGAACACCTACCTCTGATCATAGACAGAACCCCCCCTCTGATCATAGGTAGAACCCCACTCTGATCATAGATAGAACCACCCCCCTGATCATGGATAGAACACCCCCTCTGATCATAGATAGAATCCGTCCCCCTGATCGTGGATACACCCTCCCTTGATCAAATATAGAACCCCCTGATCATAGATAGAACCCCCTATGGTCATAGATAGAAACCCCCTCTGATCATAGAGAGATCCCCCCCTCTGAACATGGATGCAACCCCCCATGATCATAGATAGAACACCCCCTGATCATAGATAGTACCCCCCCCTCTGATCATAGATAGAACCACCACTCCCCTGATCATAGATAGAACCCCCCTATGATTATAGATAGACCCCCCACACTGATCATAGGTAGAATCACCCCCCTCAGATCATAGACAGAATCCCCCCTCTGATCGTGGATAGAACCCCCCCTCTGATCATATATAGAATCCCCCCTTTGATCAGAGATAGAACCCCACTCTGATCATAGATAGAACCCCCACCACTGATCACAGTTAGAACACCCCTCTGATCATAGATAGAACCCCCCAATCATAGATAGAACCCCCCCTGATCATAGATAGAACCCACCTCTGATCATAGATAGAACACGCCCCCTGATCATAGATAGAACCCCCCTCTGATCATAGATAGAACCCCCCTTCTGATGATAGATAGAACCCCGCCGATCATAGATAGAACCCCCCCTCTGATCCTAGATAGAACCCTCCGCTCTGATCATAGACAGAACCCACCCCTCTGATCATGGATAGAACCCCCCCTCTGATCATAGACAGACTCCCCACCACTGATCATAGATAGAACCCCCCGTCTTATCATAGATAGAACCGCCCCCGATCATAGACAGAAACACCCCTCTGATCATAGATAGAACCCCTCCTGATCATAGATAGAACCCCCCTCTGATCATAGATAGAACCCACGCTGATCATAGATAGGACCCCCCCATCTGATAATAGGTAGAACCCCCCCTCTGATCATACATAGAACCCACCCTGATCATAGTTAGCACCCCCCCTCTGATCATAGATTGAACCCCCTTCTGACCATAGAAAGAACCCCCCCTCTTATCATATATAGAACCCCCCCGATCATAGATAGAACCCCCTCTGATCATAGATAGAACCCCCCCTCTGATCATAGATAGAATCCCCCTTGATCATAGATAGAACCACATTCTGATCATAGATGGAACCACCCGCGATCATAGATAGAACCCCACACTCTGATCATAGATAGAACCCCCCCCACTCTGATAATAGATAGAACCCCCCTCCTGATCATAGATAGAACCACCCCTGATCATAGATAGATCCCCCCCTGATCATAGATAGAACACCCCTTCTGATCATAGATAGAATCCCCTGATCATAGATAGAACCCCCCTGATCATAGATAGAACTCCCCCTCTGATCATAGATAGAGCCCCCCCTGATCATTGATAGAACCCCCTCTCTGATCATAGATAGAACCCCCCTTCTGATCTTAGATAGAGCCCCCCTCGGATCATAGATAGAACCCCCCCTCTGATCATAGATAGAATCCCCCACTCTGATCATAGATAGAACACCCTCTCTGATCATAGATAGAACCCCCCTCTGACCTTAGATAAAACCACCCCTCTGATCATAGATAGAACCCCCCCTCTGATCTTAGATAGAACCCCTCCTCTGATCATAGATAGAACCCCCACTCTGATCATAGATATAACCCCCTCTCTGATCATGGATAGAATCCCCCACTCGGATCATAGATAGAACACCCCCTCTGATCATAGATGGAACCCACCCTCTGATCATAGATAGAACCCCCTCTGCTCATAGATACAACCCTCCCTCTGATCATAGATAGAACCCCCGATCATAGATAGTAACCCCCCTCTGATCATAGATATACCCCCCGCTCTGGGCATAGGTAGAAGCCTCCCCGGATGATAGATAGAACGCCCATCTGATCATAGATAGAACCCCCCTCTAATCATAGATAGAACCCCCCTCTGATCATAGATAGAGCCCTCCCCTCTGATCATAGATAGAACAACCCCTCTGATCATAGATAGAACCCCCCCTTGGATCATAGATAGAACTCCCCTCTAATCATAGATAGAACATCCCTGATCATAGATAGCACCCCCCCTCCATCATAGATAGAACCCGTGCCCTCTGATCATAGTTAGAACCACCCCTCTGATCATAGATAGAACCCCCCAGATCATAGATAGAACCCCCCTTTGATCATGGATAGAACCCCCCTCTGATCATAGATAGACCCCCCTCTGTTAATAGATAGAACTCACCCTCTGATCATAGATAGAAACCCCCCTCTGATCATAGATAGAACCCGCCCTCTGATCATAGATAGAACCCCCCCTCTGATCATGAATAGAACCCCCCCTGATCATATGTTGAACCCCCCTCTGATCATAGATAGAACACCCCCTCTGATCATAGATAGAAACCCCTCTGATCATAGATAGAACCCCCCTCTGATTAGATAGAAGCCCCCCCGACTGATCATGAATAGAACGCCCCGATCATATGTAGAAACCCCCTTTTATCATAGATAGAACCCCCCCTCTTATCATAGATAGAATTCCCACTGATCATAGATAGAACCCCCCCTCTGATCACAGATAGAACACCCCCCTCTGATCATAGATAGAAATCCACCCTCTGATCATAGATAGAACCCCCACTCTGATCATAGATAGAACCCACCCTCTGATCATAGATAGAACCCGCCATCTGATCATAGATAGAACCCCCCTTCTGATTAGATAGAATCCCCCCACTGATCATGGATAGAACCCTTCCTGATCATAGGTAGAACCCCCGCTCTGATCATAGATAGAACCCCCCCTCTGATCATAGATAGACCTCCCCCGTGATCAGAGATAGAACCCCACCCCCTGATCCTAGATAGAACCCCCTCTATGAGCATAGATAGAACCCCGCTGATCAGAGGTAGAATGCCCCCTCTGATCATAGATAGAGCCCACACCCCTCTGATCATAGATAGAATCCCCCACATGATCATATATAGAACCACACCCTCTGATCATAGATAGAACCCCCCCTCTGATCATACATAAAACCCCCCCCGATCATAGATAGAACCCCCCTCTGACCATAGATAGAACCCCACCCCCTGATCATAGTTAGAACCACCCCTTTGATCATAGATAGAACCGCCCTTCTGAGCATAGATAGAACCCCACACCTCTGAACATAGATAGAACCCCCCCTGATCTTAGCTAGAAACCCCCTCTGATCATAGATAGAACACCACCCCCTGATCATAGATAGAACCCTCCCACTGATCATAGATAGAACACCCGCTTCTGATCATAGATAGAACCTCCCCTCTGATCATAGATAGAACCCCTCCCCTGATCATAGATAGAACCACCCCTCTGATCATAGATAGAACCACCCCTCTGATCATAGATAGAACGCCCCCTCTGATCATAGATAGAACACCCCTTCTGACCATAGATAGAACCCCCCCTCTGATCAAAGATATAACCCCCCCGATCATAGATAGAAACCCCTCTGATCATAGATGGAATCCCCCTCTGATCATAATTGGAACCCCACCCCGCTGATCATAGATAGAACTGCCCCTCTGATCATAGATAGAACCCCCCATGATCATAGATAGAACACCCCTTCTGATCATAGATAGAACACCCCCTCTGATCATAGATAGAACACCCCCTCTGATCATAGATAGAACCCCCCCACTGAACATAGTTGGAACCTATAGTGTATGTGCCTTTAAGACAGAACTACTTTTACAGCTCCTGTATACTGTAGTACCGTCAGTGACTGTTATGTATATACCTTTAAGGGAATAACTGGTCTCAGACTGCAGTACGGGCAGTGACCACCCGTTTCCAGGTTGTCTCCATTCAGTAAAGACTTGTTATAATCAACGCCTGCAGTCCGTGTCTCAATTATACACGGACATAATACTGGCGATGAGTAAGAAACAAACTTACCTGCAACTCGGATGCACCTCAGACGATGTTATTGAAGGTCGAAGCCAGAAGAAAGAAAAAAAAAATAATCCAAAGGAACTCGAGAAACGGGCGTCGACCGTGGGCAACTGCCCTCCAAATCATCGAATTGAAAAGTTGCAGGAGAGACTGTCGAGAGCCAGGCTTGGTTCTCCAGTCTGTGGTTTCCCAGCTAATCGGGCTGGTGGCAGGTAGTGCACTGATCCTTCCTGGGCTGCGGCGGGCTAGAGCTCGATCGGGTGGCTCTGCAATGGGGCCGGGCAGCGAGTCGGGAAGCAAAGAGAGCGAGAGAGGGTGGAGCACACAGGGCGCGGCCGGTGATTCGAAGCCGGTAGCGTTCGGACCTAAGAAGAGGGAGGGAAGTGTCCCAGAGGGTCCGCTCCACGACGGGAACGGTTCTTCAATTAACGGAGCAAATATTGAAGCGCGATAGAAAAATAAAAATACCGCGGAGAGCGGCATTGGCAGCAGCGATCGGGGAGGCGTGAAGACCATAGGGCGTCACCATTACAGGATAGTAAAATAAATATAATCGCCAGCAACAGCGTTGGCAGCAGCGGCAGCGGCGGGAAAGCGCGGGAGGCGCCATCTTAACTCGGCGGGGAAGAAGGAAAAGCATGGGAGGCGCCATTTTGATCCATCGGGGACGAAGGCAAAGCACGGGAGGTGCCATCTTAGATTTTCAAGATGCCAATGACGGGCGATATCACTGACTTCGATAATGCAATAGAAGACTGGACCACGTATGTGGAAAGAGTCGAGGTATATTGCGAGGCAAACGAAATAGCCGATGAGAAAAAGGCATCGGTATTGCTAAATTTAATGGGCGTAAGAACGTACGGCCTATTGTGGGACCTGATTGCTCCAGCCAAACCGAAGGCGAAGAGTTTTAACAAAATTGTTGCTATCCTACAGGAACACCTAAATCCTACACTGCTGCTGATAGCAGAAAGATTTAAATTCCACAGGAGAAAGCAGCATAAAAATGAGAGCAATGCTGATTACCTTACGGAACTATGCAAGCTATCAAAGCACTGCCAGTTCGGAGCAGGACTGGCAGATACCTTACGGGACAAATTTGTCTGTGGACTCCTGACTGAAGGAACCCAGAAGAGGTTACTCTCAGAGAAAGAGCTGACGCTAGATAAGGCATTCAGCGTGGCAGTATCGTATGAAGCAGCAGCAAGGGGAGCTGCGGAAATACAACAAAAGCCACAGGAATACGGCACCCACGAAATGACACGGGGATTTGCAATATATTATCGCTGCGGCAGAACAAACCATGACCAGAAGGACTGCTGGTCCAAGGACAAAATATGCAGGCAATGCGGAAAGATGGGACACATTGCACGAGTTTGCAGGTCTGGGAAGAAGACCAATGACAACAAAAAGGCTACTAAGGAACCGTACAGGAAAGTACAAAAGATGACGGACAGTAGTTCCGAAGACCAGATGAGCGATAGTGAATCCGGGAACAAGAGACTAAGCTGTCTCAAACTTCACAACATAATCGCAAAAGAGGATCACCAAACCATTTGGGTCACCCTCACGATAGCAGGGTCCCAAGTCAAAATGGAATTGGATACAGGATCAGCTCTAACCGTCATGAATCGATGAGGCTACGAGCGGCTATTCTCACACATACCCTTGAGAGAGACATCCATTGTCTTGAGGACGTATACGGGGCAAAAAGTATACCCCAGAGGAAAAATAAGGGTGCCTGTCGAATACAACGGCAAGAAAATACGGAAATTGTATCTCTGCATTCTGCAAGATGATGGACCACCATTATTGGGACGTGAATGGATCAGAAAGATAAGTTTAGACTGGCACTCCATTCAGGCACTGACGGTGGCTGGTAAAAAGGAAGACGATGTCACTCCTGGACGATTGTCAACAATCTTATCTGACGCCAAAGAGGTATTTCAACAAGAACTGGGCACTCTTAAAGGCGTAACCGCCTCGATAAAAATAGAGGAGAATGCAATTCCTAAGTTTTTCAAAGCAAGACCGGTACCATATGCAATTCGCCCAGCCGTTGAGGCAGAGCTGGAGAATCTGGAGAAGGCAGGCGTGTTATCTAAGGTAGACTGGAGCGAGTGGGCGACACCCATCGTTCCTGTCATGAAGAAAACGTTAAACAATAAGTCTGAGGAGCCAAGGAAGGTTCGCATCTGTGGGGACTTCAAGGTGACAGTGAACCCAATCCTTCACACAGTACAATATCCTCTTCCAAGGATAGAAGATATCTTCGCCTCACTATCTGGAGGGAAGCATTTTACAAAAATTGAACTAGCACAAGCATATTTGCAGATGGAGGTTGAAGAATCCTCTAGGAAGTATCTCACGATAAACACTCACAAAGGTCTTTACCAGTATAATCGGCTGGTATTCGGAGTAGCATCAGCTCCGGCGATATGGCAAAGAGCAATGGAACAAGTCTTGCAAGGGATTCCGGGGATTCAGTGTTACTTGGACGACAACCTAGTGACAGGTGAAGATGACAGTGAACACCTTGCCAATCTAGAGCAGGTGCTCACTAGACTACGTGAACATGGGCTATGAGCCAATCGCCCCAAGTGCAAGTTTTTTAAGAAACGGATATCGTATTGTGGCCACGTGATTGATGAAAAGGGGTTGCATAAGTCCCCTGACAAAATTGAAGCGGTAGTTAAGGCTCCAGCGCCTGAAAATGTGTCGCAACTGAGGTCATTCCTCGGATTGGTGAATTACTACCATAAGTATTTGCCGAATTTATCCACAATTCTGCATCCACTGAACGCCCTACTACGAACGGGAGTAGCATGGAAATGGAGCGATGAATGTAAGCGGGCCTTTCAGAAGAGTAAGGACCTAATCACTTCAAGAGATGTATTGGCTCACTACAACCCATCACTACTGATAAGACTGGTGTGTGATGCGTCTCCCTACGGCATTGGGGCGGTACTGTCACATAAATTCCTTGATGGTTCAGAGAGGCCGATAGCTTTTGCGTCATGCTCGTTAACTTCAGCCGAGCATAACGATGCCCAGATTGACAGAGAGGCCCTCAGCCCGGTGTGGGGGGTGAAGAAGTTCAATCACTACCTGCACGGTCAGAAATTTATTCTACTAACTGATCATCAACCTCTCGTCTCCATTTTCAACCCTCAGAAGGGCGTATCGATAATGACGGCACAACGGCTACAGAGGTGGTCCCTTTTCCTAGGGGCACACCAATATGACATCGAGTACAAAGGAACTAAACAGCATGGGAATGCTGATAGATTGTCGCGCCTACCGTTGTCGATGGTGGAAGAAGAACTGGCAGTGGATCCAGTGGAGTTATTCCACTCGACTATAGTCGAATGTCTCCCTGTGACGAATGCAAACATAGAAAAGGAAACACGAAATGACCCGACACTCACTCTGGTCTATGATTTAACGCTGAAGGGATGGCCAGCACATGGCGAACCACTGCTGCCAGCATTCTCGCCGAGAAGAGAACAGCTGTCAGTGTGCAGAGGAACCTTGATGTGTGGATCCAGAGTAGTAATTCCACCCAAATTGAAGGATAGAGTGCTCAATGAGCTTCATGAGGGTCATCTGGGAGGGGTAAAAATGAAGAACTTAGCCAGAGCGTTTGTGTGGTGGCTGGGAATTGATAGAGAAATCGAAGAGATGACCAAGAGCTGTACAGGATGCCAGAAAGTCCAAAACGCCCCATCACAAGCCCCTCTACATCCATGGGAGTGGCCCTCATCTCCATGGAAAAGGGTGCACATTGATTTTGCTGGTCCCTTTATGGACTCAATGTTTTTAATTGCGGTGGATGCACATTCAAAATGGCCAGAGGTAATAAAAATGTCCTCATCCACCACAGAAAAAACTATCACAGCCTTACGAACCATATTCGCCAGGAATGGGCTGCCTGAACAGATTTGCTCTGACAATGGACCACAGTTTGTGTCTGAAGAGTTCCGGAGGTTCTTAAAGAACAATGGTGTTAAGCATTACACATCCGCCCCATATCATCCAGCCACTAATGGATTAGCCGAGAGGTTTGTTCAAACATTCAAGAAGGCTATCAAGGCAATGTGTAATGAAGATATACCCCTACAACACAAGGTGGACAACTTCTTGTTTGCCTACCGGAATGCGACACATGCGGTTACCAACCAAACTCCAGCCATGATGTTCTTCAATTGAAGACTACGATGCCGCTTGGATTTGGTTAAGCCAAACATCAGAAGAGATGTGGAGAACAGGCAGTTTCAGAATATGAATGAAAGGCCGACCAGAAGTTTTAAGATAGGTCAACCAGTTTTGGCCCGGGACTACCGCACAGAGAAATGGCAGCCAGGAACGATCTGTACACGGCAAGGACCTCTAATGTATACCGTGGACGTTGGAGAGAGCATTGTAAGACGCCATGCTGACCAGATTCTAGAGTCACTGGAAAACGTCAACTCCACACCACGATCTGATACACCTGGCGATGAAACTGAAGTACCAATTGCATCTACCTCAGAATCGGTGATATTGGAAGCAGACGAACCAAACAACGACATTGATCCCAACTCAACCTTGCCAGAAGAACCTGATATCCCAAAGAGGCGTTATCCAGACAGAATCAGGAAGCCTCCTCAAAGACTGAACTTATAATTGCTTAACTTCAACCAATGTATCTATCAACCGTAATTGTAATTGTAATTAGTTATTATTTAGTTGTTAAATGAATGTTATGTACTGTTTATCTAAAAGGGGAGGAATTGTTGTGTATGTACCTTTAAGGGAATAACTGGTCTCAGACTGCAGTACCGGCAGTGACCACCCCTGTATAAAAGGCCCTAGCAGGCTTCTGTAGTTTCAGTTTCCAGGTTGTCTCCATTCAGTAAAGACTTGTTATAATCAACTCCTGCAGTCCGTGTCTCAATTATACACGGACATAATAGTGACCACACCTGTATATAAGCCTTGTGCATGCCTCTGTACCCCCAGCCTTGAGACTACCCTCCTCCAGTAAATACCTGTTTATTGTTAAATTACAGCATCCGTGTGGTTATTGAAAAACAGCATACTCTCAGAATCACGGATCTAACAGTGGCGACGAGTGTCGATTCGAATCTACCTGCAACTCTGCATTTCGCTTCGAGGATTCGCTCCGGGAGGGCGGTGTAAAAAAAAAATAGTCGAGGCCAGGAACACGGGCGTCGACCACGAGCAACCGCCCAGTCGTCCGGCAGAGAGTGAACATCGCAGGGGAGGCTGTGGAGAGCCGGGCTTGGTTCCCCAGCCACGATGATCAGCAAGAGACTGACGACAGGTCCAGCGCAGACCCTTCCCGGACAACGGCGGCTGGAGCCGACCGATGGCGGAGAGAAAGCCGAGCAGCGTCGACGGGGTAAGACAGATGGTGAAGTGCACAGGGCGCAGCCGGGGGTTGAAAACCGAGCGGCGTCGAGAGAAAAAAAAACAAACCGGCGAGAGAGAGGGTAAAGCAACAGCTGGGTTCAGGACCGAGCGGGGTCGAAAAAAAAAAAGAACGCGCAGAGCACAGCCAGGGCTCAAGGACTGAACAGCGTCCGCGGGGAGAAGAAGGGAGAGGGCGGGAGACGCCATTTTTAGAAGCCGCAGCGGAGAAGAAGGGCGAGCGCAGGAAGGAAGGAAAGCGCGGGAGACGCCATTTTGTGCCAGCGAAGAAGAAGGGGCAGCGCGGGAGACGCCACTTTTGACAGTTAAATCACACCCAGGGATGCCGAAGAGTGGCAGTATCTCTACGTTCGACAATGAAGTCGAAGATTGGGCGACATATGTGGAACGTATTGAGGTGTACTGCAGGGCGAATGAAGTGCCAGATGCTAGTAAAGCACTGGTTTTGTTAAATTCCATGGGTGCAAAAACTTATGGGTTACTGTGAAATCTAATAACCCCAGAGAAGCCGGTGAACAAGAATTTCGAAAGCATAGTAGAAGTCCTACAGGACCACTTAAACCCCACACCGCTGCTGATAGCAGAACGATTTAAGTTCCATAAAAGGAACCAACACAAAGACGAAAGCAATGCTGAGTACCTAACGGAACTGCGCAAGCTATCGAAACACTGCCAGTTTGGAGCGGGACTAGCAGATACGTTAAGGGACAAGTTTGTGTGTGGGCTACAAAGTGAAGGAACCCAGAAACGGCTTCTATCAGAAAAGGTTCTTACGCTGGACAAGGCTTTCAGTATGGCAGTATCACACGAAGCAGCCGCAAGGGGCGCTGCAGAGATACAACGGAGACCGCAAGAATATGGCACCAATGAAATGTCCTATGGAACAGGGAAGTGCTATCGCTGTGGCAGAACAACACATGACCAGAAGGATTGTTGGTTCAAGGACCAAGTGTGCAGACAGTGTGGAAAAGCAGGACACATAGCAAGAGTCTGCAGGTCTGGGAAGAAAACCAACAGTAAGAAATCTCCACAGGAGAAGTACAAAAAGGTACACCAGGTGATGGACAGTGGTTCAGATGAACAGAAAAGTGACACAGACTCCGGAAGCAAAGAGCTGGGTTGTCTGAAACTACATAAGGTAACCAAAATGGAGGATCACCAGGCTATCTGGGTTACACACAAGATAGACGGAGTCCAAGTGAAAATGGAATTGGACACAGGATCATCCCTAACAGTCATAAACCAAAGGGACTACAAGCGGCTATTTTCACATATACCCTTGAAAGCTACAGAGATTGCCTTGAAGACGTATACGGGGCAAAAAGTCTACCCCAAAGGAAAAATAAGGGTGAAAGTGATATATAAAGGCCAGGAAACACCTAAAATGGATATATATGTATTGCCAGATGGAGGACCACCACTGCTAGGACGTGAATGGATCTGGAAGATGCAATTAGATTGGCATTCCATACAGGCACTGAAGGTTGAGGCCAAAAAGGATGACGACGGCACACCTGGACGACTGTCAAAAATGCTATCTGATGCAAAAGAAGTGTTCCAGGAAGGACTAGGAACACTAATAGGCATAACAGCAATGATTAAAATAGAGGAAAATGCAAGCCCAAAGTTTCTTAAGGCCAGACCAGTGCCTTATGCAATCAGACCAGCTGTTGAAGCAGAGCTGGAAGGGTTGGAACGTTCAGGAGTACTGTCCAAAGTGGACTGGAGCAAGTGGGCTACACCCATCGTTCCTGTAATGAAGAGGTCGTTGAGTAATACGCCTGGGGAACCAAAGAAGGTCCGCATCTGTGGGGATTTTAAGGTGAAAGTGAACCCAGTCCTTCACACGGTACAATATCCGCTTCCATGAATTGAGGATATTTTCGCCTCGCTATCTGGAGATAAACGCTTCACCAAAATTGATCTAGCCCAGGCGTACTTGCAAATGGAGGTAGAAGAAGCTTCGAAACAATACCTTACGATTAACACTCATAAAGGTCTCTATCAATACAACCGGCTGGTGTTCGGGGTAGCCTCGGCTCCGGCTATCTGGCAAAGGGCAATGGATCAAGTCCTGCAAGGGGTTACAGGGACCCAGTGTTATTTGGACGACATCTTGGTCACGGGCGAAAATGATAGTGATCACCACGCCAACTTGGAGAAGGTGCGCACCAGATTAAAGGAGTATGGGCTACGAGCGAATCGCCACAAGTGCGAGTTTTTCCAGAAACAGATCTCGTATTGTGGCCACGTCATCGATGAAGAGGGGTTACATAAGTCCCCTGAAAAGATTGAGGCAGTAGTCAAGGCTCCAGCACCGAAAAATGTGTCAAAACTGAGGTCATTCCTCGGGCTGGGAAACTACTACCACAAGTTTTTACCAAATTTGTCCACGGTATTACACCCACTGAACACCCTACTGCAAACAGGGGTACCATGGAAGTGGAATGACGAACGTAGACGAGCTTTCCAGAAGTGTAAAGAATTGATCACATCAAAGGAGGTGTTGGCCCATTTCAACCCAGCACTACCAATTCGTTTGGCATGTGATGCATCACCCTACGGCATTGGAGCGGTGCTGTCGCACAAATTCCCAGACGGGTTGGAGAGGCCAGTAGCCTTTGCGTCTCGGTCACTAACCTCAGCCGAGCGCAACTACACCCAGATTGACAGGGAGGCCCTCAGCCTAGTATGGGGAGTAAAAAAATTCAACCACTATCTGCATGGGCAGAAGTTAACCTTGCTGACTGACCACCAACCACTTCTCTCCATCTTTAATCCTAAGAAGGGCATTCCAGTGATGACTGCACAACGGTTACAAAGATGGTCCCTGTTTCTAGGGGCGAATCAATATGAAATAGAATATAAAGGCACGAAACAGCATGGGAACGCTGATGGGCTATCGCGCCTGCCACTGCCTACTGTGGAGGAAGCACCAGCAGTGGACCCTATCGAGATATTTTATTCATCAATAATTGAACGATTGCCAGTAATGAACGCGGATATAGAGAAGGAGACCTGCAATGATCCGACGCTGTCTCGGGTATATGATTTGACGGTGAGGGGATGGCCAACACTTGGCGACTCACTGTTGCCAGCATTCTCATCCAGAAGAGAACAGCTGTCAGTATGCCAGGGGACAGTGATGTGTGGATCCAGAGTGGTGATTCCACCCACGTTAAGGGAGAGAGTGCTAAATGAGCTACATGAAGGTCATCTGGGGGGAGTGAAAATGAAAAGCCTTGCTAGGGCTTAAGTGTGGTGGCTGGGAATCGATCAACAAATTGAAAACCTAACTAAAAGCTGCTTAGGATGCCAGAAGGTCCAAAATGCACCACCACATGCCTCTCTACACCCATGGGGGTGGCCCTCCTCTCCATGGCAACGGGTGCATATTGATTTTGCTGGTCCATTCATGGACTCAATGTTCTTAATAGCAGTGGTTGCTCATTCGAAGTGGCCTGAGGTGATAAAAATGTCCTCAACCACTACAGAGAAAACAATTGCAGTCCTATGGACCATATTTGCCAGAAACGGTTTGCCAGAGCATAATTGCTCTGATAATGGACCACAGTTTGTGTCCGAAGATTTTCAAAAATTTATGAGAAGAAATGGGGTAAGGCATTACACATCCGCCCCGTATCATCCCGCCACAAATGGATTGGCTGAGAGGTTTGTACAAACCTTTAAGAAGGCGATAAAGGCCATGTGCGACGATGAAATTCCACAACAGCATAAGATGGACAATTTCTTATTAGCCTACCGAAACGCGACACATGCAGTTACCAACCAGACCCCGGCCATGATGTTCTTTAACCGAAGGTTGAGATCTCGTCTGGACTTGCTCAGACCAAATGTGCGAAGAAATGTTGAGGACAAACAATTCCAGCACATCAATGAGAAGCCGACAAGGAGCTTCAATGTAGGACAACCAGTCTTGGCCCGTGACTATCGAACAGAGAAATGGCAACCCGGAACGATATGCACAAAGCAGGGGCCATTAATGTACACAGTGGATGTCGGGGAGAACATTGTGAGACGCCACGTCGATCAGATCTTAGCGTCACAGGAACGCGTCAACCCCATGTCTCGAGTACCTGGGGATGAGCCCGACATACCGGTAGCATCTACCTCAGAACCAGTAGCAGTGGAACCCGATGAAGTACCCGATGAAAAGGGGTCAGAATCACCTCTGCACCAAGAACGAGAACCTCAGGAAAGGCGCTATCCCGAAAGGGTCAGGAAGCCGCCCCAAAGACTGAATCTATAAATGGACTATTGTTGTTTAATGTACATGTTAAAGTGTTAATTGTTATTTGAATATTAGGGGTACTACTAATCTAAAAGGGGAGGAAATGTAGTGTATGTGCCTTTAAGACAGAACTACTTTTACAGCTCCTGTATACTGTAGTACCGGCATTGACCACACCTGTATATAAGCCTTGCGCATGCCTCTGTACCCCCAGTCTTGAGACTACCCTCCTCCAGTAAATACCTGTTTATTGTTAAGTTACAGCATCCATGTGGTTATTGAAAAACAGCGTAATCTCAGAATCACGGATCTAACAGAACCCATCCCTCTGATCATAGACAGAACCCCCCCTCAGATCATAGATTGAACTCCCCTCTGATCATAGATAGAACCCAGCTGATCAGAGAAAGAACCCCCCGATCATAGATAGAACCCCCCGTCTGATCATAGATAGAAACCCTCCACTGATCATAGATAGAACCCCCCCGATCATAGATAGAAGCCCCCATCTGATCATGGATAGAACCATGCCCCGATCATAGATAGAACCCCCCGATCATAGATAGAACCTCCCCTCTGATCATAGATAGAACCCGTCCTCTGATCATAGATAGAACCCCCCGATCATTGATAGAACCCCCTCTATGATCATAGATAGAACTCCCCTGATCATTGAAAGAACCCCCCCTCTGATCATAGATAGAACCCCCCTCTGATCTTAGATAGAACCCCTCCTCTGATCATAGATAGAACACCCCCTCTGATCATAGATAGAACCCCCCCTCTGATCATAGATAGAACACCCCCTCTGATCATAGATAGAACCCCCATTCTGATCATAGATAGAACCACCCCTCTGATCATAGATAGAACCCCCCCTCTGATCATAGATAGAACCCCCTTCTGATCATAGACAGAACACCCCTATGAGCATAGATAGAACCCCACCCCCCTCTGATCATGGATAGAACCCCCCACTCTGATCATAGACAGACCCCCCCCCGATCATAGATAGCACCCCCTCTCTGATCATAGATATAACCCCCCTCTGATCATAGGTAGAAGCGCCCCGGGCTCATAGATAGAACCCCCCCCTGATCATAGATAAAACCCCCGATCATAGATAGAACCCCCCCTCTGATCATGGATAGAACCCTCTCCTGATCATAGGTCGAACACCCCCTCTTATCATAGATAGAACTCCCCTTCTGATCATAGAAAGAACCCGCCTCTGATCATAGATAGAACCCCGCTCTGATCAGATAGAACATCCCCCACTAATCATGAATAGAACCCCCCCGATCATAGGTAGAACCCCCCCTCTGATCATAGATAGAAGTCCCTATCTGATCATAAATAGAACCATCCCTGATAATAGATAGAAACCACCCCTGAACATAGATAGAACCCCCCCTCTGATCATAGATAGAACCCATACCCCTCTGATCATAGATAGAACCCCCCTCTGATCATAGATAGAACCCCCCCTGATGATAGCTAGAATCCCACCTGATCATAGATAGAACCCCCACCCTCTGATCATAGGTAGAACCACCCCTTTGATCATAGATAGAACCGCCCCTCTGAGCATCGATAGAACCCCCCGCCTGAACATAGATAGAGC
The DNA here is from genome assembly GCF_052327205.1 of Somniosus microcephalus. Taxonomy (NCBI): domain Eukaryota; kingdom Metazoa; phylum Chordata; class Chondrichthyes; order Squaliformes; family Somniosidae; genus Somniosus; species Somniosus microcephalus. The sequence goes on from NC_140994.1 coordinate 130,914,154, forward strand.
CCCCCTCTGATAATAGATAGAATCCCACCCCCTGATCATAGATATAACCCTCCCTCTGATCATAGATAGAACAAAGCCTTCTGATCATAGATAGAACCTCCCTTCTGATCATAGATAGAACACCCCCTCTGATCATAGATAGAACCCCCATTCTGATCATAGATAGAACCCCCCCTCTGATCATAGATAGAACCCCCCCTCTGATCATAGATAGAACCCCCTTCTGATCATAGACAGAACACCCCTATGAGCATAGATAGAACCCCACCCCCCTCTGATCATGGATAGAACCCCCACTCTGATCATAGATAGACCCCCCCCGATCATAGATAGCACCCCCTCTCTGATCATAGATATAACCCCCCCTCTGATCATAGATAGAAGCGCCCCGGGCTCATAGATAGAGCCCCCCTCTGATCATAGATAAAACCCCCCGATCATAGATAGAACCCTCCCTCGGATCATGGATAGAACCCTCTCCTGTTCATAGGTCGAACACCCCCTCTTATCATAGATAGAACTCCCCTTCTGATCATAGATAGAACCCGCCTCTGATCATAGATAGAACCCCGCTCTAATTAGATAGAACCCCCCCCCACTAATCATGAATAGAACCCCCCCGATCATAGGTAGAACCCCCCCCTCTGATCATAGATAGAAGCCCCTATCTGATCATAAATAGAACCATCCCTGATAATAGATAGAAACCCCCCTGAACATAAATAGAACCCCCCTCTGTGCATAGATAGAACCCATACCCCTCTGATCATAGATAGAACCCCCCACCTGATCATAGATAGAACCCACCTCTGATCATAGATAGAACCCCCCCTGATGATAGCTAGAACCCCACCTGATCATAGATAGAACCCCCACCCTCTGATCATAGGTAGAACCACCCCTTTGATCATAGATAGAACCGCCCCTCTGAGCATCAATAGAACACCCCGCCTGAACATAGATAGAACCCCCCCGATCATAGATAGAACCCCCCTCTGATAATAGATAGAATCCCACCCCCTGATCATAGATATAACCCTCCCTCTGATCATCGATAGAACAAACCCTTCTGATCATAGATAGAACCTCCCCTCTGATCATAGATAGAACCCCTCCCCTGATCATAGATAGAACCCCCCCTCTGATCATAGATATAACCACCCCTCTGATCATAGATAGAACGCCCCCTCTGGTCATAGATATAACCCCATTCTGAACATAGATAGAACCCCCCCTCTGATCATAGATGGAACCCCCCTCTGATCATAAACAGAACCCCACCCCGCTGATCATAGATAGAACCGCCCCTGTGATCATAGATAGAACCGCCCCTCTGATCATAGATAGAACCCGCACTGATCATAGATAGAACACCCCCTCTGATCATAGATAGAACATCCCCTCTGATCATAGATAGAACATCCCCTCTGATCATAGATAAAACCAAACCCCGATCATGGATAGAACCCCCCCATCGGATCATAGATAGAACTCCCCTCTTATCATAGATAGAAACCCCGATCATAGATAGAACCCCCCGATCATAGATAACAGCCCCCCATCTGATCATAGGTAGAACCCCCCTCTGATCATGGATAGAACCACCCTTGATCATAGATAGAACCACCCCTCTGATCATAGATAGAACCACCTCTCTGATCATAGATAGAACCCTCCCTCTGAACATAGATAGAACACCCCCCCTCTGATCATGGATAGAATCCCATCTCTGATCATAGATAGAACACCCCCCCTCTGATCATAGATAGAACCCGCCCTCTGATCATAAATAGAAACCCCCCGTCTGATCATGGATAGAACCCCCTCTGATAATAGGTTGAACCCTCCCTCTGATCATAGAAAGAACACCCCCTGATCACAGATAGAACCCCACCTCTGATCATAGATAGAACCCACACCCCTCTGATCATAGAGAGAACCCCCGACCTGATCATAGATAGAACCCTCCTTGATCATAAATGGAACCCCCGCTGATCATAGATAGAACCTCCACCCTCTGATCATAGATAGAACCACCCCTCTGATCATAGATAGAACACACGCCTCTGATAAAAGATAGAGCCCCCCCTCTCATCATAGATAGAACACCCCGATCAGTGATAGACCCCCCCCTCTGATCATAGATAGAGCCCTCCCTCTGATCTTAGATAGAAATCTCCCTCTACTCATAGATAGAACCACCGATCATAGATAGAACCCACCTCTCATCATAGATAGAACCCCCCCTCTGATCATAGATAGAACCCCCACTCTGATCATAGATAGAACACACTCTGATCATAGATAGAACACCCCTTAACATACATAAAACCCCCCTGATCATAGATAGAACCCCCCCGATCACAGATAGAACACCCTCCTGATCATAGATAGAACCCCCACTCTGATCATAGATAGAACCCTCCCTCTGATCATAGATAGAACACCCCCCTCTGATCATAGATAGAACTCCACCCCTCTGACCATAGATATAATCCCCCTCTGATCATAGATAGAACCCTCCCTCTGAACATAGATAGAACAACCCCCTCTGATCATGGATAGAATCCCCCCTGATCATAGGTTGAATCCCCCCTCTGATCATAGATAGAACACCCCCTCTGATCATAGACAATACCCCCACTCTGATCATAGATAGAACCCCACCCCCTGATCATAGATAGAATCCCCCCTGATAATAGATAGAACCCCACCCTGATCATAGACCGAACCCCCCCTCTGATCATATATAGAGCCCACACCCCTCTGATCATAGACTGAACCCCCACCTGATCATAGATAGAACCCACCCTCTGGTCATAGATAGAACACCCCCTCTGATCATAGATAGAACCAACCCCCGATCATAGATAGAACCCCCCCTCGGATCATAGATAGATCTCCCCTCTTATCATAGATAGAAACCCCGATCATAGCTAGAACCCCCCGATCATAGATAACAGCCCCCCATCTGATCATAGGTAGAACCCCCCTCTGATCATGGATAGAACCACCCTTGATCATAGATAGAACCACCCCTCTGATCATAGATAGAACCCCCCCTCTGATCATAGATAGAACCCTCCCTCTGATCATAGATAGAACACCCCCCTCTGATCATGGATAGAAACCCATCTCTGATCATAGATAGAACACGCCCCCTCTGATCATGGATAGAACCCCCCTCTGATCATAGATAGAACCCGCCCTCTGATCATAGATAGAACCCCCCCCCCCCGTCTGATCATGGATAGAGCCCCCCCTGATAATAGGTAGAACCCCCCCTCTGATCATAGAAAGACCCCCCCTGATCACAGATAGAACCCCACCTCTGATCATAGATAGAACCCACACCCCTCTGATCATAGAGAGAACCCCCGATCTGATCATAGATAGAACCCCCCCTGATCATAGATAGAACCCCCGCTGATCATAGATAGAACCCCCACCCTCTGATCATAGATAGAACCACCCCTCTGATCATAGATAGAACACACCCCTCTGATAAAAGATAGAACCCCCCTCTCATCATAGATAGAACATTCCGATCAGTGATAGAACCCCCCTCTGATTATAGATAGAACACACCCCTCTAATAAAAGATAGAGCCCCCCCCCTCATCATAGATAGAACACCCCGATCAGTGATAGAACCCCCCTTCTGATCATAGATAGAACCCACCCTCTGATCTTAGATAGAACTCCCCCTCTACTCATAGATAGAACCCCCGATCATAGATAGAACCCCCCCTCTCATCATAGATAGAACCCCCCCTCTCATCATAGATAGAACCCCCACTCTGATCATAGATAGAATACACTCTGATCATAGATAGGACACACCTTAACATAGATAAAAACCCCCTGATCATAGATAGAACCCCGCCGATCATAGATAGAACCCACTCCTGATCATAGATAGAACACCCCCCTCTGATCATAGAAAGAACTCCACCCCTCTGACCATATATATAACCCCCCCTCTGATCATAGATAGAACCCTCCCTCTGATCATAGATAGAACAACCCCCTCTGATCATGGATAGAATCCCCCCTGATCATAGGTTGAATCCCCCCTCTGATCATAGATAGAACACCCTCTCTGATCATAGACAGAACCCCCCCTCTGATCATAGATAGAACTCCCCTCTGATCATAGATAGAACCCCAACCCCTGATCATAGATAGAACCCCCCCCTGATAATAGATAGAACCCCACCCTGATCATAGACCGAACACCCCCTCTGATCATATATAGAGCCCACACCCCTCTGATCATAGACTGAACCCCCACCTGATCATAGATAGAACCTGTAATGATATCAGCAAATAGTGATGGTATTTGCCTGTTTGATTATGATGCCTTACCAGCATATTTGCCTGTTTGATTATTTATGCCTGACCAGCAGAGGGCATGTGAGAGAGTTTAGTTTTAGTTTCGTTTTAGATGGATCTCTAAGATGGTGTCTCCTGTTTAGCTGTTAACTGAGTTGAACATACTTTAGATTAAAAGACATTCTCTTTCTTGAATGTGTCGTCATTGAACCCACATACAAATCAATACATGGTGTCAGAAGTGATTGAAAGAGATGAAGAGGAAAAATCTGAAGTTAAATCAGCTCTCCACATATTAGCAAGCCAAAGGAGAACATCATTACTTACCATTGGAGAATAGCTAACGAAGTGAAAAATGGTAGGATTACACCCACCGGCAAAGCTTCAGTTGACAGGTAATGTGGCTGAAAATTGGAGGAGATTCAAACAACATTTGGAGTTGTATTTAGCGGCAATTGGAGCTGACGAGAAAAGTGATAAAATGAAAGCGTCAGTGTTCTTACATGTCGTGGGTGATGAAGCGCTGGAAGTGTATAATAACTTCACATTCACTGCTGATGGAGACAAAATGAAGTTGGATAAAATAATGGAACAGTTTGAGGCCTACTGTATACCTAAACGTAATGTGACATTTGAGAGGCACAGATTTTTCACATGTGTACAGAAAACGGGAGAGAATATTGATCAGTATGTGACTGAACTGAGAAACCGAAGCAAAACATGTGAATTTGGGGGACTGACAGACTCGCTGATGAAAGACAGACTGGTGTGTGGTATTCCAGATAATGGTCTAAGGGAAAGACTGCTAAGAGAGCAAAATCTAGACCTGGGACAAGCCATAGCACTGTGTAGGGCTACAGAGACTGTGAAGTCGCAGGCAAAGGAGCTGTTCAGTGACAGTAGCTGCAACGTGGATGCAATGAGAATGAACGGACACAAACCGTTTAACAAAAAGAGCGCCAATGTGAAAAAAGAGGCGTGGCCAGCGAACAAAAATGAAAGGGACAATCGAAAGTCATGTAGTCGATGCGGTACACAGCATCCACCAAAAAAGTGTCCAGCATATGGTAAAACATGCAATAGTTGCAACAAGAACAACCATTATGCCCGTTGCTGTAAGAACCAAGCGCAACAAAGCAAGGTCCATGCAGTAGATGAAAGCAAGATAGAGGAGTTCTATGTGGATGTTGCGTCTGAAAATAAAAAATAAAAAAGAGACTGGATGTTGACACTAAAAGTGAATGACATACACATTCCATTTAAATTGGATACTGGAGCGCAAGTTAATGTGATATCAGAGACTGATATTAAGAAAATTAGACCCAGACCAAAGATACATGGAATCAAAGTGAAAGTGACAGGATACTCAGGTACTAATATACCAGTGAAAGGAAAATGCATTGTCAAAGTGACACACAAGGACAGAGAGCACACGCTAGCATTAATCGTGGTGCCAAAGGATGTGCAAGCCATATTAGGTTTAATAGCCTGTGAGAGACTGAACCTGGTAAAGAGAGTCCTCGTTGTGGAAAGCGAAGGAGAGACAGTCTATGATGAACTCATGAAAGAATACAACGACCTATTTCAGGGTCTAGGCTGCCTTCCAGGAGAACACACGATCAGAGTAGATAAAAGTATGCCAACGGTCATACATCCATGCAGAAAAGTTCCGTTTGCTCTTCAAAAGCAACTGAAGGCAGAGTTGGACAGGATGGAAAGCCTGAACGTGATTCAGAAGATAGATGAGCCAACTGAGTGGGTGAGTTCCCTCGTCGTTGTGGACAAAAAGAATGGAAAGCTCAGAATTTGCCTGGATCCAAGAGATCTAAACAGAGCAATAAAGAGAGAGCACTTCAAGCTTCCTACACGTGAGGAAATCATGTCACAGTTTGCAAATGCAAAGTATTTCAGCAAGTTAGATGCATCATCAGGATTTTGGCAGATGAAATTGGACGAGGCAAGTTCAAGACTGTGCACGTTCAACAGTCCATTTGGCAGATACAGATTCCTAAGGTTACCATTTGACATTGCCTCAGCTCCTGAAGTGTATCACAAAACTATCCATATGATCTATGAGCACCTGGAGGGAGTTGATACATCCATGGATGACATCATAGTATGGGGAACCACGAGATCTGAGCATGACGAGAGACTGAAAAAAGTGCTGGAAGCAACAAGGAAAACAAACCTGAAGCTGAATAGAGAGAAGTGCCAGCTCGGGGTGACAGAACTGACATTCGTGGGAGATATCCTTAGCAGTGAGGGCATCAGACCAGATCCCAGAAAGGTGTCCGCCATTGAGAATATGCCAAAGCCACAATGCAAAAAGGACGTGCAGAGGTTTAATGGAATGATCAACTACATGGGTAAATTCATATCCAACCTCTCAGAAAAGATGGCGCCACTGAGAAGACTAACTGAAAAGAACATAGAATGGGAATGGAATCATGAGCATGAGAAGTCATGGAGCGATCTAAAGAAACTGCTCACAGAGGAACCAGTTCTGAGGTTTTATGACCCAGCGAGACCCATCAAGATATCATCAGATGCATCATAGAGTGGGCTCAGTGCTTTCTTCTGCAAAAATATGACTACTGGCACCCTATTGCATATGCATCGCGCTCAATGACAGACGCGGAGATGCGATATGCTCAAATAGAAAAGGAGCTGCTCAGCATCACATACGCCTGTGAAAGATTTCACCAGTTTGTGGCAGGACAAGCAATCAGTGTAGAGACTGGCCATAAGCCCTTGATTGCATTGTTCCAAAAGCCACTAAATAGCTGTCCGCTTAGAATACAAAGAATGATGATCAGGCTGCAATGCTATACACTGAATATTGCGTACACATCGGGTAAGCTGATGTATACAGCAGACACGTTGTCCAGAGCTGTTGACCCAAGTGAGCCCGCAAACACCAAAATGGATGAAAAAGTGAACGCCTACGTGGACATGATCACAAGTGCACTGCCCATAGCAGATGTAAAAATGGAGCTCATAAAGACTGAGACAAGCAAAGATGAAACACTGAGACGACTGAGGAAAAGCATCTTGGATGGATGGCCCAACATGAAGCAAGACTGCTCACCTGACATGGCAGAGTACTGGAACTGCAGGGCGGAACTATCAGTGGTCGAAGACATCATCTACAAAGGAAGTAAAATAGTTATCCCAAAGAGTCTGAGAAAAGAGATGTTAAAAAAGATCCATGGAGGACATCTGGGAATCGAAAAGTGTAAGAAAAGAGCAAGAGAGGTGATGTACTGGCCACGAATCAACCAAGATGTGACAAATGAGGTGTCAAACTGCACAATATGCCTGAAATATCGAGCAAGCAATCCGGTAGAACCACTAAAGCCACACCCAGCACCAGACAGACCTTACCAGAAGGTAGGCGCTGACCTATTCGTATGTCAAGGGAAGGACTATCTTGTAGTCACAGACTATTACTCCCTGTATCCAGAGGTTTGTAGACTGTACACCACCACTGCAGATGCTGTGATAAGATGTATGAAAGCCATATTCTCCAGACATGGCGTGGCAAGCGAGGTCTTCACAGACAACGGACCCCAGTTTTACAATGCAAGTTTCCGACACTTTGCCAAAGAGTGGGACTTTGTCCACACAACGTCAAGTCCTCACTTTCCACAGTCCAATGGACTAGTGGAAAAATCGGTCCAGACAGTGAAAAGACTGATGTACAAGGCAAAAGACAGTGGAACTGACTTCTACCAGAGCATGTTTGTATACCGCACAACGCCGCTCGAGTGTGGTATGTCACCAGCCCAACTCCTTATGGGACGTCTGCTAAGGTCAAACCTACCCATCCCGGAGAACCCCCTGAAAACAAAAGAGGGGGAGAAAGTGAGGAAGTTCAAAGAACAACAGAAAGAAAAGCAAAAGTACTACTATGACAGAGGAACACAAAACCTACCTGAACTCCATACTGGTGACCAAGTAAGGTTCAAAGACAAAACAAATATATGGACTCAGAAGGGAACTGTCCTGAGTGAAGTTCAACCAAGATCATACACCATTCAGACAGATGAGGGTGCTGTGCTGCGAAGAAATTGTCGGGATCTTCTCATGGGACCAGCCACAGCAAGTCAAAAGACTGATACTGTTGAACAACCTGATCACACAGCTGAGAAATCATCATCTGAGGCAACAACTCAGATTCAAGGACAATCAATCAGAAAATCCTCAAGACACGTGAAGCCTCCTGAGAGACTCATAGAGCAAGTTTAAGGACTCTTGTTATAGAAGGAAGTAATGTTATCTTATTCTCTCTTCAAGTTCTAGTGTATTTACATATTCATGTGAACACACAAAACAAGGTTAAAAAACCTTGATAATGATAATGATAATGTAAGTTCATTAAGTGTTAAAGTTAAAATGCAGAGTAATACAAAGAAAACATGTTGTTAGATAAAAGTAAAATACTTTTGTTTTAAGAAAGGGAGATGTAATGATATCAGCAAATAGTGATGGTATTTGCCTGTTTGATTATGATGACTTACCAGCATATTTGCCTGTTTGATTATTTATGCCTGACCAGCAGAGGGCATGTGAGAGAGTTTAGTTTTAGTTTCGTTTTAGATGGATCTCTAAGATGGTGTCTCCTGTTTAGCTTTTAACTGAGTTGAACATACTTTAGATTAAAAGACATTCTCTTTCTTGAATGTGTCGTCATTGAAACCACATACAAATCAATACAGGACCCACCCTCTGATCATAGATAGAACCCCCCTGATCATAGATAGAACCCCCCCTGATAATAGATAGAACCCCACCCTGATCATAGACCGAACCCCCCCTCTTATCATATATAGAGCCCACACCACTCTGATCATAGATTGAACCCCCCCCGATCATAGATAGAACCCCACCTCTGATCATAGATAGAACCCACACCCCTCTGATCATAGAGAGAACCCCCCACCTGATCATAGATAGAACCCCACCTGATCATAGATAGAACGCCCACCCTCTGATCATAGATAGAACCACCCCTCTGATCATAGATAGAATACACCCATCTGATAAAAGATTGAACCCCCCTCTCATCATAGATAGAACACCCCGATCAGTGATAGAACCCCCCTCTGATTATAGATAGAGCACACCCTCTGATCATAGATAGAACACCCCCTCTGATCATAGATAGAACCAACCCCCGATCATAGATAGAACCCCCCCCCTCGGATCATAGATAGAACTCCCCTCTTATCATACATAGAAACCCCGATCATAGATAGAACCCCCCCGATCATAGATAGCAGCCCCCCATCTGATCATAGGTAGGACCCCCCTCTGATCATGGATAGAACCCCCCTTGATCATAGATAGAACCACCCCTCTGATCATAGATAGAACCCCCACTCTGATCATAGATAGACCCCTCCCTCTGATCATAGATAGAACACACCCCCTCTGATCATGGATAGAGACCCATCTCTGATCATAGATAGAACACACCCCCTCTGATCATGGATAGAACCCCCCCTCTGATCATAGATAGAAACCGCCCTCTGATCATAGATAGAACCCCCCCCGTCTGATCATGGATAGAACCTCCCCTGATAATAGGTAGAACCCCCCCTCTGATCATAGAAAGAACCCCCCCTGATCACAGATAGAACCCCACCTCTGATCATAGATAGAACCCACACCCCTCTGATCATAGAGAGAACCCCCGACATAATCATAGATAGAACCCCCCCTCTGATCATAGATAGAACCACCCCTGATCATAGATAGAACCCCCGCTGATCATAGATAGAACCCCCACCCTCTGATCATAGATAGAACCACCCCTCTGATCATAGATAGAACACACCCCTCTGATAAAAGATAGAACCCCCCCTCTCATCATAGATAGAACATTCCGATCAGTGATAGAACCCCCCTCTGATTATAGATAGAACACACCCCTCTGATAAAAGATAGAGCCCCCCTCTCATCATAGATAGAACACCCCGATCAGTGATAGAACCCCCCCTCTGATCATAGATAGAACCCCCCCTCTGATCTTAGATAGAACTCCCGCTCTACTCATAGATAGAACCCCCGATCATAGATAGATCCCCCCTCATCATAGATAGAACCCCCCATCTGATCATAGATAGAACCCCCACTCTGATCATAGATAGAACCCTCCCTCTGATCATAGATAGAACACCCCCCTCTGATCAAAGATAGAACTCCACCCCTCTGACCATAGATATAACCCCGCCTCTGATCATAGATAGAACCCTCCCTCTGATCATAGATCGAACACCCCCTCTGATCATAGATAGAACCCCCCCTCTGATCATAGATAGAACTCCCCTCTGATCATAGATAGAAACCCACCCCCTGATCATAAATAGAACCCACCCTGATAATAGATAGAACCCCACCCTGATCATAGACCGAACCCCCCCTCTGATCATATATAGAGCCCACACCCCTCTGATCATAGATTGAACCCCCCCAATCATAGATAGAACCCCACCTCTGATCATAGATAGGACCCACACCCCTCTGATCATAGAGAGAACCCCCCACCTGATCATAGATAGAACCCCACTCTGATCATAGATAGAACCCCCCTGATCATAGATAGAACCCCAACTGATCATAGATAGAACCCCCCCGATAATAGATAGAACCCCACCCTGATCATAGACCGAACCCCCCCTCTGATCATATATAGAGCCCACACCCCTCTGATCATAGATTGAACCCCCCCGATCATAGATAGAACCCCACCTCTGATCATAGAGAGAACCCCCACCTGATCATAGATAGAACCCCCACTCTGATCATGGATAGAACCCCCTGATCATAGATAGAACCCCACCTCTGATCATAGAGAGAACCCCCACCTGATCATAGATAGAACCCCCACTCTGATCATAGATAGAACCCCCCTGATCATAGATAGAACCCCACCTGAGCATAGATAGAACCCCCACCCTCTGATCATAGATAGAATACACCCATCTGATAAAAGATAGAACCCCCCTCTCATCATAGATAGAACACTCCGATCAGTGATAGAACCCCCCTCTGATTATAGATAGAACACACCTCTCTGATATAAAATAGAACCGCCCTCTCATCATAGATAGGACACACCGATCAGTGACAGAACCCCTCCTCTGATCAGAGATAGAACCCTCCCTCTGATCTTAGATAGAACCCCCCCTCTACTCATAGATAGAACCCCCCCTCTGATCATAGATATAACCCCCCCGATCATAGATACAACCCCCCCTCTGTTCATAGATAGAATCCCCCCTCTGATCATAGATAGAATCCACTCTGATCATAGGTAGAACCCCCCGTAACATAGATAAACCCCCCTGATCGTAGATAGAAACCCCCCGATCATAGATAGAACCCCCTCCTGATCATAGACAGAACCCCCCCTCTGATCATAGATAGAACCCTCCCTCTGATCATAGATAGAACACCCCCCTCTGATCATGGATAGAACCCTCCCTCTGATCATAGATAGAACAACCCCCTCTGATCATGGATAGAACACCCCCTGATCATAGATAGAACAACCCCCTCTGATCATGGATAGAACACCCCCTGATCATAGATAGAACCCCCCCCGGATCATAGACAGAACCCCCATCATAGATAGCAGCCCCCCATCTGATCATAGGTAGAACTACCCCTCTGATCATAGATAGAACCCCCGCTCTGACCATAGATAGAACCCCCCCTCAGTTCATAGATAGAACACCCCCGATCATACATAGAACCCCCTCTGATCATAGATAGATCCCCGGCTCTGACCTTAGATATAACCCCCCCTCTGATGATATAGAACCCCCCTCTGATCATAGATAGAACTGCCCCTGATCATAGATAGAACCCCCTTCTGATCATAGTTATGAACCCCCCCATCGTAGATAAAACCCCACACTCTGATCATATATAGAACCCACCCACTCTGATCATACATAGAACCCGCCCTCTGATCATAGGTAGAACCACCCCTGATCATAGATAGAACACCCCCTGATCATAGATAGAACCCCCACTCTGATCATAGATAGAGCTCACACCCCTCTGATCATAGATAGAAACCCCGATCATAGACAGAAACCCCCATCATAGATAGCAGCCCCCCATCTGATCATAGGTAGAACCCCCCTCTGATCATAGATAGAACACCCCTTGATCATAGATAGAGCCCCACCTCTGATCATAGATAGAGCCCCCCCTCTGATCATAGATAGAACCACCCCTCTGATCATAGATAGAACACCCCCCCTCTGATCATGGATAGAACCCCCCCTCTGATCATAGATAGAACTCGCCCTCTGATCATAGATAGAAACCCCCCCTCTTATCATGGATAGAACCCCCCCGATAATATGTAGAACCCCCCCTCTGATCATAGATAGAACCACCCCTGATCATAGATAGAACCCCACCTCTGATCATAGATAGAACCCACACCCCTCTGATCATAGAGAGAACCCCCCACCTGATCATAGATAGAACCCCCCCTCTGATCATAGATAGAATACACCCATCTGATAAAAGATAGAACCCCCCTCTCATCATAGATAGAACACTCCGATCAGTGATAGAACCCCCCTCTGATTATAGATAGAACACACCTCTCTGATATAAAATAGAACCCCCCTCTCATCATAGATAGGACACACCGATCAGTGACAGAACCCCTCCTCTGATCAGAGATAGAACCCTCCCTCTGATCTTAGATAGAACCCCCCCTCTACTCATAGATAGAACCCCCCCTCTGATCATAGATATAACCCCCCCGATCATAGATACAACCCCCCCTCTGTTCATAGATAGAATCCCCCCTCTGATCATAGATAGAATCCACTCTGATCATAGGTAGAACCCCCCGTAACATAGATAAACCCCCCTGATCGTAGATAGAAACCCCCCGATCATAGATAGAACCCCCTCCTGATCATAGACAGAACCCCCCCTCTGATCATAGATAGAACCCTCCCTCTGATCATAGATAGAACACCCCCCTCTGATCATGGATAGAACCCTCCCTCTGATCATAGATAGAACAACCCCCTCTGATCATGGATAGAACACCCCCTGATCATAGATAGAACAACCCCCTCTGATCATGGATAGAACACCCCCTGATCATAGATAGAACCCCCCCCGGATCATAGACAGAACCCCCATCATAGATAGCAGCCCCCCATCTGATCATAGGTAGAACTACCCCTCTGATCATAGATAGAACCCCCGCTCTGACCATAGATAGAACCCCCCCTCAGTTCATAGATAGAACACCCCCGATCATACATAGAACCCCCTCTGATCATAGATAGATCCCCGGCTCTGACCTTAGATATAACCCCCCCTCTGATGATATAGAACCCCCCTCTGATCATAGATAGAACTGCCCCTGATCATAGATAGAACCCCCTTCTGATCATAGTTATGAACCCCCCCATCGTAGATAAAACCCCACACTCTGATCATATATAGAACCCACCCACTCTGATCATACATAGAACCCGCCCTCTGATCATAGGTAGAACCACCCCTGATCATAGATAGAACACCCCCTGATCATAGATAGAACCCCCACTCTGATCATAGATAGAGCTCACACCCCTCTGATCATAGATAGAAACCCCGATCATAGACAGAAACCCCCATCATAGATAGCAGCCCCCCATCTGATCATAGGTAGAACCCCCCTCTGATCATAGATAGAACACCCCTTGATCATAGATAGAGCCCCACCTCTGATCATAGATAGAGCCCCCCCTCTGATCATAGATAGAACCACCCCTCTGATCATAGATAGAACACCCCCCCTCTGATCATGGATAGAACCCCCCCTCTGATCATAGATAGAACTCGCCCTCTGATCATAGATAGAAACCCCCCCTCTTATCATGGATAGAACCCCCCCGATAATATGTAGAACCCCCCCTCTGATCATAGATAGAACCACCCCTGATCATAGATAGAACCCCACCTCTGATCATAGATAGAACCCACACCCCTCTGATCATAGAGAGAACCCCCCACCTGATCATAGATAGAACCCCCCCTCTGATCATAGATAGAACACCCCCTGATCATAGATAGAACCCCCCTGCTCATAGATAGAACCCCCACCCTCTGATCATAGATAGAACCACCCCTCTGATCATAGATAGAACCCCCCCTATGATCATAGATAGAACACCCCCTGATCATAGATAGGACCCCCACCCTCTGATCATAGATAGAACCACCCCTCTGATCATAGATAGAACCCCCACCTCTGATCATAGATAGATCCCCCCCTGATCATAGATAGAACCCTCCTCTGATTATAGATAGAACACCCCCCTCTGATAAAAGATAGAACCCCCCCTCTCATCATAGATAGAACACCCCGATCAGTGATAGAACCCTCCCTCTGATCATAGATAGAACACCCCCTGATCATTGATAGAAGCCCCCCTCTGATCATAGATAGAACCCTTCCTCTGATCTTAGATAGTACCCCCCTCTACTCATAGATAGAACCCCCCTCTGATCATAGATACAACCCCCCTCTGATCATAGATAGAACCCCCCCTCTGATCATAGATAGAACCCCCACTCTGATCATAGATAGAAACCACTCTGATCATAGATAGGACCCCCCTTAACATAGATCAAACCCCCCTGATCATAGATAGAACACCCCCGATCATAGATAGAACCCCCTCTTGATCATAGATAGAACCCCCCCTCTGATCATAGATAGAACCCTCCCTCTGATCGTAGATAGAACCCCCCCGATCATAGATAGAACCCCACCTCTGATCATAGATAGAACCCACACCCATCTGATCATAAAGAGAAACCCCCACCCGATCATAGATAGATCCCCTCCTCTGATCATAGATAGAACCCCCCCTGATCTTAGATAGAACCCCCACCCTCTGAGCATAGATAGAACCATCCCTCTGATAATATATAGAACCCCCCCTCTGAACATAGATAGAACCCCCCCTCTGATCATAGATAGATCCCCCCTTGATCATAGATAGAACCCCCTCTGATTATAGATAGAACACCCCCCTCTGATAAAAGATAGAACCCCCCCTCTCATCATAGATAGAACACCCCGATCAGTGATAGAACCCTCCCTCTGATCATAGATAGAACACCCCCTGATCATTGATAGAAGCCCCCCTCTGATCATAGATAGAACCCTTCCTCTGATCTTAGATAGTACCCCCCTCTACTCATAGATAGAACCCCCCTCTGATCATAGATACAACCCCCCCTCTGATCATAGATAGAACCCCCCCTCTGATCATAGATAGAACCCCCACTCTGATCATAGATAGAAACCACACTGATCATAGATAGGACCCCCCTTAACATAGATCAAACCCCCCTGATCATAGATAGAACACCCCCGATCATAGATAGAACCCCCTCTTGATCATAGATAGAACCCCCCCTCTGATCATAGATAGAACCCTCCCTCTGATCGTAGATAGAACCCCCCCGATCATAGATAGAACCCCACCTCTGATCATAGATAGAACCCACACCCATCTGATCATAAAGAGAAACCCCCACCCGATCATAGATAGATCCCCTCCTCTGATCATAGATAGAACCCCCCCTGATCTTAGATAGAACCCCCACCCTTTGAGCATAGATAGAACCATCCCTCTGATAATATATAGAACCCCCCCTCTGAACATAGATAGAACCCCCCCTCTGATCATAGATAGATCCCCCCTTGATCATAGATAGAACCCCCTCTGATTATAGATAGAACACCCCCCTCTGATAAAAGATAGAACCCCCCCTCTCATCATAGATAGAACACCCCGATCAGTGATAGAACCCCCCCTCTGGTCATAGATAGAACACCCCCTGGTCATTGATAGAACCCCCCTCTGATCATAGATAGAACCCTCCCTCTGATCTTAGATAGAACCCCCCCCCCTCTACTCATAGATATAACCCCCCCGATCATAGATAGAACCTATTACGTCCATGAATGATTGAGACACGGACAGCAGGAGTTGAACAAAACAAGTCTTTACTGGTGGAAGTCAATAGTGAAACTGGAACAACAGAGGCTCACTAGCGCCTTTTATACAGGGGTGGTCACTGCCGGTACTGCAGTCTGAGACCAGTTATTCTCTTAAAGGTACATACACAACAATTCCTCCCCTTTTAGATAAACAGTACATAACATTCATTTAACAACTAAATGATAACTAATTACAATCACAATTATGGTTGCTAGATACATTGGTTAAGTTTAAGCAATTATAAGTTCAGTCTCTGAGGAGGCTTCCTGATTCTGTCTGGATAACGCCTCTTTGGGGTATCAGCTTCTTCTGGCAATGTTGAGTTGGGATCAATGTCGTTGTTTGGTTCATCTGCTTCCAATATTACCGGTTCTGCGGTCGCTGCAATTGGTACGTCGATTTCATTACCAGGTGTATCAGATCGTGGTGTGGAGTTGACGTTTTCCAGTGACTCTATAATCTGGTCAGCATGGCGTCTTACAATGCTCTCTCCAACGTCCACGGTATACATGAGAGGTCCTTGCCGTGTACAAATCGTTCCTGGCTGCCATTTCTCAGTGCGGTAGTCCCGGGCCAAAACTGGTTGACCTATCTTAAAACGCCTGGTCGGCCTTTCATTCATATTCTGAAACTGCCTGTTCTCCACATCTCTTCGGACGTTTGGCTTAACCAAATCCAAGCGGCATCGTAGTCTTCGATTGAAGAACATCATGGCTGGAGTTTGGTTGGTAACCGCATGTGTCGCATTCCGGTAGGCAAACAAGAAGTTGTCCACCTTGTGTTGTAGGGCTATATCTTCATTAAACATTGCCTTGATAGCCTTCCTGAATGTTTGGACAAACCTCTCGGCCAATCCATTAGTGGCTGGATGATATGGGGCAGATGTGTAATGCTTAACACCATTGTTCTTTAAGAACCTCCGGAACTCTTCAGACACAAACTGTGGTCCATTGTCAGAGCAAATCTGTTCAGGCAGCCCATTCCTGGCGAATATGGTTCGTAAAACTGTGATAGTTTTTCCCGTGGCGGTTGAGGACATTTTTATTACCTCTGGCCACTTTGAATGTGCATCCACCGCAATTAAAAACATCGAGTCCATGAAGGGTCCAGCAAAATCAATGTGCACCCTTTGCCATGGAGATGAGGGCCACTCCCATGGATGCAGAGGAGCTTGTGGTGGGGCGTGTTGGACCTTCTGGCATCCTGCACAGCTCTTGGTCATCTCTTCGATTTCTCTATCGATTGCCGGCCACCACACAAACGCTCTGGCTAAGCTCTTCATTTTTACCCCACCCAGATGACCCTCATGAAGCTCATTGAGCACTTTATCCATCAACTTAGGTGGAATTACTACTCTCGATCCACACATCAAGGTTCCTCTGCACACTGACAGCTGTTCTCTTCTCGACGAGAATGCTGGCAGCAGTGGTTCGCCATGTGCTGGCCATCCCTTCACCTTTAAATCATAGACCCGTGATAGTGTCGGGTCATTACATGTTTCCTTTTCTATGTTTGCATTCGTCACAGGGAGACATTCGACTATGGTCGAGTGGAATAACTCCATTGGATCCACTGCAAGGTCTTCTTCTTCCACCGTCGGCAACGGTAGGTGTGACAATCCATCAGCATTCCCATGCTGTTTAGTTCCTTTGTACTCAATGTCATATTGGTGTGCCCCTACGAAAAGGGACCACCTCTGCAGCCGTTGTGCTGTCATTATCGGTACGCCCTTCTGAGGGTTGAAAATGGAGACAAGAGGTTGATGATCAGTTAGTAGAGTAAATTTTTGACCGTGCAGGTAGTGATTGAACTTCTTCACCCCCCACACTAGGCTGAGGGCCTCCCTGTCAACCTGGGCATAGTTACGCTCGGCAGAAGTTTACGAGCGTGACGCAAAAGCTATCGGCCTCTCTAAACCATCAAGGAATTTATGTGACAGCACCGCCCCAATGCCGTAGGGAGACGCATCACACACCAGTCTGATCGGCAGTGCTGGGTTGTAGTGAGCCAATACTTCCCTTGAAGTGATTAAATCCTTACTCTTCTGAAAAGCCCGCTTACAGTCATTGCTCCATTCCCATGCTACTCCCGTTCGTAGCAGGGCGTTCAGTGGGTGCAGAATTGTCGACAAATTTGGCAAAAACTTATGGTAGTAATTCACCAATCCGAGGAATGACCTCAGTTGCGACACATTTTCAGGCGCTGGGGCCTTAACAACCGCTTCAATTTTGTCAGGGGACTTATGTAACCCCTCTTCATCAATCACGTGGCCACAATACGATATCTGTTTCTTAAAAAACTCGCACTTGGGGCGGTCGGCTCGCAGCCCATGTTCCCGTAGTCCAGTGAGCACCTGTTCTAGGTTGTTAAGGTGTTCACTGTCATCTTCACCTGTCACAAGGATGTCGTCCACTGAGTCCCCGGAATCCCTTGCAGGACTTGTTCCATCGCTCTTTGCCATATCGCCGGAGCCGATGCTACTCCGAATACCAATCGATGATACTGGTAAAGACCTTTGTGAGTGTTTATCGTGAGATGCTTCCTAGAGGACTCTTCAGCCTCCATCTGCAAATATGCTTGTGCTAGGTCAATTTTTGTAAAACGCTTCCCTCCAGACAGTGAGGCGAAGATGTCTTCTATCCTTGGAAGAGGATATTGTACTGCGTGAAGGACTGGGTTCACCGTCACCTTGAAACCCCCACAGATGCGAGTCTTCCTTGGCTCCCCGGACTTATTGCTTAACGTTTTCTTCATGACAGGAATGATGGGTGTCGCCCACTCGCTCCAGTCGACCTTAGACAACACGCCTGCCTTCTCCAGATTCTCCAGCTCTGCCTCGACGGCTGGGCGAATTGCATATGGTACCGGTCTTGCTTTGAAAAACTTGGGAACTGCATTCTCTTCTATTTTTATCGAGGCGCTTACGCCTTTAAGCGTGCCCAGTTCTTGTTGAAATACCTCTTTGGCGTTAGCTATGATTGTTGACAATCGTCCAGGAGTGACGTCTTCATCTTTTTTACCGTCCACCGTCAGTGCCTGAATGGAGTGCCAATCTAAGTTTATCTTCCTGATCCATTCCCGTCCCAATAATGGTGGTCCACCATTTGGCAGTATGTAGAGATACAATTTCCGTATTTTCTTGCCGTTGTATTCTACAGGCACCCTTATTTTTCCTCTGGGGTATACCTTTTGCCCCGTATACGTCGTCAAGATGATGGATGTCTCTCTCAAGGGTATGTGTGAAAATAGCCGCTCGTAGTCTCGTCGAGTCATGACGGTTAGCGCTGATCCTGTATCCAATTCCATTTTAACTTGGGACCCTGCTATCGTGAGGGTGACCCAAATGGTTCGGTGATCCTCTTTTGCGATTACATTGTGAAGTTTGAGACAGCTTAGTTTCCTGTTCCCGGATTCACTATCGCTCATCTGGTCTTCGGAACTACTGTCCATCATCTTTTGAACTTTCTTGTACAGTTCCTTAGTAGCCTTTTTGTTGTCGCTGGTCTTCTTCCCAGACCTGCAAACTCGTGCAATGTGTCCCATCTTCCTGCATTGCCTGCATATTTTGTCTTTGGACCAGCAGTCCTTCTGGTCATGGTTAGTTCTGCCGCAGCGATAACATTTTGCAAATCCCCGTGTCATTTCGTGGGTGCAGTATTCCTGTGGTTTTTGTTGAATTTCTGCAGCTCCCCTGGCTGCTGCTTCATACGATACTGCCACGCTGAAAGCCTTATCTAGCGTCAGCTCTTTCTCTGAGAGTAACTTCTTCTGTGTTCCTTCACTCAGGAGTCCACAGACAAATTTGTCCCGTTGGGTATCTGCCAGTCCTGCTCCGAACTGGCAGTGTTTTGATAGCTTTTGTAGTTCCATAAGGTACTCAGCATTGCTCTCATCTTTATGCTGAGTTCTCCTGTGGAATTTAAATCTTTCTGCTATCAAAAGCGGTGCAGGGTTTAAGTGTTCCTGTAGGAGAGCAACAATTTCGTTAAAACTCTTCGCCTTCGGTTAGGCTGGAGTAATCAGGTCCCGCAATAGGCCGTACGTTCTAGCGCCCATTAAGTTTAGCAATATCAATGCCTTTTTCTCCTCAGCTATTTCGTTTGCCTCGAAATATACCTCGACTCTATCCACATACGTGGTCCAGTCCTCTATTGTATTATCAAAAGCAGTGATACAGCCAGTCTTCGGCATCTTGCAAATCTAAAATGGCGCCTCCCGCGCTTTGCCTTCTTCCCCGATTTAACAAAATGGCGCCTCCCGCGCTTTGCCTTCTTCCCCGCTGATTAAGATGGCGCCTCCCGCGCTTTGCCTTCTTCCCCGCTTTTGCTAGCGCTGCTTTCCACGGATCCCGTTGCAACCTGCAGCTCCTCGCGGTTTCTTGCGCGTTTAATATTTCTTTTTTTATTATTTTCCCGTCGTGGAACAACCCTGTGGGACTCTTGCCTCCCTCTTCTCGGGTCTATACGCAGCCCGGCTTCGTAGCACCGGCCGCGCCCTGTGTGCTCCACCCTCTCTCTCTCTGCTTCCCGACAACGCTGCTCAGCCCCGTTGCAAACCATCCGCTCGAGTTCGTGACCGCCGCAGCCCAGGAAGGATCAGTGCACTACCTGCCACCAGCCCGATTAGCTGAAGCACCGTCGACAGGAACCAGGCCCCGCTTCCAACAGCTTCTCCAGCAATCTTCAACTCCGCAACACAGGGGCGGATGCCCACGGTCGACGCCCGTTTCTACTGCCTCTTACTTTCTTTTCTTTCTGGCCCCGACCTCTGCTCACTTCACTGTAGGAATGGATCCCAGGAGGTGGTGCAGACTGTAGGTAGGTTCGTATCTGCTCGTTGCCAGTATTACGTCCGTGAATGATTGAGACACGGACAGCAGGAGTTGAACAAAACAAGTCTTTACTGATGGAAGTCAATAGTGAAACTGGAACAACAGAGGCTCACTAGCGCCTTTTATACAGGGGTGGTCACTGACGGTACTGCAGTCTGAGACCAGTTATTCTCTTAAAGGTACATACACAAAAGAACACCCCCTCTGATCATAGATAGAAGCCCCCCTCTGATCATAGATAGAACCCCCACTCTGATCATAGATAGAACCCCCCCTGATCATAGATAGAACACCCACCCTCTGATCATAGATAGAACCAGCCCTCTGATCATAGATAGAACCCCCCCCTCTGATCATAGATAGAACCCCCCCGATCATAGTTAGATCCCCCCGATCATAGATAGAACCCCCCTCTGATTATAGATAGAACACACCCTTCTGATAAAAGATTGAACCCCACCTCTCATCATAGATAGAACACCCCGATCAGTGATAGAACCCCCCCTCTGATCATAGATAGAACCCTGCCTCTGATTTTAGATAGAACCCCCCTCTACTCATAGATAGAACCCCCCGATCATAGATAGAACCCGCCCTCTGATCATAGATAGAACTCCCCCTCTGATAATAGATAGAACCCCCCCACTGATCATAGATAGAACCACCACTCTGATCATAGATAGAACCCACTCTGATCATAGATAGAACCCCCCTTAACATAGATAAAACCGCCCTGATCATAGATAGAACCCCCCCGATCATAGATAGAACACCCTCCTGATCATAGATAGAACCCCCCTCTGATCATGCATAGAACCCCACCCCCTGATCATAGATAGAACCCCCCCTCTAATCATAGATAGAACTCCACCCCTCTGATCATAGATAGAACGCTCCCTCTGATCATAGATAGAACCCACCCCCCCTCTGATCATGGATAGAACGCCCCCTGATCATAGGTTGAATCCCCCCTCTGATTATAGATAGAACACCCCCTCTGATCATAGCTAGAACCCCCCTTCTGATCATAGATAGAACCCCCCTGGATCATAGATAGAACCCCCACTCAATACAATACAATACAATACAAATCGCTTTATTGGCATGATAAGGTACATCTTATGTTGCCAAAGCATCAAAATACATTTATGGTTGAACACATAAACGCGGTTCCATTCATACAGTGTATAAACAGGTATATCCCTGAGTTTATAATTATATTTTCGCCTTGTTTATATATACTCTTGTCTTAGTTTACTGGTTGTCCCTCTGTTCATGGCAAGCTGTAACATAGTGTGCCGCCAGTGTTACACAGCTTCTCTCCTCCCCCAGTAGGAATGGGAGTTTTTGGTTGTCAGTCAGATTTCTGAATTCAGGGCATATTTGTGAGAATTTTTGATAGAAATTCTCTCTGATGCCCTGATATTTTCCACAGGCTGTGAGGAAGTGCATCTCTGTCTCAACTACTCCCTGACTGCAGTGAGAGCATATCCTGTCTTCTCTTGGCAGCCTGGTCTGCCTGTGTCTGCCTTTTTCGATCGCTAGGCTATGTTCGCTAAGTCTGTACCTTGTCAAGGTTCTTCTCAGTTTGTTATCCTTTACCATGGTCAGGTAATCAGCTATGTTGTATTGTCTGTTTAGGGCCAAGTAGCAATTGAGTTTGCTTTGGGTTTTTGTTGTTTCTGCCCAATATGACAGATATTTTTCCTTTTGCTTAGCGACGATTGTGTTGGGTCGAATTCTTTGTGTTACCCTGTCACTGTCCTGGGACTGGTTATTGTTAGTATTGTTATTAGTTACTTTATTGAGTCCCAGGACTAGTTGACTGAGGGTATTCTTCTTTATGGTCAGCTCTTGGCATTTCAGGGCGTCGTAGTGATAGCATTGGGGGTTGCTCATTTGTAGGTGATTCCAAAATTTGGTGGCTCTTTTTTGGATAGTGATTATTAATGGGTATTGGCCTAGTTCCGCCCTGCATGCGTTGTTTACTGTTTTCCTTTGAGTCCGGAGGATACTTTTACAGAATTCCGCATGTAGGATCTCAATTGGGTGTTTGTCCCATTTTGCAAAATCTTGTTGTGTTAGTGGTCCCCAGACCTCACTGCCATAGAGTGCAATTGGTTCAATTACTGATTTGAAAATTTTGAGCCAAATGCTAATTGGGATTTCTATTTGGATTGATTTTTTGATGGCATAGAAAGCCCTTCTTGCTTTCTCTTTCAGTTCATTCACAGCCAGTTTGAAGTTTCCCGTAGAACTGATTTTTAAGCCCAAGTATGTGTAGTGAGTGGTTTGTTCAATTTTGGTTGTTCCTACTGTGAAATTTATTGTGGGTCCATGTTGTTTGGATCTTTGCTGGAACACAAGGACTTTGTTTTT
Source organism: Somniosus microcephalus (assembly GCF_052327205.1). Classification (NCBI taxonomy): domain Eukaryota; kingdom Metazoa; phylum Chordata; class Chondrichthyes; order Squaliformes; family Somniosidae; genus Somniosus; species Somniosus microcephalus. The sequence continues at coordinate 130,937,745 of NC_140994.1, forward strand.
TTGGGGATTTATTGTCAGGGCCCAAGTCTGGCAGTATGACTCCAGCAGGTCCAGGTTCTGCTGTAGACCCTCCTTAGTTGGTGACAGCAGAACCAGGTCGTCGGCATAGAGGAGGAATTTAACCTTGGATTCATATAGGGTGAGGCCGGGTGCTGTAGATTGTTCAAGTAGTTTTGCCAATCCATTAATGTAAATATTAAAGAGTGTCGGTGAGATTGGCGAGCCCTGCGTCACCCCCCGCCCCTGTGGGAAGTATTTTGTTTGTTTGTCTCCAATTTTAACTTCACATTTATTGTTTGTATACATTGATTTAATTACATCATATGTTTTCCCTCCTACCCCGCTTTCGATAAGTTTCAGGAATAAACCGTCATGCCAGATGGAGTCGAAAGCCTTCTGGAAATCTACAAAGCATGCGTAGATTTTGCTTTTGTTATGGTGAACGTGTTTGTCAATTAGGGTCTGTAGGGTGAAGATATGATCGGATGTTCTATAGTTTGGCAGGAATCCAATTTGGCTTTTACTCAAGACATTGTGCTCTTCAAGGAAGTTTATAAGTCTTTTGTTTATGATGCTACAGAATACTTTCCCCAGGTTACTGTTTACACAGATGCCTCGATAGTTGTTTGGGTCGATTTTGTCCCCACTTTTGTATATGGGTGTTATGAGTCCTTTGTTCCAGATGTCAGGGAAATAACCGACACTCAGAACCAAGTTGAAGAGTTTTAGGATAGCCAGTTTCAGTTTGTCGTCTGCGTGTTTAATCATCTCGTTTAGTATGCCGTCTGTCCCGCAAGCTTTTCCTGGTCGCAGGTCCTTGAGTTTTTCAAGAAGTTCTTTTTCTGTTATTATGGCGTCTAGCGGGTTTTGGTTATCTTTTATGGCCATTTCAAGCTTTTCCAGTTTTTTGCGTATTTGGTGTTGCTCTGGTCTTAGTGTGTTTTTCTGGTATAATTTTTCAAAGTGGTTTACCCATGTGTCCCCATTTTGAATGGACAAATCGTCGTGTTGTTTTTTGTGTAGTGTTTTCAAGTTGTCCCAGAAACAATTCGACTCAATGGATTCCTCCATGGAGCTGAGTGTATTCTTAATAAATTGCTCTTTTTTGGTCCTGAGTGTGTTTCTGTATTGTGTTAGCGTCTGACAATAAGTAAGGCGTAATTCCTCGTTTTCTGGATGTCTGTGTTTTTGGTTTGATAGTTTTCTAAGTTTTTTCCTCATGTTATGGCAATCATGGTCAAACCATTTTTCATAGTTTTTTGTTTTGGGTTTGTTCTTGCGAGCTTTCAAGTTTGCATTTGTTGCCAAATTATCAAAAATATTGTTTAGTTTACTAACTGCCCGGTTTACGCCTTCTTTATTGTGAGTGTATATGTTATCCAGAAAGGTGTCTAAGAGAGCTTGAGTTGATGCATTGCTAATTGTTTTCTGGTATTTTTCCGTGTCGTTTTTGGCCCATCTGTACGATTTTTTGGTGTTGTACAGTTTACTGGGTTGTGTTTCTATGTTGTTTGTTTCTGTCTTTTTGAGAAACATAGTAATTTGGCTGTGATCTGACAGTGTTGTTTGTGGTTTGACTGTGAATGCTCTGAAAGAGGATGGGTCCAAGTCTGTAATCATATAGTCTACTGTGCTGCAGCCAAGAGGTGAGCAGTAGGTCGATCTTCCTAGGAGGTCTCCTATGAACCTACCATTGACAATGTACAGACCCAGGTTTCGACAGAGCTGTAGTAGCTGTTTACCGTTGGTATTTGACTGCTTGTCGCAGTTATGCCTGTATGGAAGGGAAGGGATGTCAAAGTGGTTATTCCCGAATACGTAATTGTTTCCCTGATTATTGGTGAAGTCTGGTTCTTCGCCCGTTCTTGAATTGAGGTCCCCACAGATCAACACGTTCCCCTGGGCCTGGTATTGGATAATTTCCCCCTCCATGTTGGAGAAGGTGTCCTCTTTGTAGTACGGGGAATCGATTGGAGGGATATAAAGTGCGCAAATGTAAACATCTTGGGTGTTTGAGATAATCTCCCTCTCAAGTTTGAGCCACATATGGTTTTTGCCCTTTTTTATAAATTTGATGTAATTCTTAAGTTCTGTTTTAAACCAGATCAGTATGCCTCCGGAGTCTCTGCCTTGGGTTACACTTGGTAATTTATTGGAGGGGACCACTAGCTCAGTGTACCCTTGGGGACAGCCGGTGTGTCCTTTTCCTTTATACCAAGTTTCCTGTAAAATGATAATATCTAGATCTTTAGTTTCCTCTATGAACTCTGGGGTCCTACTCTTCACTTCTCGCACTGAAGAGCGTAGACCTTGGATATTCCAGGTCGAAATATATAAGGATTTCATGTTAAGTTTGATCTTTTTCTATGATAGGTTAAAGAGTGGTACGTGTTTGTCGTGTCTAAGTGTGGGGAAAAAAAAGATCACCCCAGTTGTCTACAAAAGTTAATACAATTTGGTTACAGTTCTTTCTATTAATTAGTCCTTGATCCATAAGGCGGAAGTAGATGCTGCTGCACATCTGCTTATTGTCTCTTAATGGATTGTTTCTGTCTGAGGTATTGCGTACGTCCTGTGCATCTCTCCCTCTGTCTGGCTGGTAGCGGTCCTATTCCCCTGTGGGACAGGAGTGGTGCAGGTCTGATAATGTTGTTTTGCATGGGGATCCTCTCCGGTCTCGGTTGGTGTGGTGGTGGTCTTTGTAGTGTTCCTGATATGTACCCCGCTGATCTCTGGTGGTCGGGGGGGGGGGTCCTCTTGGAGTCTGGGTATGGACCCGGTTAAAAGCGACGTCCTTCAGGGCTTTAGCAAAGATCGATATTTTTTGCCTCTGATCATAGATAGAACCACCCCACTGATCATAGATAGAACCCCCCCTCTGAACATAGATAGAACCCCCCCACTGATCATAGATAGATCCCCCCCTGATCATAGATAGAACCCCCCTCTGATTATAGATAGAACACCCCCCTCTGATAAAAGATAGAACCCCCCCTCTGATCATAGATAGAACACCCCGATCAGTGATAGAAACCCCCTCTGATCATAGATAGAACACCCCCTGATCATTGATAGAACCCCCACTCTGATCATAAATAGAAACCTCCCTCTGATCTTAGATAGAACCCCCCCTCTACTCATAGATAGAACCCCCCCGATCATGGATAAAACCCCCCATCTGATCATAGATACAACCCCCCCTTTGATCATAGATAGAACCCCCGCTGATCATCGATAGAACCCCCCTGATCATAGATAGAACCCCACCTGATCATAGATAGAACCCCACCTCTGATCATAGATAGAACACCCCCCGATCATAGATAGAACCCCCCTCTGATTATAGATAGAACTGTAGGAATGGAGGTTCCTATCCGAATAATGAAGTCCAACGCAGTGAAACGAAATAATCAAGCTTTAATATACAAATAACTTTAACTAATAAAACTACAAGAGCAGATGTAAGCAGGTCTGTCCAGTTCCACAGCCTCTCCAAGACTGCCACTAAATACTCGAACCCGACGTCATGACGTCATCACGTTCTTCGCGCCAACTGGGGGTCACGTGATCGGCGTCATGACGTCATCACGCGGAAATACAAGAAACTACACACAGCTTAAAGGTGCAGTCCTCAACTGCACTACAGAGTAGTTAAAGGAATGATTATTGTTCAGTGTCTCTTGGTGGCTCTGCCACAGGCGCCCCCCCAGAATTATCTTTAACAGACAGCGTCAAACGAGCAGGAGGTTTAATGATTCTGCCTGAACGACTACGAACTTCAGATGATGGAACGTTGGAAGATGAGCCAATACTTGGTTGTGTCTGAAGCGGTACATCTGGGGTGGAGGAAACAGTAGCAGGAGGTGTAGACAAGGATGAAGCTGAAGCAGGCAATTTAATAGTAGACTGCTGCATAATTGGTCTAGCAGCCAACGGTGGTCGTCCACGATGAGGTGGCTGAGCAACAACCACTGGTTCACTCCGATCCAGATGGGCTGGTTTAAGTCGGTCGATGGAGATGGTATCAGACTTACCTCCTACTTCGACCGTAAAATATTTCTCTCCCGCAGCGATGACATGAAACGGTCCAGCATAAGGTGGTCTGAGTGTATCTCTATGAGCATCCTGCCGAATAAAAACATAATCGGAACTCATAAGTTCTGCCGGAACATGAGGCCTCTGTAGGTTGTGATGCGAGGTTGGAATAGGCAGGAAATTCTTTGCCACCTCCTGATGCTGAAGCAGCTGCTGAACAGGCGACCATGATTCTGTACGTGGAGGGAGGAAATCCCCTGGTACTCGAAGCGCTTGACCGTAGACTAACTCAGCCGATGAAGCCTGGAGGTCATCTTTGGGGGCTGTACGAAGGCCTAGCATCACCCAAGGGAGTCTATCCACCCAGTTGGAACCACGCAAGCTGGCACGGAGGGACGCCTTTAGAGACCGATGAAACCTCTCACATAAGCCATTTGCTTGCGGATGGTAAGCGGTGGTACGGTGCAGCTTGGTACCCAAGCCCTGTGCAACTGCATTCCACAACTCTGATGTAAATTGTGGACCTCGGTCAGAGGAGATATCAGATGGCACTCCAAACGGGGCCACCCACGATGAAATGAACGCCCTGGATACGTCCGCTGTAGTAGTAGCAACCAAGGGAATCGCCTCTGGCCACCTGGTAGTACGGTCCACTATTATCAGGAGATGCATAAAACCCCGCGAAATGGGGAGGGGGCCCACTAAGTCCACATGCACATGGTCAAACCGGCGTTCAGGCACTGGAAAAATGGCCACTGGAGCCTTAACGTGACGGTGGACCTTTGATTTTTGACAGTCCACGCAATTGTTTGTCCAGTCCCGAACGTCTAAATGCATTCCCTTCCAAACAAATTTACGGGACATAAGTCGTTGTGAAGCTCGCATCCCCGGGTGTGATAAGCCATGTATAACCTGAAAAATCTTCTTACGCCATTCGACTGGCACAATGGGCCGGGGCACTCCCATGGATATGTCACACAAGAGCGTGGTTCCTGCTGATTGGAACATAACATCGGCTACCTGCAAGCTGGAAGGCATGGTCCGATACGCCTGAACTTCAGGATCCGCCAGCTGTTCTTTCGCCAACCCGACGAAATCGATTCCCAGGTGAATTGCCTGGACTGGGGCACACGAAAGGCAATCAGCCACAAGATTATCTTTGCCAGACACATGTCGTAAATCCGTCGTAAATTCAGATATAAATGTAAGGTGGCGCTGTTGCCGGGCTGACCACGGCTCCGCCGTTTTGGCCATTGCAAAAGTGAGCGGTTTATGGTCCACAAATACAGTAAACGGACGCCCTTCTAGGAGAAAACGAAAATGCCGGATGGCCAAAAACAAGGCCAGCAACTCCCTATCAAAAGTGCTATATTTTCGCTCATTTTTATGCAGTTGGCGGCTAAAAAAGGCCAATGGCTGCCAAGTCCCGTCAACCCATTGTTCCTGAACTGCCCCGATGGCGTAATCAGAGGCATCGGTAGTAAGGGCGATGGTCGCGCCCGGGAGTGGGTGTGCAAGCATAGTTGCATCTGCCAATGCTGCCTTGGTGTCCAGGAATGCCTGGTCCATCTGTGGTGTCCAAATGATAACATCTTTACCCGACTTCCCTTTAAGCGCTTCGTACAGTGGCTGCATTAATTGGGCTGCCTTGGGGACAAAACGATGATAAAAATTTACCATCCCCAGGAACTCCTGAAGAGATTTAAGTATATGAGGCTGCGGGAATGCCGTAACTGCCTCTACCTTAGTGGCCAGTGGGACGGCGCCTTCTGAGGTGATCCTATGCCCCAGAAAGTCAATGCTGGTTAACCCAAACTGGCATTTGGCTAGATTTATGATGAGGCCATGTTGGCTGAGACGGGCAAAGAGTGTACGTAAATGAGCCATGTGCTCTTCCTTATCCTTACTAGCAATGAGAATATCATCCAAGTAAATGAAAATGAAAGGAAGGTCCTGTAACAGAGTCCATAAGTCGCTGAAAAGCCTGAGCTGCATTTTTCAATCCAAACGGCATGCGAAGGAACTCAAAAAGGCCAAACGGTGTGATGACCGCCGTTTTGGGGATGTCTTGAGGGTGCACAGGAACTTGGTGATATCCACGAATGAGATCTACTTTGGAAAATATTGAGTTGCCAGCCAAATGAGCTGAAAAATCTTGTATATGCGGTATTGGATACCCCCCCTCTGATCATATATAGAACACCCCTCTCGTCCTAGATAAAACCCCCCCATATCACAAATAGAACACCCCCGATCCTAGATAGAGCCCCCCCTCTGATCATGGATAGAACCCCGCTGATCATACGTAGAACCTCCCCTCTGATAATAGATAGAACCCCACCCCCGATCATAGATAGAACACCCCCCTCTGATCATTGATAGAACTCCCCTCTGATCATAGATAGAACCCCCCCTCTGATCATTGATAGAACTCCCCTCTGATCATAGACAGAAGCCCCCTGATCATAGATATTACCCCCCCGATCATAGATAGAACCCCCCCGATCATAGATAGAACCCCCCCTCTGATCATAGATAGAACCACGCCTCTGATCATTGGTAGAACCCCTCCTGATCATAGGTAGAACCCCCACTCTGATCATAGATAGAACCCCCCCTGATCATAGATAGACCCCTCCCCGATCATAGATAGAACCAGCCCTCTGATCATAGATAGAACCCACCCATCTGATCATGGATAGAAGCCCTCCTCTAATCATAGATAGAACTCCCCCTCTGATCATAGATAGAACCCCCCGATCATAGATAGACCCCCCTCTGATCAGAGATAGAACGCCCTCCGATCATTGATAGATCCCCCCTTCTGATCAAAAATAGAACCCCCACTCTAATCATAGATAGAACCACCCCCCTGATCATAGATGGAACCACCCCTCTGATCATAGATAGAACCCCCCTCTGATCATAGATAGAAACACCTCCTGATCACAGATAGAACCCCCCCGATCATAGATAGAACACCCCCCTCTGATCATAGATAAAACTCCCCCTCTGATCATAGGTAGAATCCCCCTCTGAACTTTGATAGAACTCCCCTCTAATCATAGGTAGAAGCACCCTGATCATAGATAGAACCCCCCCTCTCATCATAGATAGAACCCCCCCCTCTGATCATTGATATAACTCCCCCGAACACAGATAGAACCCCCCCGATCAAAGATAGAACGCCCCTTCTGATCATAGATAGAAGCTCCCAATCAGAGATAGAACCCCCCTGATCATTGATAGAACCCCCCTTGATCATAGATAGAACCCCCCCTCTGATCATAGATAGAAACCCACTCTGATCATAGATAGAACCCACCCTCTGATCATTGATTGAACTCCCCTCTGATCATTGATAGAATCCCCCGGTTCATAGATATTACCCCCCGATCATAGATATAACACCCGTCTGGTCATAGATAGAACCCACCCCCCTCTGATCATAGATAGATCACCCCCAGACCATAGATAGAACCCCCCTCTGATCATAGATAGAACCCCCCCTCTGATCATAGATAGATCCCCCCTCTAGTCATAGATAGAACCCCCCCTGATCTTAGATATAACCCCCCCTCTGATCATAGATAGAAACCCCCTCTGAACATAGATAGAACCCCCCACTGATCATAGATAGAACCCCCCCTCTGATCCTAGATATAACCCACCCCTGATCTTAAATAGAAACCCCCTGATCATTGATAGAACCTCCCCTCTGATGATGGAACGAACCCCCCCTCTGACATAGATAGAACCCCCCTCTGATCATAGATAGAACCCCCTCTCTGGTCATAGATAGAACCACCCTCTGACCCTAAATAGAACCCGCCCCTGATCATAGATAGAAACCCCCTGATTATTGATAGAACATCCCATCTGATGATGGATCGAACCCCCACTCTGATCATAGATAGAACCCCCCTCTGATCATAGATATAACCCACCCTCTGGTCATAGATAGAACCCCCCCCCCCATTGATCATAGATAGAACCCCCCTCTGATAATAGATAGAATCCCTCCTCTGATCATAGATTGAACCCCCCGATGATCATAGATAGAACCCCCCTCTGATAATAGATAGAACCCCTCCTCTGAATCTAGATTGAACCCCACCTGATCATAGATAGAACCCCTCTGATCATAGATAGAACCTCCCATCTGATCATAGATAGAATCCCCCTCTGGTCATAGATAGAACCCCCCCTCTGATCATTGATTGAACCCCCCCTCTGCTCCTAGATAGAACGCCCCCTGATCATAGATAGATCCCCCCTGATCATAGATAGAACCACCCCTCTGATCATAGATAGAACCCCCCCTCTGATCATAGATAGAACCCCCCACTGATCATAGATAGAACCCCCACTCTGATCCTAGGTAGAAACCCCCTGATCACAGATAGAACCCCCCTGATCATAGATAGAACCACCCCTCTGATCATGGATAGAACCCCCCTGATCAAAGGTGGAACACCCCTCTGATAATAGATAGAACCCTTCACCTGATCATAGATAGAACCGCCCCTGATCATAGATAGAAACCCCCCTGATCATAGATCGATCCCCCACCCCCTGATCATAGATTTAATACCCTGATCATAGATAGAACCCCCCCTCTGATCATAGATAGATCCCCCCTGATCATAGATAGAACCCCCCTCTGATCATAGATAGAACCCCAGCCCCTGATCATAGATAGAACCCCCCCTCTGATCATAGATAGAACACCACCTCTGATCATAGATAGAACCCCCCGTGATCATAGATAGAACCCCCCTCTGATCATAGATAGATCCCCGCCTCTGATCATAGATAGAACCCCCGCTCTGATCATAGAGAGACCTCCCCCTCTGATCATAGATAGGACACCCCGATCTGATCATAGATAGGACCCACCCCGATCATAGATTGAACCCCCCCTCTGATCATAGATGGAAACCCCCTCTGATCATAGATAGAAACCCCTCTCTGATCATAGATAGAACCTCCCCTCTGATCATAGATAGAACCCCCCTTCTGATCAGAGTAAGAACCCCCCTTTGATCATAGATAGAACCCCCCCACTGATCAGAAATAGAACCCCCCCTCTGATCCTAGATAGAACCCTACTGATCTTAGATAGAACCCCCCTGATCAGAGATAGAACCACCCACTGATCATAGATAGATCCCCCCTCTGATCATAGATAGAACCCCCCCTCTGATCATAGGTAGAACCCCCCACTGATCATAGAAAGAACCCCCCCTCTGATCCTAGATAGAAACAGCCCTGATCATAGATAGAACCCTATGATCATAGATAGAACCCCTCTTGATCATGGATAGAACCCCCCTGATCATAGGTAGAACCCCCCCTCTGATAATAGATATAACTCCCCACCTGATCATAGATAGAACCCCCCTCTGCTCATAGATAAACCCCCCCCTGATCATAGATAGAAACCCCCAGATCATAGATAGAACGCCCACCCTCTGATCATAGGTAGAACCCCACCCTGAGCATAGATAGAACCTCCCTTCTGATCATAGATAGAATCCCCCTGATCATATATAGAACCCCCCTTTGCTCATAGGTAGAACCCCACCCCCTGATCATAGATAGAACCCCCGCCTCTGATCATAGATAGAACACCCCCCTCTGATCAGAGATAGAACCCCCCCCTGATCATAGATAGAACCCCCCTCTGATCAGAGATAGAAACCCACCCCCTGATCATAGATAGAACCCCCCCTCTGATCATAGATAGAACTCCCTCTCTGATCATAGATTGAACCCCCCACTGATCATAGATAGAACGCCCCCTCTGATCCTAGATAGAACCTGCCCCTGATCATAGATAGAACCCCCCTGATCATTGATAGAACCACCCCTCTGATGATGGATCGAACCCCCCCTCTGATCATAGATAGAACCCCCCTCTGATCATAGATAGAAGCCTCCCTCTGGTCATAGATAGAAACCCCCTCTGATCCTAGATGGAACCCGCCCCTGATCATAGATAGAAACCCCCTGATCATTGTTAGAACCTCCTCTCTGAAGATGGATCGAACGCCCCCCCTCTGGTCATAGATAGAACCCCCCCTGTGATCATAGATATAACCCCCCTCTGTTCATAAATAGAACCCCCCCCACTGATCACAGATAGAATCCCTCCTCTGAATCTAGATTGAACCACCCCTGATCATAGATAGAACCCCTCTGATCATAGATAGAACCTCCCCTCTGATCATAGATAGAATCCCCTTCTGGTCATAGATAGAACGCCCCTTCTGATCATAGATTGAACCCCCCCTCTGCTCCTAGATAGAATCCTCCCTTATCATAGATAGATTCCCACCTGATCATAGATAGAACCCCCCCTCTGATCATAGATAGAATCCCCCTCTGATCATAGATAGAACTCCCCACTGATCATAGATAGAACCCCCACTCTGATCCTAGATAGAAACCCCCTGATCATGGGTAGAACCCCCCTGATCATAGATAGAACCCCCCCTCTCTGATCATGGATAGAACCCCCCTGAACAAAGGTGGAACACCCCTCCGATAATAGGTAGAACCCCCCACCTGATCATAGTTAGAACCCTCCCCTCTGATCATAGTTAGAACCCCCGCTGATCATAGATTGAACCACCCCTCTGATCATGGATAGAACCCCCCTGATCAAAGGTGGAACACCCCTCTGATAATAGATAGAACCCCTCACCTGATCATAGGTAGAACCCACCCCTCTGATCATAGATAGAACCCCCCCTGATCATAGATAGAACCCCCCCTGATCATAGATCGATCCCCCACCCTCTGATCATAGATTTAATACCCTGATCATAGATAGAACCCCCCCTCTGATCATAGATAGAACCCCCCTGATCATAGATAGAACCCCCCTCTGATCATAGATAGAACCCCAGCCCCTGATCTTAGATAGAACCCCCTCCTCTGATCATAGATAGAACACCCCCTCTGATCATAGATAGAACCCCCGCTCTGATCATAGAGAGACCTCCCCCTCTGATCATAGATAGGACCCCCCGATCTGATCATAGATAGGACCCACCCCGATTATAGATTGAACCCCCCCTCTGATCATAGATGGAAACCCCCTCTGATCATAGATAGAACCCCCCCTCTGATCATAGCTAGAACCTCCCCTCTGATCATAGATAGAACCCCACTCTGGTCATAGATAGAACTCACCTCAGATCATAGATAGAACCCCCCTTCTGATCAGAGTAAGAACCCCCCTCTGATCATAGATAGAACCCCCCCCCCCCACTGATCATAAATAGAACCTCCCCTCTAATCCTAGATAGAACCCCACTGATCTTAGATAGAACCCCCCTGATCAGAGATAGAACCAACCACTGATCATAGATAGATCCCCCTCTGATCATAGATAGAACCCCCCCTCTGATCATAGATAGAACCCCCCCACTGATCATAGAAAGAGCCCACCCCTCTGATCCTAGATAGAAACAGCCCTGATCATAGATAGAACCCTATGATCATAGATAGAACCCCTCTTGATCATGGATAGAACCCCCCTGATCATAGGTAGAACCCCCCCTCTGATAATAGATAGAACTCCCCACCTGATCATAGATAGAACCCCCCTCTGCACATAGATAACCCCCCCCGATCATAGATAGAAACCCCCAGATCATAGATAGAACCCCCATCCTCTGATCATAGGTAGAACCCCAGCCTGAGCATAGATATAACCTCCCTTCTGATCATAGATAGAACCCCCCCATATCATATATAGAACACCCCTCTGATCATAGGTAGAACCCCAACCCCTGATCATAGATAGAACCCCCGCCTCTGATCATAGATAGAACACCCGCCTCTGATCAGAGATAGAACCCCACCTGATCATAGATGGAAACCCCCTCTGATCAGAGATAGAACCCCACCCCCTGATCATAGATAGAACCCCCCCTCTGATCATAGATAGAACTCCCTCTCTGATCATAGATTGAACCCCCACGATCATAGATAGAACCCTACACCCGATCATAGATAGAACCCCCCTCTAGTCATAGATAGAACCCCCCCGATCATAGATAGACCCCCCTCTGATCATAGATAGAACCCCCCACTGATCATAGATAGAACCCCTCCTCTGATCCTAGATAGAACCTGCCCCTGATCATAGATAGAACCCCCCTGATCATTGATAGAACCACTCCTCTGATGATGGATCGAACCCCCCATCTGATCATAGATAGAACCCGCCTCTGATCATAGATAGAAGCCCCCCTCTGGTCATAGATAGAAACCCCCTCTGATCCTAGATGGAACCCGCCCCTGATCATAGATAGAAACCCCCTGATCATTGTTAGAACCTCCTCTCTGAAG